>NC_090294.1:10202500-10802500 GCF_037392515.1 Haliotis asinina | reverse complement strand
CAATGCTAAAGCAAGCTGGCCTCCAGCTTGCAGCACCAAGGATACCCGGATGATATACTCCAGTAGAAGAATTATAAATAATTAAACTACCAGACTGGCCCATGAGCCATCGCCTTCTGGCATAAGACTCTAGGCAAAGTTCATATTAGAATTCACAATCAAAAACCTACAGATCACAAGTAGTGCCAAAGCCGAAATTCAAAACAATTCCAAATCAAATCTGTGCAATGACACATATACAGTCCATGCACAGGGCTTGGCATGACCAGCTGATTGGTTGAATCGGGCCCATTCAACCACCCGTCTAGGTGAAGTAAGAGCCGAAGTGGTGTGCTGAAACGCAAATGAAACGCAGTTAAAAGCCCAACTGCCCTCAACCACCAGGATCCCGTCCTCCACCGACACGGGACGCAACCCACGGCAAACAGGTTGCCCAATTTAGTCGCCTCTTACGACAAGCAATGGGGTGCTGTGAACACATTCTGTCCAGGGTCCACACGGGAGAAGAGCACTTAGCGTTACCCAGCACCCACCACGAGGGGGTGGCTTTTCATGGGTGCCACCTACCATTAGAAAAGGATTAGAGGGAGTAATATTTTCTGTGCTTAAAGATGAATACTAGTGGGTGCGTGCGTGCGTGCATGCATGAAAATATCTATCTATTCACACACACCACACACACACACACTCACACACATGTATTCTTAGATGAATAGATGTGTGTGTATGATTTTATCTATCTACACACACACACATATATAGATAGATAGATAGATAGATAGATAGATAGATAGATAGATAGATAGATAGATAGATAGATAGATAGATAGATAGATAGATAGATAGATAGAATCTTTCGGGTTATTCTGCATTACCCAACAAGTAATCAAACTTGCTCTTCACAAGGAAACTAGAAATACCTGTGGAAGATGGGGACGCAAATCGCTCTCTGGTACTCTTATACACGAACATTCAGTCTTCAGAAAAGTGTTCCTTCAAGAAACCTCTCCAACGGTCGAGCCTATCATGGGAACTGGTTTTCTGAATAAGTATATATGTTATCACTGCATACTTTTGGATGTTGCAGAAGCATGTATTTTTGTTTACATCACAGCAATTATAATGTCAAGATCACAGATGATTTCGTTTATATAATTAGTTTATGGTACTGTAAATAGATGTAGTATGGTATTGTTAGAGTGTGTTATATATTGTTGGGAGTTGTTGTTAGATTATGTTCGGTAATACTATGGGAACAGGGTTATGTTCAGGGAAGCGTGACCAGGTATGGCCAGAGAGCTGGGGTGTTAATTTGTAAACAATAGAGAGGTGTTGAGTAGCTTGGGTATGGGAGGTCAATATAAATAGTGAGGAAGGGTAGTAATCTGCACAGTCAGCCAGAATCACCACTGTGTTCACCTGTATGGGTTCAACTTTTGTATGGGATTGCATCTCACGCTGGCTGGCGTAAGTTTTTATTATCATTATTACTTTTGTATTTATTGATTGAGTAGATGTAGCAAGAAATTGTTTTACTGATGTAGTATTTCTAGATATATGTGCATATTGTAACACTATATAGCCACAAAGCCATTCAAAATTTGAATGTTATCGTTCCACAAAAACTGTTCCACTTTCAAATATGTAAATCGGAGTAAAGTACATGCATAAAGTATAAGACATTGACACATGTCTTACTGAGTAACTGTAGTTACTTATATTGTATTGTAGTGTCCCGGAACTGGCCGGTTATCCTTAAAGTAAGGAGAGGGGTATTATCTCCGCCTGTAAGGAGACAGACAAGAGTCTTCCCTGTTGTACAAGGAGCATGTATCTCCTAGTAATGTGAGATGTGGATGGCACAGCCATCAACCATTACACAGGCCCCTTAAACTCCGTGAGGGAAACCATCGCCTGGGTGTGAGGGATACCACACAAATACCATGACGTCACCAAGTGGAACCAAAGTGCACTGACATTCTGATTACATTGTAAAGAGAAAGTGTTCTCTCTGAGTGGCTAATTCCTTTATTGTTATTTAGTTCAATTGTTTAGTTTCTGATTGGGATTATATGTAATCATTATCTATATTAGTGAGGGTATTAGGATTTTAGTGTAGTTAGTAGTAGTAGTAGTATTATTAGAACTTTAGCAATATAAGTGGTAGACAGAACTGTATATGTAGCTAGGTTAGGTAATTAGATTAGTTAGTTGTATTTGCACCTGTAGAATTAGTTTAGTATAGGTATTGGGGTTACTTATATCTTAAGGGGAGGAATAAAGTTTTGCAAAACAAACTATTCTTCTGTTGTGGTTACTTTGGTATGTGACATTTTGGTGGCAGCGGTGGGATAATTAGATTATTTGTCACTATCAAAGGGAACCCTAGTTGTGTTCTGTAGCGCATTTGATGTAGCGTTGTTGATTGTATATCGCTGCAGAATCTTTGTGTCCATAAAGAAGGGTTAGAACATACGGCACCACTTCTGCGTCCTTGAGTGTATGATTTGGAATTCAAGGGTGGAGGGTGTATTGTGGTTATTGGTCAGTTAAGGCCATTGGTTCGTCGTGAACATTTTGAACATTGGGATATATGGGAAATCACCTCCGGTTTTATTCTTGGTAGGATCCCTATTTATTCCAGACAGTTTGACTTTTTGTGTACCCTGCTTTGCCCTCATACAGACAATTATGGACATTGACAAACTTATCAAACTGGGTCAGAGTTTAGGGTATGAGAAAGATGATTTGAGAGTGTTTGTGAAAGAGCAAATGGAGTTGGAGAATGAGAAAGAAAAGGACAGGCTCGAACGGGAGGAAAGAGCTAGGGAGCGGGAGATTAAAAAGTTAGAACTGGAGGAAAGAAAGGAGAAAGAAAGGTTAGAATGGGAACGAGAGAGAGAACGATTAGAATTGGAGAAAGAAAAGTGTAAAATACAGTCAAATGAAAGAATAGAACTAGCCAAGTTAGAAAAGAGTGCGGCAGGAAATCAAGAAGGGCAGGTAGGAGAGAATAGATCGGCAGCCATTCCCAAGATGCCTAAAATGCCTCCATTTGACGACCACAATGACAATATTGATGCATATCTGCAAAGGTTTGAACGTGTAGCTACAGCGCAAGGCTGGGACCCGTCCCATTGGGCAGCTTACCTGTGTACTCTGCTGAAAGGTAAGGCTTTAGAAGTATACTCCCGGTTAAATGCCTTTGAGGCTGAAAATTACAATGCAGTTAAAACTGCATTACTTAAACGCTATGAAATGACTGAGGATGGATTCCATCAGAAATTTAGGACTGCTAAAACTGAAACAGGTGAGATTTTCACACAATTTGTAGTTAGAATTGAGAACTATTTCAACAGATGGATTGAACTAAGTGGTACACAAAAGACGTTCGAAGGTGTGAGAGATTTGCTGCTGCGTGAACAGATTTTGAATGTGACTGGAAGGGATCTGGGTATATTCTTGAGAGAGAGAAAGCCAAAAGACGCGATGGAAATGGCTAGACTAGCAGAGCAATTTATAGAAGCTAGAGGTACGAGTCATGGAAGATACAATAGACCAGTTATTCCAGGTCAAACTGACAAGCAGGTTTCCAAAGGGAAAATAGTCGAGGGTAGCGCATCAGGTAAACATGGTACTTGTTCCAAACAATTTGTTCCTATTAAGGAAAGGACATGTTACAACTGCAATCAAACTGGGCATTTGGCAGCACAGTGCAAGAAACCCAAGTTTAAAGTGGCAAGTATCCAGGTGAGTGAAGACAACACAAACATGTCTCTAATACATCCAGATAACACAAAAGTAGAGCCCTGCATACATGAAGTTCTAGATGGTGATGCAGCAACTTCAGAGGAGGTTACTAAAGCAGATGTAGCCTCAGGGAGTGTGCTTACCAAAGATCACCGCATGCCATTTTATCAGGGAAAGGTAAACGACACTCCAGTAGATGTGCTTAGAGACACGGGATGTAACGGTGTAATAGTGAGGAGGTCAATGGTAAAAGATGCATGTTTGACTTCAGAAACACAATCTTGTAAATTAGCAGATAGCAGGATCTTGACACTTCCGGTAGCATGGATTACTGTAAATACGCCCTTTTACACGGGTATGGTGAGAGCAGCATGTATGGACACACCAATCTGTGACTTAATATTAGGCAATATTCCCGGAGTTAGAGAGCCAGGAGATCCAGACTTGATGTGGGATAAGCAGGACATTAAAACAGTAGGTGCTGTAGAGACAAGGAGCCAGAGAAGAGTACGCCAAGTAGGCATGGAACCCTTGAAGACATTGGAACCTGTTGGGTTGACACTGAGTCGAGGTGAGTTCGTATCCCTACAACATCAGGATTCAAGTCTGAACAAAATAAGAAAATTAGTGGAAGAAGGTAAGATTAGGGAGACCCGACATAGTACTTCCTCTTACTTTGTGGAGAATGATATGCTGTATAGGAAGCATACTTCCAATAAAATGGACAATGGTAAACAAGTTGTACAGGCAGTAGTACCGGTTGGATTGCGCACACAGGTAATGAAGGTATGTCATGAAGCACTGATGGGTGGACATCTTGGAATCAAGAAGACTCTAGATAGGGTAATCTCACAGTTTTATTGGCCAGGAGTAATTGGTGATGTCAGAAGACATGTTCAGTCTTGTGATATTTGTCAACGTACCATGCCGAAGGGAAAGGTAAGGAAAATACCACTGGGACAAATGCCATTAATTGAAGTGCCATTTGAGAGGGTAGCTGTTGATTTGATTGGTCCATTGTATCCTGTCACAGACAAGGGTAATAGGTATATACTGACGGTGGTTGATTATGCAACACGATACCCAGAAGCAGTAGCTTTACCCAGAGTAGAGACGGAATATGTTGCCGAAGCTCTGTTCGAGATATTCAGTAGGGTTGGTATCCCCAAGGAGATATTAACAGACATGGGAGCCCAGTTCACGTCAGGCGTGATGAAGGAGGTAAGTAGACTATTGTCCATACATCAGCTTACTACTTCCCCTTATCATCCAATGTGCAATGGCCTAGTGGAGAAGTTCAATGGAACCTTGAAGACGATGCTGAAACGGATGTGTGCAGAACGACCAAATGACTGGGACAGGTATGTACCTGCTTTGTTATTTGCTTACCGAGAGGTACCTCAAGAGAGTTTGGGTTTTGCCCCATTTGAACTCTTATATGGACGCACTGTGAGAGGACCAGTACAGATTCTGAGGGAAATCTGGACAAGAGATATACCAAATCCAGAGGTAAGAACCACATATGAGTATGTGCTAGATCTTCAAAACCGTCTTGAGGAGACTATTCACGTAGCACAGCAAGAACTTCAAAAGAAAGCATGTAAATACAAAAAGTTCTTTGATGTGAAGTCCAAGCCAAGAAAAATGAAGGTTGGTGATAAAGTATTAATTCTGTTGCCCACTGATTCAAACAAACTGTTGCTGCAGTGGAAAGGGCCATATGAAATACTGGATACCTTTGGCATTGGCAATTACAGAATACAGGTTGGTAACAAGATTAAAACCTATCATGCCAATCTACTGAAAAGGTACACTGAGAGAGAGGAGGTCAAGGACACAGCTGTATGTGACGTCAGCATAGCTCAACTTGTGCATGTCAGTGCTGGTCTGGTGGATGTCAAGGCTGAAGAGGTGAGTATGTTAGACATAGCTTCACCTTCTTTAGTTTCTAAGGAAACGTATCAGGATGTAGACATTTCTGAAGATTTGACAGAGGAGCAACAAAATGAGGTGAAGGAGCTCATAAGTGAATTCAAAGATGTACTGAGTGATTTACCAGGGAAGGTAGATTGTATGGAATATAAGATCAAGCTGACATGTAATGAGCCTATACGATCCAAGC
Organism: Haliotis asinina; assembly: GCF_037392515.1. Lineage (NCBI taxonomy): Eukaryota > Metazoa > Mollusca > Gastropoda > Lepetellida > Haliotidae > Haliotis > Haliotis asinina. Next base: position 10,796,628 of record NC_090294.1, on the reverse strand, counting down.
CCTATCCACTTCCTCATCATATGAGAGATGTTGTAGCTAAGGAGATACAGCTAATGTTAGACATGGGCGTGATAGAACCTTCTCAGTCACCATATGCATCCCCCATTGTACTTGTGAAGAAGCCTGACTCGACTTACAGATTTTGTACCGATTTTCGCAAACTGAATCAGGTGACCGTATTTGATGCCGAACCAATTCCATTAGCTGATTCCATCTTTGCACGGTTACGGAACTGTAAATATCTTACCAAAATTGATGTAAGCAAAGCATATTGGCAGATTCCAATGGAAGAGAGTAGCAAAGAACTGACAGCATTTATAACTCCTGATGGATTATACCAATGGAAGGTGATGCCATTTGGAGTAGTTAATGCACCTGCAGTATTTTCCCGACTGATGAGACAAGTATTGCACAACATACCAAATACAGACAACTTCATAGACGACATCATAGAAGGAACTGAGAACTGGTCACACCACATGGTAAGTCTGAGAGCAATATTTACGAGGTTAAGACAATTCCATCTTACAGCTCGACCTTCAAAGGTAAAAGTGGGATATAAACATCTGGACTTTTTAGGGCACAAGGTGGGTAGTGGTCTTATTCAACCAGAAGGTAAGAATGTAGAAAAGATCCTAAATGTGGAGCGACCTCAAACCAAGAAACAAGTGAGAGCGTTGTTGGGACTGACCGGGTACTACCGGAAATTTATCCCAAACTATGCAGCCATAGCAGTTCCGCTAACTGATCTCACAAAGAAAGGAAAGCCAAACAAGGTAATATGGACAGAAAGCCAGGAATTAGCTTTCACTACGTTAAGAACCCATATGTCAAGTTTTCCTATCTTGAAACTACCCGACTTGAAGAAACCATTCTTGGTAAGAACAGACGCTTCTGACGTTGGAATCGGAGCTGTACTGCTACAAGAACAGGAAGGTGAGCGATTTCCAATATTGTTTGTGAGTCGGAAGTTAGTAGATCGTGAGAGAGCGTATTCTACAATAGAAAAAGAGTGTTTGGCTATTGTGTGGGCAATACAGAAGTTAGAAAGATATCTGTATGGGAGAGAATTTATTTTGGAGACTGACCATCAGCCCTTAATATGGATGACCAAGGCAAAAATGACCAATGGACGAGTGATGAGGTGGGCCCTGACTTTGCAACCCTACAGATTTCTAATTCGTGCAATCAAAGGAAGTGAGAATGTTGGGGCTGATCTCTTGAGCCGGTGTTCACCCTAGTCATACTATGTGTATGGTAGTGTGTAAATAATGTACTCTCTGCATATCCAGATTATTTGTCAGCAGTTATTTCTTATGTATTACTGTGCTATTGTACATTTAGACAATTGTGTTTTATGATATTTATGCATTAAAACAAACTTAAATGTGATCTTGAGTGTAATATATAATTGTACTTGTGTACAATTACTTGAAGAGGGGAGTGATGTCAAGATCACAGATGATTTCGTTTATATAATTAGTTTATGGTACTGTAAATAGATGTAGTATGGTATTGTTAGAGTGTGTTATATATTGTTGGGAGTTGTTGTTAGATTATGTTCGGTAATACTATGGGAACAGGGTTATGTTCAGGGAAGCGTGACCAGGTATGGCCAGAGAGCTGGGGTGTTAATTTGTAAACAATAGAGAGGTGTTGAGTAGCTTGGGTATGGGAGGTCAATATAAATAGTGAGGAAGGGTAGTAATCTGCACAGTCAGCCAGAATCACCACTGTGTTCACCTGTATGGGTTCAACTTTTGTATGGGATTGCATCTCACGCTGGCTGGCGTAAGTTTTTATTATCATTATTACTTTTGTATTTATTGATTGAGTAGATGTAGCAAGAAATTGTTTTACTGATGTAGTATTTCTAGATATATGTGCATATTGTAACACTATATAGCCACAAAGCCATTCAAAATTTGAATGTTATCGTTCCACAAAAACTGTTCCACTTTCAAATATGTAAATCGGAGTAAAGTACATGCATAAAGTATAAGACATTGACACATGTCTTACTGAGTAACTGTAGTTACTTATATTGTATTGTAGTGTCCCGGAACTGGCCGGTTATCCTTAAAGTAAGGAGAGGGGTATTATCTCCGCCTGTAAGGAGACAGACAAGAGTCTTCCCTGTTGTACAAGGAGCATGTATCTCCTAGTAATGTGAGATGTGGATGGCACAGCCATCAACCATTACACAGGCCCCTTAAACTCCGTGAGGGAAACCATCGCCTGGGTGTGAGGGATACCACACAAATACCATGACGTCACCAAGTGGAACCAAAGTGCACTGACATTCTGATTACATTGTAAAGAGAAAGTGTTCTCTCTGAGTGGCTAATTCCTTTATTGTTATTTAGTTCAATTGTTTAGTTTCTGATTGGGATTATATGTAATCATTATCTATATTAGTGAGGGTATTAGGATTTTAGTGTAGTTAGTAGTAGTAGTAGTATTATTAGAACTTTAGCAATATAAGTGGTAGACAGAACTGTATATGTAGCTAGGTTAGGTAATTAGATTAGTTAGTTGTATTTGCACCTGTAGAATTAGTTTAGTATAGGTATTGGGGTTACTTATATCTTAAGGGGAGGAATAAAGTTTTGCAAAACAAACTATTCTTCTGTTGTGGTTACTTTGGTATGTGACATATAAGTCACGCCCATTATAAGTGATCTTTGCGATAGAAACTGGATCTCGCCTGTCGTCAGGAAATACTACAATCACTTTTCTAAGTCATCTCTATGTGACACGTTTAGCGTGTGTTTTCTGTATACTAGTATATGGAAGCTGATGAAGTAAGATGTTAAGATGGTGAATACAATCATCACACCACTCTACCCTTGGGTTTACCTCTCACTGCTTCCTTCGTTTTGCGAAATTTGTTGAAACTGATTTCATGTGCCTCTGTTCTTAAACACATTCCCTTGTGGTGTCATTATATTTTCATGGTTTATTTTCATGTTATTTAGTAATTTGGATAAAGAGTGAGTAAGGTAGTGTACATTTACGCCGCATTCAGTAATATTCCAGCTATATGGCTGCATTATATAAAAATGGTGACAAGAACATAAAACATTTTTTCAGATTTATCTATCTTAGTCCTTTCAACTTTCACGTTTCTTGGTTGCAGATACAAGGACCATCCCTTCTATTCCTTTAAGAAATAAGCCTGGACGCTACAGAAGAACATATAGTCAGACAATCAACGACGGTCAGACTATTGGCGTCATTAGAAGATCTTATTGTATTCCGTGTGAAACAGACACCTTTGTAATAACTGTAGCTGTAAAAAAACGACGAATATTTCGCAATGATTTAAAGGAGCTGATGAGAATATGTAGCTTGTACGACAAGTGGCTTGTACAAATATCACTGACGGTTGAACATGCTGTCGATCAATGTTCTGGTAGCAAAGGGTTACTAGTAATAGTACCGTACCTTTGAGTACGTCAGTGATATATACCTACTGACGACGAAACTTACCTGAGATATCATACCTTGTAAACAACATTCACCAGAATATTTTTTCACCAAGGACCCATGTGAAATGTTTCTCGGGCATCTTTTCTTTTATTTGTGCGGTTGACATTTTTTTATTCGTTATTTAGAAAAGAACTATCCAAATGAGTGTCTGTAGGAACGATTGTGACTACTGCTCATCAACCGCTGCTAAACCTCCCAAGCTGTATTTCTGAGAGACATTACACGTTATATTTTTCTATCCAATTTTTAAAAAAAATTCTAACGCCCTCATCACTTTTGATGTGCCCGAGAAACATTTAATTTCTTTGATGCAGCCTTATTTGAATTACCGAGCGAATAAAAAATATTGCAAACATTTTAGTCGCTGAGCTGTTCAGTTATGTATTGTTATTATTGCTGTTGTTGTTATTGTTGTCATGCTGCAGGGGAAATGAAATATTATTATGACCAAGTCCTATGTAGTGCTGTTATTTTTAGCTATGTAGAGAAAACCGTATTCCGACTTACAAATACGTTTTCAGTAAGAACCAAGCCTCGCTCTAGTAGCAAGCATGGCAGCGATCACAGCCTAACGAGAGTAACATGTCATGAAGTACATAAATGATTGAACGTAACAATCAGTGTTAATTAACACCACTTTAACTAACGCGCGAGTGGCCCTGATCACTGGTCACCTGTCACTGATCACTTCATATGTCTTTGTTTGTTGTTTAACACAACTCAGCACTATTGCAGATGTGTGACAGCGACAGAGATGCCAACCATTTCGATTTTATCGTAATTATTACGATTTTGCAGGTAAAAGTACGCTATTACGCATACACAGCCGTCAATTACGGTTTTGCAATGGTTTTTAAACAATTTATGCAGTTTCTAAAATGACCAAATTTCCCCGGAGGCGGATTCCGTTTGGACAGGTTACTAAATCTAAATAGCCAGTGAAAACTATGTCTTCGACGGCACTGTGCTAAAGTACAAGGTAGAAGATGAAACGAAGAATTTGATTGGTCGTTCGCTTTCTTGCTTGAAACAGAGAGTGAGCTGAATTGGTCTGACACCGGTTTGACATTTGATATACGTCTATGCATTGTGTACTCTTTGACATACGGACTTCTCGATTTCACACACTGGCCATAATGACTGTGAAAAACACGTGTCGACCAGAAACTATTTGGATTAAATATTTGCAATCACATAAATCATTATCAACATTTTCAAACCTAATCATAACGGTCTTGTAACCAGTGTAACGAAAACTGACGTACTGTTTACTCAGTTTCGAACTGAACATAATTTGTCAATATCTGCTGCTGACTACGCCAAACATTTGTTAAGGAAATGTTTCCAGATTCAGATATCGTTTCAAAATACGGATGTGGGAAAACCAAGACAACTGCTATAGTTAAAACTCTTGTTGTGGAGAAAACTTCTTTGAGTTGCTATGAAATGTTCATATGTCACATGCAGAGCAAGAAAGGACTGTACATGGGTAGACGGGGGATGCAAGAGTGTACACCAGTTCACGGGACATGCAGGGTTGTATATACCTAAACGGGAGGATGCAAGGATGTACACAGGTACACAAATGATGCAAAGGTACGAGGGGTGTTAAAAATCAATGAGCTACATCTAGAAATAATACAAATGCAGCTGTTTCTTTGTTTCCTACATATTATCTGTTAACCTCAAGCAAATTCGTTTTGCTATGTCAGCCCCACGATCCCCATTTGGTTTGACTTTCAGCTTGGTACCCCCAAAATGCCAAATCGTCAATAAATGCATCACAAACTTCGGGAAATAAGATATGCAAGAAACGCTGTGTGTGCTTGAGATTGGAACGAGTCCGCTAGAAACAAACTTAGACACTAAAGTGCATAAAGATGAAATTGATAAAGTGAGTGATTCACCCCTTCATGTTTGCTCAAAGAGCTTGTTTTGAAGACACTACCCACCTCCCTTTAAGATGAGGTAATGATAAGGACATAATGTATTCTAACGTTTTCACTGATTCAGACATAATGCCATGTAATAATTTATCTCTACAATTTTCACTTCTTTTTTGCAGAAACGACGGTCGTAAATATTGCGATACCACAAATGTCATATAATGTTTTGATCATTTGGCATACTGACTTAGACTTATCAGATAACTTATCATTAGACTTCATCAGATTTCCTTGAGGTTAAAGTGAAATCCAGCTACGACAGCTGGACAGGCGCGATACCCCAGAGCAGGCAGAGCCTTTCACTTTCATCCATACATACCCGCGAGGGGGCGTGTGGGGGCGCGCGCGGGCGCGTGTGTGTGTATTTAGAAAGTTAAGGTCGATGCTCATCAGCGGATTATCTGGTTCAGACGCGATCGATAACTGACCCTTGTCATACAGTTGCAACGTTGCTATAAATCACCCAGTAACTACTGATATTGTACTTAACATGTTGTGAACTTTGTAAATTTATGTTCAACAAATGGGGTATGCTAGAATCCCAACAAAATGTCCACCATATGATTTCATTGTATGCAGATACATCCATGACAAAATCATCACAATCAAGCCGATTGATAATGCCCCAGATGTAATATTCCTAAAATACTGTGAAAAGCTAGACCTCACTCACTCATCGCCACTGCATTGTATATTGACTTGTTAGCCAGCTCCTCCTCTCTGTCTCGTTCACACTTTATGGTCTCCTGTATTATGTCATACAGCTTTTATTTAGGATATCGCCTAATACGTTCTCCATCAACCGGTCTCTGTGGTCTTCAAATATGCCTCCCTGTCTTGTTCATTCTTTACGGTCATCTGTATTATTTCATGTAGCTTTTATTTAGGATATCGCCTAATACGTTCTCCATCGACTGTTCTTTCTGATCTTCAAACATGTGTGTGTGTGCGTGTGCGCGCGTGTGTTTTATTGTATGTGTACTACGTCTATAGTGCAGCAGTATGGTATTTCCGACTGTTATTGAAACGACGCCCACGATCAGGATGTGAGAAACTCCGGTCCCTGAGTTGAGCTGGTTCTACGCTCCCTTCATTTTTGCTAGCAGAAACTCAAGTCACTGCTGCCTTGTTTGTCCATTGAAGACGTTATGATCCAACATATTCTTTGAAATAACTCAAAGCTATTTTTCCTGTATTTAAAATACATATTAATATCCAGTGTTTTAAGTTTGCCTGGCTTCCTGTTTTGGACATGACTAGCGAAAGATTATCCGATGAATGAGAAACGAACTTGAATACTAATACGTGCTGAATATGTTACAAATTAATATATTAACGCCTACATGATATAACTGAAATGCACAGTGATCAAAGTCTGAATCATGGTCTTAAGTCAAAGTAAAAACATAATTAGCGTTTCGAAAACGAAGTATTTGTTGAGGCCTCAGCTTACATAGCAACGCATTTCTCCAGCTTCAGATGTAGATGCATGAGTAGGAAGCGACCAATGTGAGATGAAAAATTCACTCTGTCAATATTAACAGGGTTAGATTTAAAAAATGAAATGACTACTTGCAATAGATGCGGCGATGTGTCTCTGTAAACACTAACACCGTTATCAAGCAAGCTATACAAAACACTAAAATACATAAATGAACGATATTTGAATTTATATCTTGAGGTGGAGATAGTTGTGATGATGGACAACAGGTTTGAGCCCGAAAGGACATGAACCACTTTGCCCTGTTGCATCTTGGAAAGTATATTTTTGCAATACGTCAAAACATGCAAAATTTGCTACATTATTACATGAATCTCTTCCTACTTTACATTCATTATTCGTTTTAATTATGTAATATGATAATGGCAAGGTCGTTTTCGACACAACTATTATTATATTCAACATGTGTCTATTCTACACTGATGACGATCACATAGATATTAGGAACAATTGTTGCAGACAATACCCTGATTGTCGTCGATTGTATGGCTGTTTGATCTGTGCTGTTCAAGTTCACTTTTCGTAGGGATAGAAGGGATGGTCTTTCCATCTGAAACAGGAATAATGACGGTTCTTTGACATATATTATGAGTATGGTGATTATATCTCTTATAAGAGGATCAGTTGGATATGTCTTCTGAAGTGCTGAAATGCCCCGTCAGACTTGCGTCCCTCGGGCAAGCGGTAGGTCTCAGCCAAGTAGCGAGCATCTGAGACTAGCACCATGAAGTTGTGTATTCATCCTAACCCGATACACCGTAACATATCATTTTTATTCCCGTAGACATAATACAGAGTGTTCCGTTGGATAGTTATTCTATAGGAGATGAATACTTACAAGTAAAATTTAAATAATTAAAAAAATAGTGAAAGAAAGAGGAAGGAAAAGGACAGAAAGGGAGAAAAAATAGACAATCGAATATATCCTAAATAGTTAAGTAGGTCATTGAAAAAATAAATAAACATCATTGATTTACACCTTCATAGCCTTGCATATACGCCTACAAGTAAATAAGTCATAAAATGTCATTACCTAGATTTTCATACATTGCCCATTTGCTGTCAAAGTCCTTAAACCATGCTTTAACCGTGCTTTATTCCAATATCTTACTTTATCTATCAAATAATGAATAATGGTATTTCTATTCCTTCTTAAAGTGACATAAAGTGGGGGATATTTTCTTCAGCTCATCAGCTTACAATATATATATATATATATATGCATGATATTCTTGATCTAATGCTGATATATATATATATATATATATATATATATATATATATATATATATATATATATATATATATATATATATATATATATATCCTTTTTGGTTGTTCTCCCACCTTTCGAATGCATGATATTCTTGATCTAATGTTGATATATATATCATGCATATGCAGAATATCATGCATATGCAGAATATCATGCATATATATATATATATCAGCATTAGATCAAGAATATCATGCATTCGAATATATATATCAGCATTAGATCCAGAATATCATGCATTCGAAAGGTTCCCACCTTTCGAATGCATATATATCAGCATTAGATCAAGAATATCATGCATTCGAAAGGTGGGAGAACAACCAAAAAGGATATATATATATATATATATATATATATATATATATATATCAGCATTAGATCAAGAATATCATGCATATATATATGCTAGTTTCAATGTATATATATATATGTATATGTATATATATAGTCTGGTTCATAATTATTGAGAATTTTTCTTCTTACTTTGAGCTATCCTTACACCTCAACTGATTCACTGATACTTAAAACTAAGTAATGGTATAAGGGAGGTAACTCATCTTGGCCTACTGAGTATAGTACAATTAGAGTTACCTCCCCTGAATTTGTAGCAGACGTCATTTTCCTCAGCACTGTCAACAATGTCTGCTGAAGATAAAAGAAGGTTGATTTTTGAGTTGTGTAATCAAGGAATTGATGATGTAAATACATTGGCAGAGAGAACAGGAACTCCTCTTTCTACTGTGTATAGGATTAGGAAGAATTTTAAAGAGGGAAAGGATTTTGGGCACCAGAAAGGAGCAGGGAGACCCAGAAAATTGGACTTCTCAGATCGCGTCCGGCTGGGATTTTTAGCGTCTAAAAAGCAAAGGGCAAGCATCTCCAACATCAGGTATGAAATGATAGAAAGGGGATCAACAGTTGTATCAAAATCTACAGTTAGAAGAAATTTGATTGATCTTGGATGGGAGAAAAAGACTGGAATTCCTTCTCCTCTCATGAAACAAGAACATAAAGACAGGCGTGTTGAGTGGTGTTTAGCACATGAAAACTTTGACTGGGAAAATGTGATTTTTACTGATGAAAGCTCAATATGGGTATATCCCAATAATGTGAAAATATGGACAAAGTCTGCGTCAGCACCGTTGTATCGACGACCTAAATACAGCCCAAAGTTTCATGTATGGGGAGGGATATCCTTATTAGGAACGACCCCGCTGTGTGTGTTTGAGGGAAATCTGACAAGTCAACGCTACACTAACATATTAGATAATTTTCTCCTTCCAAGTGCACATGTGTTTTATGGAAATGACTGGATTTTGCAGCAAAATAATGATCCTAAACACACCGCAAAACATGCCAAGCAGTGGTTTCAGGAGAAAAATGTGACTGCATTACCATTTCCTGTATATAGTCCTGACTTAAATCCCATTGAGAACATTTGGGGGATGATGAAGGAATGTGTGAATCAAAAGGGGTTGACAAAAATTGAAGACATGAAGAGAGAAGTGGTCTGATACTGGGACAGCATAACTCACGAGACACTAACCTCTCTGATAGGAAGTATGCCTACCCGTCTTAGACTGTGCCGTGAAGCTCAAGGAGACTTGATAAAAATATTAAATTGTTACCTACACAACATGAAAAGGTCAGTTCACTTTCACTATACATTCAATTTTATCTGATTTGTTCTCATTTAATAATATGAAATGCTTTAGCTATTCTCAATAATTTTGAACCATACTGTATATATGTACATGTATGTATGTGTGTGTGTGTGTATATATATATATATATATACACACACACACACACACATACATGTACATATATATATATATATATATATATATGCATGTGTGTGTATATATATATATGCATGTATGTGTGTGTGTATATGTATGTATGTATATATATATATGTGTGTGTGTGTGTGTGTGTGTGTGTGTGTGTGTATATATATATATATATATATATCATGAATATCATGCATTCGAAAGGAGGGAGAACAACCAAAAAGGATCTCATCAACCTGAGGGTGTAAAATACTGGTTTGTGAACAGTTTTGCTCAATCCATCGAGACATGTTTTTGCCCAAAGCTTTTGCTTACTCTACACCCCAAAACAGGTGTATGGGTTCAGGCTTTGAACTACAAAATATGCAAAGATAATTCTCTACTATATGCATTTTAATCAGGCATTTTATATGCATTTTTACTGACTGGAAAGATTCTGTGAAACAGAATGAATTGCTCCCATCTTAATGTAGGACCATGAGTGGTTTTAAACGGGTTTATGAATGTATTAGTCCAGTTAACATTTATTAAAGTGTCACTTCTTATTGTTCAATAGTCTTCAATATTTTTTAACTTTCACTTTTGATCCTTCTTTTGATAGTTCTCTGATCCTTCTTTTACATGAAATGAGATTTTTATACTTATGTTTGTACAATTATCCAGTATCACATTTGAACTATTTTCAATACCAGTTGCTTTGAGATGTTTACTAATGGCCTTAACAATTCCATGAAACTCTTGAAATTATATCCTGTACCATTTATGACAACATTGTTGAAGTATCATAAGGTTCCCATCACCATTCAATAAATATTAAGGAAAACCTTTAGAATACAGCACCACAAACTTTAAAGACACGTCATAATACTATTTTACGTAATTGCAGGTGATTTTGTTCAAAAGCACATTCTTGAAACAATGCCCGATGACGCTGGCATAGCAACAAGGTCGTCAAGCTGAACAAGTGCGTATAAGCTCCGCTGACTGATGTTTCATCTCTACCAGCTATGGCATTGCAGAAACCCAACGATGTTGAGAGTTGCCAGTAGTAGTTCCCGGCGGATGGGCAATTTTTCGCAAGCACCCGTTTTAATTTTTACTAATATGCTCATATTTCTTAGTAGTGTCCAAGAGCGATCGTCGTGGTCGCTCTCGGGTGGTAGTTTAGGATGGTGGACAAGAGACAGGGAAGACAGACAAGAGTCAGCGGTAGAGATGATGACAGCAGCAGCCATGTTTTATTACTGTTTGGTCGAAGGATGGTCAAAATGGTAAAATACAGTGGTAAACATGTGACAGAACGCACATCAGGACTGAATGGCCAATGATCCCGATGTGGAGACCCGCTCTGTCACTTACACACATTCAGAAGTCCGACGGCGATTCTTCATCGTCGACGTAGTCGTAGGTGGGGCGACGGCCTTGGCCGACACCCCGACTAGACGCACAATCCGTCCACTTCTGTCGATGATCTAGTCTCCATGGTTGGTCTTGCTGGTTGGTCTCGCTGGATGGTCCCGCCGGTTGGTCTGTCGACTGACCATATCGGTCAGGTTTTTATACACAGGGCCATTACGCCACATTGTGCAAGGTCACTGGCCCATGCACATGTACATACGTAAGATTCGCCGACGTAGGGAGGTGTTAACTGACATGTATTGATAGCGTTTGAGAATTAAGGGTCCTGCCCGGAGGGGGGTTTATGATAAGAGGGGATACACCGAATGTTTGCCGAATACATTACATAGACAAAGGGGATAGAATTTCGGTGCACTTTGGACTTATATTGAAACAAATAGATTGTTTGAATAAATGAAGTTTTAAGGAAACTTACTGAAATGATTTAGTCTATGACAACACCCCTGAACGTCGTGGAGCTTTTGTCCTCAAAAGCGCTTTTTAAGAATAGTGACAATATTGGATATAAAAGTATACAGTGAATTGGATGAAACGTTGACGCGTTGACAATATCTAGTACAGGCATCGATCATAAGTCACATAATCGTAATGGCATATACGGGAACGTCAAAGGTAATACATGAATCGAATTGTCAACAATGGTCAGGCGAAACAAAACAATAACAATATCGGACGTGTACACACAAAATACAGGTGAGCGGCTATCCAGCTCGTACAACAACACAGGTGAGCGGCTATCCAGCTCGTACAAATAAAACATTGGACGTTTCCACCGAGCGGCAAACTCTTGCTCGCGGTCGCCCATACAGTCGGAATACCTGACTGATAAGTACACGTATGACTTACAGGAACAAAAACAGAATGTGGGTAATGCGTCGTCGTTTGCATTTGAATGTAATATTTTCATGACAACAGTAAGATCTTTGAAATTGGGAGTCTTATATTGGTGAGCCTAGACTCGACAAGGCTAGCAGATGTAGATGTGATCTGCACTAAAAGTAGAATTGGCATGAAAAAAAAAAATAAACCTAACCAACTTCAAAAGTCTAAACCGAAAGTTGATGAAAAATTAATTCAAGTGAAATTGGCTCAAAGATATTTTAGCGAATTGTATATTGTGTGCCAGTTACCATAGAAAGTATTATGCACATGGATACTAAATTTTCGCCGGTATCATAACTAAGCACAAACACGTTGGCAAAACGAAGAAGTAGGATGTAGACTGGATAAACAGTCTCCATCAAATAAGCTTGGAGAGACATAGCTTATTATACTTCTACGACTGCTTTTACCACATAAAAAGATCTAGACGTTTTCACGAAGAGTAATTACAGTATTGCATAGCTCGTTATAAGCTATTGTCCATAGTAATAGTTATAGAGGAACAAATTGCTAGAAAAATCCTTGAAACCGGGAGTCTGATTTGAGTGGGACGACTCGGAACCCGCAGATAGCGTTGATCTGCATTAAATGTGTATATGCAAGGATATGTAGTAAAGTAAGAGCCTAACCGACTTCAAAAACTTAATCTAATAAAGATGTACGCCTCATAACATCACATACAGATAGCAATACGTACTCAGTAGATGAAAAATATGACACATATAAATACATATGAAACAATGGCTGGAGAAGATTGACATACCTGACATGTACAAGAATGTCCGAGGGAAACATATACAGTCACTATAAAACTCTGAGATAGTTCGAACAAACGTTCACATGTATTGTCACACACATATTATGGAGTACTTGCTGCAGATACTTGAAACTCGCTGACTTGATCTTGACGGATGACGTTGATATTTGTTGTACTCACACATGGGCTTGCTGCGTCTTGCTGCTTTCGATGATTTAGAGAAGGTTGCTGGTTATGGGCTGCACTCTCGTTGATGAAAGGTCGGCTGACTGTCTGATGTCTTCGTTCTTCCGCCAAGATAGCGCCCGACGTTGACGCTGCTCTTGTCAACCACCATCTCTAAACTACCGGTTGCTTTGCTGCGAGTTAGGGTAGGGGAATCGTGCGTGAGTCACAGCAAACTCACGCTACCCGGATATTTCTCCACCATCTGTCCAAGGACGTCCGTCGTGGTCGTCGCCCTCGGGTGGTAGTTTAGGATGGTGGACAAGAGACAGGGAGGACATGAGTCGGCGTTAGAGATGAAGACAGCAGCAGCCATGTTTTATTACTGTTTGGTCGAAGGATGGTCAAAATGGTAAAATACAGTGGTAAACATGTGACAGAACGCACATCAGGACTGAATGGCCAATGATCCCGATGTGGAGACCCGCTCTGTCACTTACACACATATTAGAAGTCCGACGGCGATTCTTCATCGTCGACGTAGTCGTAGGTGGGCGACGGCCTTGGCCGACACCCCGACTAGACGCACAATCCGTCCACTTCTGTCGATGATCTAGTCTCCATGGTTGGTCTTGCCGGTTGGTCTCGCTGGATGGTCCCGCCGGTTGGTCTGTCGACTGACCATATCGGTCAGGTTTTTATACACAGGGCCATTACGCCACATTGTGCAAGGTCACTGGCCCATGCACATGTACATACGTAAGATTCGCCGACGTAGGGAGGTGTTAACTGACATGTATTGATAGCGTTTGAGAATTAAGGGTCCTGCCCGGAGGGGGGTTTATGATAAGAGGGGATACACCGAATGTTTGCCGAATACATTACATAGACAAAGGGGATAGAATTTCGGTGCACTTTGGACTTATATTGAAACAAATAGATTGTTTGAATAAATGAAGTTTTAAGGAAACTTATTGAAATGATTTAGTCTATGAGAGACATAGATGATGTCTTCGTTCTTCCGCCAAGATAGCGCCCGACGTTGACGCTGCTCTTGTCAACCACCATCTCTAAACTACCGGTTGCTTTGCTGCGAGTTAGGGTAGGGGAATCGTGCGTGAGTCACAGCAAACTCACGCTACCCGGATTCTCCACCATCTGTCCAAGAGCGATCGTCGTGGTCGCTCTCGGGTGGTAGTTTAGGATGGTGGACAAGAGACAGGGAAGACAGACAAGAGTCAGCGGTAGAGATGATGACAGCAGCAGCCATGTTTTATTACTGTTTGGTCGAAGGATGGTCAAAATGGTAAAATACAGTGGTAAACATGTGACAGAACGCACATCAGGACTGAATGGCCAATGATCCCGATGTGGAGACCCGCTCTGTCACTTACACACATTCAGAAGTCCGACGGCGATTCTTCATCGTCGACGTAGTCGTAGGTGGGGCGACGGCCTTGGCCGACACCCCGACTAGACGCACAATCCGTCCACTTCTGTCGATGATCTAGTCTCCATGGTTGGTCTTGCTGGTTGGTCTCGCTGGATGGTCCCGCCGGTTGGTCTGTCGACTGACCATATCGGTCAGGTTTTTATACACAGGGCCATTACGCCACATTGTGCAAGGTCACTGGCCCATGCACATGTACATACGTAAGATTCGCCGACGTAGGGAGGTGTTAACTGACATGTATTGATAGCGTTTGAGAATTAAGGGTCCTGCCCGGAGGGGGGTTTATGATAAGAGGGGATACACCGAATGTTTGCCGAATACATTACATAGACAAAGGGGATAGAATTTCGGTGCACTTTGGACTTATATTGAAACAAATAGATTGTTTGAATAAATGAAGTTTTAAGGAAACTTATTGAAATGATTTAGTCTATGACAGTAGTAAGAGGCACTGAGGTATTATATTTTGTGTATTTATATATTTTCTATTTTTAAATTTAGTAAGAATGACTTACATGGGTCACATTGTGTCATGTTTTATTATTCCCAGTTTTGGTCAATGTAAAATAATCTAAATACACAAATACATTCTATATTTCGGTTTCAAACGTAACTATTTGGATCAAATGTATTATAACTGTAAACGTCAGCCATTATCGTGCCGGTTCGGTGAGCGTATTCTATTTATTAGAATTATTCCAAGGGTTAGGGTTAGGTTTAGGGTGAGGCTTTGGGTTCGGTTTAGGGTTAGGGTAAGGGACTCAATCCAATGTAGTAGTGACTGCATGAGTACCAATTGTTTTCCTTTTCCATCTTTAATACTTTGTTGACAAAGAAAAACGGGAGACCAAAAACGTCAAAAGTTAAATAAACGATGAAATGCTTTAATGTCGAAATTTTGGGCTGATGGAAATCGGCCTCCAGCAACTTTCACCTCTAGATCTACATATTTTCAATAATGATTCGGTCTAACTCACCAAACATACCCATGTCTCACTCATTCCATAGCGCGATCCACATTATCCTTACTGTGTTCCCCACAACACTTTTCTGTCACGAAAGCACACAGTGATTTTTATACAAGCACGCCATTCATGCATGCACAGTGAAATCAACGTCTGACGCCTGACGTCAACAACCATTTTCAGTTCGAACCATATCGGTTCATTCAACACAGCATGGTATCTTGTAGATTACGGAATAGGACGATCGTGCCAAATGATATCGGGACCATTCGACAACCGTCAGTAGATTGAGATTCGTAATTGTCCGCAACCAATTCGACTCTTAACCTTCATTTCCGTTACGTCACAGGAATGACTAGCTAAATTTGCACATTGTGCAACTATGTGGACGTAGCTCAGTCGGTTAGCTGTCGGGCTAACAATCCGAAGGTCGCGGGTTCGCGTCCGACGGGGTCTCACAAACCGGTTGCCTGTCTCACTGACTTGTGACCTACGACTGGGAACGTCCTCACGAGAAATTGTGGTGCTGAATTCTAAAGGTGCTCCAATAAGGGTTCCCTTACAAACCCTTCATAGGTATTTGGTTTATTTTCATAACTATATTTGGCAAATGCCTTTAGAGTAATTTTTCAAAACTCATTTTGCATAGATTATGAAAGCGTACGTGGATATTCACTACCAAGTTATAAGAGGTTCAAATGTTTTGGAATAACTTCTATCAACAGGTGTTTGCACTTTCTTTCATAATCGAACTGAAGTTATTTTCTAATCCATGTTAGTTTCAATGTATCAACATATGCATGTGTATCAGTCATTCCTAACCCTCTCTCAGCAACTGCTTTTCAAAGAACTGTTCTTTTAATTTCATCTGGTTTGTTAACCCCGAGAAAACCAAACACCATACTGTTTAACATTTCAGGAAACTCATCGGGTGGGTTCGGCAAAGTAAGAAAAAGGAAATGTAGTTTGGAAATAAGCAATGGCTTCATAATAGCAACTTTTCCCATTAGAGTTATGGTTCCTTTCATCCATCATTTAGTTATTTCCTCAATTTCATAAATCTTACTTTTACAGTTTAGTCATTTTGTTAATATCGACCAAAAAGATAATACCCCAAATCCTAAAACTTTCCAACGCAGGTTGAGATCTGATCTGAATTTAACATTACTATTTTCACAACATCCTATCCAGGCAACTTCTGATTTAGTTAAGTCATAGTTAAGTCGAGAAAATTGTGAATACAAATCCAACATGTCAAAGATTCCTTTCAAAAATATCTTGGAAACACGGTAACATTGTTTCACGCAGCATCACTCCAAATCAAATAATGCGGATCATTAGCATTATTCCAGAAGTACCAGGATTAAGCACAACAGAAATGGGCTTCACACGTAACACCATCACAATCACTAAATGTCCATCTTATCGATATGGAGCACAGTGGTGTAGTAGTTCGCATACTGGCCTGTGTTAGATTATCGTGGGATACACCACAAATTTGTGACCTGCATCTAATACTGGGATGTGCCCCAGGGCAAGGGACTTCAATCACATTGCCCTCCGTCCAACCAGATGTTTACAATGGGTACCGGATATACCGACCTATACGATCGCACTTAGAGCTCGGTAGCAGCTTTGAAAGAACGATTTCCTGAGGGTAATAATGTAATGCCAGAGAGCAGCATCGCGTTGGATTATAGGCGCAAAAATTAGCACTATCATATTTTTATTATTATTACTTTTTGATTGATATAGAAATGCAGCAGAGAAGACTAGGTTGATCCTGGCACAGTCAGGCTGGCAAAGCTCTTCCTCAGCTCAGGGCCTTCGTTCCCTCTACACGCATCCCAGACAGCGAATGGAACTTCTCCAACAAAACACTGCCAAGTCAAACACACCAAGACCTTTCCGGAGGATGTGAAGGCTCCCCAATACTGCAGCGTTCGACATTACCCACAGTGTCAGAAGGACTGTACTCCGGGTGGGGAACCCGGGTGCTCTCCTGATCTGCACCAAGAGTTCAGAAGGTACCAAACCAAGGGCACCGAGAACAATGGGCAGCCTGATGACAGTGTACTTGGGATGCAAGCGAGACATTTCAAAGGTGAGGTCCGCGTCTTTATCATACTTTTCCTGAATCTTGCCAATCACATTGCTGTCAAAAGGGACAGAAAATTCAATGATATAAATAATTCTATTGGTTTTATCAAAAAGGACAGGATCAGTTTGATTGGCTGGAATTCGTCTCAGGCTGTATATTGGCCTGGGCATGTTCAGGGTCGTATCATGGATGGACCTCGGGGGTCAACCCACATGCATGGCGGAGATGATAGTAAAAGCAGCGAGCCATGCCATCATGTCTTTTAAGACCTGCTGTTTGTGGCAAGAAAGGGCATCCACTGACAAGGTGTTGGTCAGTCTCTGTTAATTGATTGCAAATACGACATTTCATGTTCACATTTTGATTTAGAATCACATTTTGACGATTGTGAGTGGGAAGTGACTGGTCCTGAGCAGCGAAAAGGAAGCTCTCAGTTTCACGTTTGAGACCAGCCGACTTCATCCAGGCAAAGGAGTCAGTTGGATTTCTGTTCTGTTCCACACACTGCATGTACACATTATGCAATGGTTTCTCAGACAGCTTCTCCACAAAGAACCGACTCTGGGCTGACTTTGTGAAGGACTTCACCTGGTTTACTCCCATCGCTGTACCATCCAGCAGTACATCACCATCAAGAAAATCAACCTCAAATTTAAGATTGTGTCCAACAACCATGGCTCCCTTAGAATAGCTGTGGAATTCCTTGCTTTCATTGCGAGTCTTCACATGCATCAACAGAGGATCATCCGATAAGTAAATTTGTGCAAAAGTACACAATAAAATTCTATCATGAAGAGCCTCCACATTAATCAAACCCCGACCTCAAGAACTGAGTGGCATATATAAACGATTAAGAGAGGAACGAATGTGGTGTGCTCTGTTCTCAGACATGATCATTCTGGTCAGGCGGTCAAGACTCTAGATGTCTTGCTTGTCCAATTAACTACTCCAAAGGAATAGGAGAGGACTGGCACAGCAAAAGTATTGGTGGCTTTGACCTTGGTTCGAGCATTTAGCTCTGACCTTCAGATTTTCTTTAAACAAGATTTATACACGGCCCGAAGTTTATCTTGAATCTGGGCATTTTTGAGCTTGCTTCGAAACTTGCATTCCAAGATAGGCGTAGGCCTGATCTTCCGCAAGATGCTCAACAACTCCTCCCCCTTGCCACGCCATGCCATATCATTCGAAAAGGACTCGGCAAGCAGAACCTGTTCTTTCAAATTGGTATCTCCTTTGGCAAGGAGCTCAATGTCATCCATGTAGATGAGATGAATAAGAGGTGTTGGGGATCTGTGCTGAGGAGGTCCGGAATGGTAACCCTCCTCCCTATTGAGCAGAAAACGCAAAGGACTGAAGGAGTCCCAATGAAATATTCCCCTTCTGATTGGAATAGACTCCAAAGTCTGCAGCTGCCGTTATGAGTACCTCTCAAGTTGTGCCGACCCACAACACATTAAAGACGTGAGTAAATCACGTAGTCGCTCAGGGAGGTCAATACACCGAAGAGACTTCAGAATCCATTCGTGAGGAACAGAGTCATATGTTTCTTTTGTATTCAATCCAGCACATGGCGAGATTGCGTCTCCTCCAAAATCATTTTCTGTACATGAAGTTGATCCTTGCACCCCAACATCTATTTCTCGCCCCTTCTGCTCTCTGTAAATTATCTCATTGGACGAGCAGTAAGAAGACACGAGCCTTGTCAAACACCCAGTGAATAATTTGTATTGAGTATTTAAACAAGTGACAGAGCAGAAGTTTTTTGATCGGGCAAATCTCCTATTTTGGGAAGGAGTACTGTGCGACCTTTGCAGAACCATGGAGGAACATCACCTGGACACAAGGGAACACTTTCCAGTACTGGTTTTGAATGCCATCAGGCCCTGTAGCTGTATTAGATTTGGACTTTTTTAATGACGCGTTTCAGGCAATCTGGTGAGATGCAAAAGACAAACGACCTAGTTGCTTTATCGGGGATTGCATGGTCATAATCACTAACCCATGGTGCCTCCAGGATACTGTTGCCGAGTATAAACCACAACTGCTTCCAGAACCTTTCACTGGCATCCCTTGGAGGCCGTTTATCATGCTCACCGCCACCGTTTATTTTCAGTTGCCTGTAAAAGTGATTTCATGATTTCTTAAAAGTTTATTTTGTTTGATGAATTTGTCTTTTCTTTTCCCACTCTTTCTTCCTCTCTGTCCAAACTTTTATTTTTGCCTTAGTTCCTCCAAGGTTCGAGCAGCAGCATAGACACAACAATTAGCTTCATGCAATGAACAGTCCGCAGAATGTTTCATAGAAATAATGTCATTTAATAAATCAATTTCATTTTTGGGAAAACATATATTTGTTTGTTTGATTGGCCTCCGTTTTCCAAAGGTATAACAGATATTTCATCATAAATAGAATGAAACCAAATATAAATAACATTTTCAGAAACATCAGCAACTGAAGAAGAGAAAGAGTGAGGGTCCGAAATTTCAGAGCCAATTGCCTCTAAAACTGAGTTTATTTCGGGAAGACGAAAGAGGTTCACGAGGACGTCCATCAGAAGTTTGGGATCTGCTGCCACATCCTGCTCATGCAAAGGTTCCTGACAGGCACCAGTTGTGGGTTGAACTGGCTCACGGGGCATAAGATGTTTAAACCGCCGCAGTTGATCTGGGAGATTTTGCTACGTCAGGTAAGCATACATGGGGGTGGCATTGTCCCCAATGTAGCTTAAACGACTTGCCGTGAATACGTGGATTATCAGGCCATCCAGTCGCCATCGCACACTCAAGTCGTGTGTATTTGAGATGCTTTGACCAAGATATTCTTGGCCGAGCTCTGTGTCTTCCCAAGGGAGGCAAGTCCCAACTCCTGTAAGGTTGGTTTGACTAACGGAGGAAGGCTGACTGGGCTGCGGAAGTGAAAGAATATTTTCCTCTAGTCTGTCAGTAACCCTTAAGAAAACCAGCTTTGGGGGGTCAGCCCTAACTGGCTGATGTACGTTCAGTTCATTTAATAAAATTCCCCTATCTAGGCCCACCACGGAGAGGCATCATCAGGCCCATTGTTTTTATTATCATTGAGACAATCCTCATTTGAACATAGCCTAGTTCTATAGTGACTGAGTGAGTTTGGTTTTACGCCGCACTCAGCAATATTCCAGCCATATGGCGGCAGTCTGTGAATAATCGAGCCTGGACCAGACAATCCAACATGAGCATCGATCTGCGCAATTAGGAACCGATGACATGTGCCAACCAAGTGAGCTAGTCTG
The DNA here is from genome assembly GCF_037392515.1 of Haliotis asinina. Lineage (NCBI taxonomy): Eukaryota > Metazoa > Mollusca > Gastropoda > Lepetellida > Haliotidae > Haliotis > Haliotis asinina. The sequence continues at coordinate 10,775,606 of NC_090294.1, read as the reverse complement.
ACCACCCGATCCCGTTAGTCGCCTCTTACGACAAGCACAGTCGCCTTTTATGGCAAGCATGGGTTGCTGAAGGCCTATTCTACCCCGGGACCATCATGGGTCCTAGTTCTACAATCGTGCTTACCTATTGAAGTGGTGGGCGTTGGATCTGTAGCCTCTGTCCAGAGCTACTATTTCCTTTGTATCCTCCTCACTGAGCTTGAAATCAAATATCTGAAACAAGTACAATTGATACGTTAAACCATCAAAAAGAGTAAAGAGTGAGGTTATTTGAAGTTTTTCGAGGGACACATCCGGATCCTGGATCTTCACTTGTACATTCCACTGGAATTTCAGTGAATCTGCTTTGTCATTTTTCAGTGTCAGAAAGAAACCAATTTAGTTGTCTATCTAGTTTTCATGCGAACATCTGTACCACGACAGACATAAAACACAAAACCACATGTTCCTTGTTGAATTGTTACATAGTTACAAAGAACAAACACTCACATCCATGTTCTGGGCCAAACGAAATGGATTCGTACTCTTGGGAACCAAAGCAAAACCTCTCTGTATGCCCCATCTAAGGATCACCTGATATACACGAGAAAACTTTGGGTTAAAGAAAATAACAATGATATAAGGTTAGAAAGATACAAATCAAGAGTACATCGTGAATAAAAACATATGTCAAAGAGCAATCGTACATGGAAAAGCATATCTGGTTGAGTGAATTTAGTTTTACAACGCACTCAGCAATATTTCAGCTTTATGGCGGCAGTCTGTAAATAATCGAGTCTGGACCATACAATCCACTGATTGGGCATCTCCACAACTGGGAATCGATACCATGCATCAACCATGTTATCGCGCCTGACCACTCGATCCCATTAGTCGCCTCTTATGACAAGCATGGGCTGCTGAAGATCGGTTCTAACCCGGATCTTCAAGAGTACATTTCTGTTTGGACAGACATCACACTGTAAACAACATGTAAGCTAGGATCAGTATTAGATTGTAATCTAAATGTTATCTGTTTGGACACGTATCACATCATATCATTGTTTGAGCTTTAACCATAATACTTAAGAGCAAAGCAGTACTTTATGACACTATACGGGGGTAGAGATATCTCTACTTCTTTAATATATATGTCATTGCACTATTATCGCCTTCAGTCTAAGGCTAATTGATACCAAATGCTTTGAGATTCTTCCCTGTAAAGCATGCACACATGAAACACCAGTCTTTTGTGTCTGTCATACTCCAGTCCACGACATACACCGAACACCAAAAACAAACGTTATCCTCCTAACTTTATGAATTACTGATAAACTTTCAAGGATATGTCAGAGGGCATTAGTTTACAAGAAAGATGAACAACGCAGCTTTATGGACGTTACGCAAAGCATTCTGAATTACTATCATATTTATGTGAAATGCATCGTTTTCAGAAGTGTTAAAGTGTCCTATTTTCGACCATGCTGAAACGAATCCATAACGGTGATTCAGATGTCCAAAAGGAACGTTAAAATACAATTCTATTTTGAGACAAAGATAAACCATTTGAAGTCACCATTTTTCAACTACTAAGACAATGAACAACTGTTATAGAGTTTATAAAATGTGAAAGAATCATTTTTATGATTTCTGTCATTTCTAACATTTACTGATGATTTGCACTAATGAAAACAGGTAAAACGTGTCTTTGATATTGTGAAAAGATGTTTAGGAACATAATATTATTATATCTGTTAACATTTTTGCTTGCAAATTAATGTTTTTCCTTTTTTTTTGTTTACACGTAGCAATATCAATCGCCAACACGTAGCAATATTCAAGGAGTATTTGCATCCATTTCACGTATGGAATGGTTCTGTGGGGTATAAAGAGAGACCAGAACACATCATATGATACACAAATACGGGAAATATGCCACCACTAACAGCTGAAAGAGAAAAAGAACCATTGGTAGGAAACAGACAGGACTGGCATACAACGGTGTTACCTCGGATTACACCGTATCAGAATAACAAGACTTATTCAGCGCCTAAGAGAGAATGGGGTCACCGTAGACAGTTCACGAAGTGGACTCCCATGCATCACAGCGCCAGGTGAAGATAGGTACCTTCGTCATTAAGGAAAGAGGGTAACGAGGTTTCTTTTATCTTTTCCGTTGTTTTGTATTTTTTTGTGTGTGTTTATTGTTTGTTTCTTTTGTGGCGTGTAGTGTACATGCATGTCACTGAATTAAACTATTAGAGTCATCAGTTAGTTCCAAGCTATGATATAATTAAAATTTAAGAATATGTGACTCTTTACACATTGTTTCTATAACAGTATACCTGAGCTGAAGATTTGTTGTATTTCTTTCCGATTTTGACAATGGTCGGGTCTTCGAGGGTCTTTGGAGCATCTTTGGGTATGCTGAAATATAATGATAAGACTCATCTGTGGGACTCCCATGTTGGCCAGCAGTGGCATATAATCGTGGTTTCCTCTGAAATCGATATTTCTTTCACTTTTCGCAAATCGATGCCCTCGTCAAAATATATTGTACCTATAAATGGGACCTCCTCATCAAGCTTGCCCACTTGAAAGGTTACTCACCTCAAAACATAAACATGTTTCCATCAGTTTCGCAAATGGATCCCGTGATTAACTTCAAAACATTCGACTGAAAAATTCTCAACATTCCAGAGACTATACATATATATATACACACACACACACACACACACACACACATATATATATACATAGATACATATATACATATGTATGTATGTGTGTGTATATATATATATATATATGTGTGTGTGTGTGTGTGTGTGTGTGTGTGTGTGTGTGTGTGTGTGTGTGTATATATATATGCACACACACACGTTGATCATTGTCATATCATTGATCCATCATTGTCGTTGCGAAACCAAATCTAAATGCTGTCCAGTCTGACTTGTTAATTATTCATTTGACACAATTTATAATCTGGACGTTTTGGCTTCTAGCTTAACCATTATCTCAAACCTGGGCTCAAGACGTAACACTCACTGGTCCATGTGTGGTAGCCAATGTGTGGCATACCTTTAGAATACAGCACCACAAGTTTCAAAAATACAGCATAATACTCTTTCACGTAATTTAGGTGATATTAGGTTAGGCTAGGCTAAGCCTAATCTCCTCCCAAGAAGTTGTGGTGCTATATTCTAAAGGTGATCCCTGATGTGTTTCCGACGTTCGCCAGAAGCGTTTTGTAGCACTGGTATAGGACAATATAACTCAACGTACTAGTCCTGTCCTGGGGCCCCGAAAGATGCGTAGCCAGTAGTTGAGATGCCGTTCTTGAGGGAGAACTGGAGAAGGTCTTCCTGAGCCAGATATGGAGACATCTCCACCTAAAACACACAACTCAAGTGGATTGCCACGATGCTTTAAACAGCATTCCACTTATAGTACCATGTGTCTTGGGTGAAATCCCGATGTGATTCTGGTCTCAGGTGATTAGCATTTTGGAGAACCACACGAGACCGGGGTATATTAAAAGCATAAAAAGAGATTCCATTAGGTCATATTCAACCAATAATATCTACCTGGTTATTCGCAGGCTTGTACTTGAGGCCGTCCATTTTGAGAATCCTCTCCAGCTGTTGTGTATTGAAGTTGGAGACGCCGATAGACCTGACAAGACCTTTGTCCACGAGCTTCTCCATGGCCTGTTAGGGAGGAGAGTGTTATGAACTACCTTATATAGAGAAATCCTTTAGTATGAAATGTTCCTAACAGAAGGTAGTGTTTTACTTGACAATTTTTCTAAAACTGTTTCATTTCCTTAAAGTAGCGATTTTAAAACTTATGCTCAACATTCAGTGCAATTATCTTCAGCAATGAAATATCTACCTTTTCATTGTTCTTATATAACACTCTATCAGTGAATTCTTTACAAGACCAATATATAGATAAATGTATAAAACAGCTTTAAAGAACTAAATTGTACTTTGTTCATCAGTGACGGTTGGATTCAGTCGTTTACTGAATGTATTTTGTTGTATTTACCATTATGTTCAGTTTTTACTCAGACCGCAACTTTGCAATGTATGTTTCACTTAATGGAATAGTGCTTCGAAGAGTTATACTGGAAGCTACTTACTCTCCACGTGTCTAGATAGTCCGTCATGGTCGGCTTGGTAACCTCCTCGTCCTGGGGAAACACAGACATGAACAGATAATGTAATTTAATATAATAAATAATCTCAGTTATTGAGTATACTGTATACTCTGTGGGGAGACTACAGACATTCTAGAGATAGTTTGGTAAGACATGGGCGCTGTACATATACAGGAAGCAAAGTTTAACCATCTCCTCTTTTAGTTAGTGCAAAATTATTTCGTAACATATATAAATCAATAACTTGAGATTTCAATACGTTAGTACTTATAAGAGCAGCAGAAGGCAACAGAAGGCAGAGACATTTTTTTTACTCACTTCGAAAGCCATAGGAAAGTGGATTAGATACAGATCTATGTAATCCATGTCAAGGGCCTCCAGTGACTGCCGACAATGTGGTTCTACCTGATCTGGTTTGTGAATGTGAACCCAAAGCTGCAATGATAACAATGGTCACTAATCCATTTAACGTTGTCTTGGAAGAGATTTGTCGTTATGGCAGAATGTGTTTTACAGCCTGACGGCCTATGAAATTACCATACCCTCAATTCAATGTATTTTTAAAATTCAAAAGAATGACGCCAGAGGTAAACTATACGGCAACTATCCAAATGATAACGATGCACACGGCAGTCGTAGATCAATCGCTTTTGGATTGACAGTTTGCCTGAATTGAAGCTGGGTACCAAAACCAAGCATTGATGAATATTGGCACACACGTCAAAAATTGTTCAGTGGCACGTCACGTTAATAGCGTGTGCGACGAAACCTGCTCACAGAAAAAAATCACTTATCTAATAGGGTCACGTACAATATGATTTTTTTAGGGTTTTTTGGTAGTAGTTCTTGCCTATTGCCTCTGTAGATGATCGATACATCATGTCCCAGAGGTGTTCAGACCAGCTGTGGGTAAACATGCACACCCATGACGAGGTCTCACAGTGTCATATGCCGGTCTTCCTACCTTCGTCACAATGAACAGCTCCTCCCTCTTTATTTTCCCTTCTTGGATCAGTTCTTTAACGGCGGCCCCGATTTCTGGTTCCGTTTTATAGCGCCAGGCTGTGTCAATATGGCGATATCCCATCTGTATTGCAGCCTTTACGGCACCACCCACCTCGTTTGGCTGTTTGGGAAAATATATTGATAATCTACATACAAGTTTCGTGACTGGAGCTGTGCAGTGTTGCCACCGTTTATTGTGTCATGATGCGTGTATTCAGATTCCAGATGAAACTACAAATTCCATTGTTTGTCAGAATTTTATCCATTTTGGTCCAAAATGGTGAATGAGTGCCACCTTATTCATCTCCAACAAAATACAATGGATATGCCGTGTCAACTGAATGCTCCACGAAGCGTTTTTGCTTTGACTCGTGAAGATGCGGGTCAGAATCGGTCTTCAGCAACTCCTGCTTGTCGTATGTGGCGACTAACGGGATTGGATGGTCCAACTCGCTGACTTGGTTGAGACATGCATCCAGGATCGATGATTAGACTGCTTAGTGTTTGGTGCAGACCGCCCCATATAGATTAAATATTGCTGAGTGCGGCGTTAAGTAACCAATCAAATCGACCAACACGCGAACGTTCATGGTCTTTCAAGGGATACAGGCAATAACGGTAATAATCACCTCTCAGCAATAGTATTCTGACCTATAACGGTAGGTCTAGGGAGGTTGTATGATCATGACACACAATGCTGGTAACTTGGGATAAGGGTTATCAGGCCTAATTCTAATCCATAAGAATCAACGTCTTGACCAGAAGTTCAGTGCGGTATATACAACAACCCGAGAAAGACAGATTCCGAATTGGGAATGTATGTGTGCACTGTATGTATATACACCAACTACCAACCTTGAGATTGTTGTAGGTCCCTAAGCCCAGCATAGGCATGTCATAACCGCTGTTCAGACGTATGGAAGGTACTTTGTCCGCCATCTTGGAACCGCCTTTTCAGCACCTTGACACAAACATAACTTAAAGCACTGCATCTACATTATTTAATGAATAACTAATGATCATAATTAAACTTATATCAATGAGACAATGGTTATTGGTACATGCTACTGCATAAAACAGAAAGTAGAGCATAGCTCACCGCCGATCGGTCACAGATGCAGTGACTTGTCGATAAGTGCACACTCGACAAGGCATTCTAAATATACACCGACCTTTATGACGTAACTGACCTACATTTTCGTGTCATCTCCAAGACGACGCTAACATGCATAGCATATGCACCGATGCTCTGCACACAGGATATGTGTGTTTGTTTAGTATTAGGGAGGGAGGGGGGCGGTGGGAGAGGTAAAGGAGGTGGGGAACACTGACGTTCTCCGTATGCAACGATTATGATCGAACTGATTTTAGATCAGCGGTAAACTCTCACTTCACGCTCCCCTCCTTGTGTGTGCGGTCAGAGAATCATCAGTTTGGACAACATGGTAGTACTTTTAAGTGCAGATTTGCATTTGCATTTAAGAGAAAAAAGCAAGCAACAACAAATACTTGCCACGTTGACACGTGGATAATTTGTCCGGGTGGAGTCGCCTGTGCGTTGATGAGGGGTAACAAACAACATACAACACTAATACATGACAAATGTTATGGATTACAACTTCTTGAGATTTATCTTTACGACGTTTCGGGGCTTTTCTTAGCCCCCTCATCAGGTTAAGCTGAACTGAACAGTAAGATTTAACTGTCAACTCTGCACATGACCTCACAGTGCTTATGACGCCACAATGCTATGACAACATGATACCAGTAGCTAACAGGAATACCATGACAACATAATAGAATTATTAGCTTAACCTGATGAGGGGGCTAGGATAAGCCCCGAAACGTCGTAAAAATATATTTCAAGAAGTTGTAACTCATAACATTTGTCCTGTATTACTACGCCAAATTCTTAATGCCTTTGAAGAATCACAACATACAGCGCCGATGTACAGATGCACCAAGATGACACTCAAGTGGATCGCATCATCCTCTAGCACTACCGGGCCTTCATGCAGTAGATGTGCGTCTACCGTTCACATAACATAATATACTGAACTACAAAAAAAACGTCGCACTTTTCAAAGTCATCTTACTCACACCTGATGTGGAATTTGATAGGTTGACTCACAGTTTATGCTATTGTAACATTACAAATATGGCATTGACCATTCATAACACATCATTTTAAAGAAATGAGATTTATGAGTAGGATTCAAACTCATACCCTTTCCGTGAACATGGTAATGCTCTCGAACGCAACCTTCTGAAAAGCATGGTGCACGTGCAAATCTCTGGTCTAGTGGGTATAAAGAGGACCCCAAACCATCATCCTGTCATTAGATTCCTGATCACTGTCACCTTGCCAGTTTTGACTCGAAGTCAGAGGGAACAAGCCATCGGACGTCTTCAAGCTGGTCAACGTCCACGGGTCATTGCCAACGACTTCAACTGTGGTGTTCGGACAGTCGAGAGACTGCGGGAGCGGTACAATGCAACCAACAGCACTAACGATCGTCAGCGCAGTGGCCGTCCCAGGGTAACAACAGCACGTCAAGATCGTCATCTTCATCGGGAGCACTTGCAGGATCGCTTCCGCACAGCGACAGAATCGGCTCGAGCGACTGTTGGAACCCACAACAGACCCATTTCTGCAGCAACGGTTCGTCGTCGGCTGAGCACTTTCAACCTGGCCTGTCGACGTCCTGCTCAGGGTCCTGTCCTGACAGTTCGACATCGTCGGGAAAGTCGTCTGTGGGCCCAACAACATCGGAACTGGCGCTATCAGCAGTAGAGGACTGTCATCTTTTCAGACGAGAGTCGTTACTGCATATCCGTGGCAGATGGCAGAGCTACAGTTTGGAGAAAGAGGGGTGAACGGTACATTGACGCATGTATTATGGAGAGGGACTCATGGGGAGGACCAAGCATCATGGTTTGGGGTGGCATTGGACTGAACCACAAACTTGGACCCCAGGTCTTCGAGAATATTGGTCCAGGTCGAGGAAATGGAGTGACTGCTGTTCGTTACATCGATCAAGTGTTAAGACCGCACGTTGTGCAACATTTCGCCCGTCATCCAAACCATGTGTTTCAACAGGATAATGCACGTACTCACACAGCCAGGATAACGAGGGACTTCTTCCGACAGCACAACATCCGCACATTGCCCTGGCCTGCTCTAAGTCCAGATCTGAACCCAAATGAGCACCTATGGGATGAAATTCAGAGAAGGATGAATGACCTTCGACCAAGGCCGACAACTGCTGCAGAACTCACGGCAGGTTTTCTCAGAGTGTGGAATGCTATCCCCATGGCCTTCATCAACCACTTGATACACTCCATGTATAGGCGTTGCATGGCAGTTATCAACGCAAATGGTGGCCACACACGCTACTGACTTCAACCCTGAATGTCAAGAACATGACCTCATCATGTGGCACCATGTGTGGTCAGACTTGTTTCTGGAGTACTTGTTAATCGACAGGACGAAACAGTTCCTTCAATTTCAACCTTAAATAAGAAGTATGTTTCCACATAAATAAAACCGTTTGAAATACATACATGCATGACGTTTCTTTTGTAGTGTAATATCAATAGTCCAGTCTGTATTGTAAACCAGACGGATCACCCTACCATTAGAAAGGAGTAAAGGGAGTAATATTTTTCTGTGCTTAAATCCATGATGAATAATGTTGTGCGTGCGAGCATGCGTAATATATCGTATTATATATATATGAACTTCAACTTACAGGTAAGTCTCGTTTAACTTTTAGATTCTATCAGCTAATCACGTGACAGTCACGCTTACATGAGACTTCGAACATGGATGCTCACTCATAAACAGATTTCCAGTTCAAGTCAGAAATAATATAATCACCGACAACATGGTACAACATATGAGGACTTTTATTTTCATGAAACATACATGACAGTATTAGTATGTTTTCATATTGCCTGATAACTTCCGAACTGTGGTACCAGAAAACCATTTTATAAGTTATCAAATAAAATACATGCACATTTCCATAAATGTACATTCGCAAAAAACACTTGCAATAAAATACTTCTCGAAACAAATTTAAGCATTCCTTTCACTTGCAGACTTTGTCCCTTTCACAAAATCACTGATCCGATACAAAGACCAGCCAGTCCCTTCAGTACACCTCTTTGCAGAATTGCTTCAACAAAACATTATCTCTTGAAACAATTGTCTTATCATAGATTCTGGCAAATGTATGCTCAGATGACCCGTCTGCTTTTGCAAGTATTGTTCTGATCGGCACAGAGGTCTGCCTTGCTGCTGACGTAGCTGCAGCCCTAGTACTGTGAGCAGCAAATAGGTTAGTGTCAATACCTGCTTGATTCAGGCCCGTCCTAATCCAGCATGATACAGTGTCCCATGATACAACCTTATATGGTTGGGCATATGTAATTAGCAGTTTTTTCTCAGAACCTCTTAAATCGGCTGTTCGTCTTATGTATTCTCTCAGAACAGTGACAACACACACACGTTTGTCCACTGAATACTTCTTCAGAGCCAAAGGTTTTGCCAATCGTCCAGGCTTAGATTGCTTAACTAAATCAGCAAAGTGAAAGTAATGTCAGAGTCCTTCTCTGTCATGTTGTTTATGCTCAATAAATGTAAGGTCTGACCTCTGTGGGCAGTTGTCAAAGACATCAACAATGTTAATTTGATAGTCAGCTCTTTCAAAGAAATAGACATTGTTTGCAAACTTTGCAGGAAAGTAAGAACATCTTTTACACTCCACACCTCCAAATATTTAGGCACTGGTGGGTTCTCTTGAAAAACAGCTTTAAGAAACCTAGATACCATTGGGTGACTATCACATGGTTGATCATTATGCAGTACAATAGTAGATAAGGCACATCTTGCAGTATGCACAGAACTATAGCTAGGTCCAGCCTGGAATGGCGAAAGTAGGAAATCTAACACAACTGCTAAAGATGGCATCCTGAAATCAACTTTACTTTGAGAACAAAACTTTCTCCATCTAGTGAGGTAACTAGCATACTGCTTGCGTGTTCCTTTTGTCCAAGATTTGACAAGGAACTTGGCTGCTTCATCAGAAATTCCTCTCTGTGTGAAGCAATAACAGACAGTTGGCAGGCTGTCAGTCTTAGCGTCCTGGCTATGGGGTGTGGCAGACCTTCCACACTGGTTACAATGTCCTTCCGCACAGACAACATCAAGGGTCTACAACACAGTAATTTAGTCTTAGATAGAGCCAGAGCAGTGATTATTGTCCCATGGTGACCTACACAAACTTGGCTTGCTGATTTATTGCAATTAGTCCATTGGCTGGAAGGGGTCCACATGCGGCACCCCCACAGTTCTACGTCTTGGGTATTTTCTAGTAGCCATGGGTCTCTCCATCAGAAAAATGCATGTTAACATTTAATAAACTGGTTCCCGAGGTACCTGTGGAGAGCATTTTTAATGCTACCCCACATGTTTTTCATACGCCATTTTTTTGGGGGGAGGGGAAACAAATGCAACAATATCTTTTTGCCCTGTGAATTCACCGTAACAAACCACCACTCAAAATGTTGGTATTTAAATTTACTTTCACATGGTACATAATATATGCAAATCAGGCGGACAAGTAGGTCACCAGAGGTCAAAAGGTCACACAATGTAGCAAAATCACAAAATCTTACTCTTGCTCCTATATGTCAATGTTCTGGTTCCAACTAGGGACTTTTACCATTATAACACCCCAGGAAGTGAACTATGATGATGTTGTAACAAAACAGAAAGGCTAATGTTCCATTATTTAACCAGTTTTCACTTCTACTGAATGTGAAATAAAGGGATAAATATCAAACCATAAAATAGGTTTTCAAACTGTCACATGGTCAAAGTCATTCATCATCAGAGCTGTGGTTCTCCTTCCCATCATCATCACCATCATCATCATCATTTCCACCTAATTCACTGACAGTATCTTCTAAAATGTCAACCAACTGTTGAGGAACGATGTCTCCATCAGTCCATAGTGGCTGCATGACACCATTCTCGAATGTCCATCCGTGACCATCCATGGGATCAGGTAAAACTGGATCTGGAATATAGGCTTGCTTCCATATCAACACCTGATAATTCACTCGATTCACATGTTGTTTCAAACAGCTTTGACAGGGAGGTAGCGAACCCATCTCGAAGTTCATTTTCAGGTTCAATTTGGACTGGTCTCCAATGCCACATTTTGCTATCAATTTCTTGTACCACAGATTATCAACATGCTTCTCACGTGTATCACCATACAAAGCACAGGTATATTCCTCAAGTGTTTCCATCACATGGCTGGATACGTCTGCACATTGTCCTAACTCACTGAGTGCCTCTTCAAAGCGCAGGTTTTTTGTCAAAGTTTTAATGGGGTTTACCTTACCCTTGCCTTTGAAGGCGCTAGAGCTATCACACCCTGTGAACGCGTGCAAGCTCAGTAGAGAAGAGCGGTAAATTGGTGACAGGGTGTTTGCTATAGCTGTGATATCTAGACAGCGCCTCTTGTTGCCCTTTCCAGTCTCAAATATCACATTAATGTTTTGGAGACGCTCTGCGTGGTGCAGTAAAATGAAAAATACATCTGTATCAGGACTCGGAACCCAGGCATACTTATACCCAGCCTCCTGTGCATAAAGACAATATAGGATAACCCTTGAATCTGTAACTCTAAAGTCCACACAGGAGGAAACAATCTTCTCCACGGATGTTGTCTTCCCATCAGACGTTAGCTTGAACGCTCTCCCCTCAACCACAAGTATCACACTTCGTTCTTTAAGTGAAGAGTTGTAGTCACCACTACTCCACGAAGACACCAACACTGCCACTAGTTGTTTCTTGTTCTCATCATAATGTTCAGTGTTTTACCTTCAAGTGTCTGAGATTTGACAAGGAGCTGTAGAGCAATGTTGCCTTGCTGTTTGTATTCCACCACCGTATTTTGTGATGACTTCAGTTTCACTGATTTGTTCATGTCAGCCATTGTCTTCAGTCTGAGCTTTTGATCGGTTCAAAGAATTTCTCTTTCTTTTCTAACCTATCTTGAATAAAGTTGCTCTTGCTCTCTGCTCCAATGGCATCTGCTCTTACTATGTCATTCTCAACATCAGTTCCTTGTTGCAAGGCAACATTGCTCTACAGCTCCTTGTCAAATCTCAGACACTTGAAGGTAAAACACTGAACCTTAGTCAGCTCATGACATACCCTCTGACAACTGTTCCATTCAGTTTGGCCGAAGCAAATGGTTTCATGGTGAAGACAGACAAGTCGAAAGGCTTACACTACCTGACCAAGCACATTGACCACACCCCCATACTTTTATCTGAAAATGTGAAGGGCACATTAGTCATTGAAGATGGCAATGCCTGTTTCCATTACATCAAGGAGATACCGGCTACATTCCAAGGAATAGCACAGAAAATCTTCAACTGCATGAATAAAAGTTCAGATGTGGTCTTCAGCACGGACATGTACCAGAACAACTCTGTAAAAGATGCCGATGGGAAGAGGAGAGGTTGTGGTGAGAAGCTCATTGTGAGTAGTGAAAAAACATGGAGACCACAGAGTTGGCCAGTCTTCTTAACAAATGATGAGAACAAGAAACAACTAGTGGCAGTGTTGATGTCTTCGTGGAGGAGTGGTGACTACAACTCTTCACTTAAAGAACGAAGTGTAATACTTGTGGTTGAGGGGAGAGCGTTCAAGCTAACGTCTGATGGGAAGACAACATCCGTGGAGGATGTCTTTATGCACAGGAGGCTGGGTATAAGTATGCCTGGGTTCGGAGTCCTGATACAGATGTATTTTTCATTTTACTGCACCACGCAGAGCGTCTCCAAAACATTAATGTGATATTTGAGACTGGAAAGGGCAACAAGAGGCGCTGTCTAGATATCACAGCTATAGCAAACACCCTGTCACCAATTTACCGCTCTTCTCTACTGAGCTTGCACGCGTTCACTGGGTGTGATAGCTCTAGCGCCTTCAAAGGCAAGGGTAAGGTAAACCCCATTAAAACTTTGACAAAAAACCTGCGCTTTGAAGAGGCATTCAGTGAGTTAGGACAATGTGCAGACGTATCCAGCCATGTGATGGAAACACTTGAGGAATATACCTGTGCTTTGTATGGTGATACACGTGAGAAGCATGTTGATAATCTGTGGTACAAGAAATTGATAGCAAAATGTGGCATTGGAAACCAGTCCAAATTGAACCTGAAAATGAACTTCGAGATGGGTTCGCTACCTCCCTGTCAAAGCTGTTTGAAACAACATGTGAATCGAGTGAATTATCAGGTGTTGATATGGAAGCAAGCCTATATTCCAGATCCAGTTTTACCTGATCCCATGGATGGTCACGGATGGACATTCGAGAATGGTGTCATGCAGCCACTATGGACTGATGGAGACATCGTTCCTCAACAGTTGGTTGACATTTTAGAAGATACTGTCAGTGAATTAGGTGGAAATGATGATGATGATGATGATGATGATGATGATGATGATGGGAAGGAGAACCACAGCTCTGATGATGAATGACTTTGACCATGTGACAGTTTGAAAACCTATTTTATGGTTTGATATTTATCCCTTTATTTCACATTCAGTAGAAGTGAAAACTGGTTAAATAATGGAACATTAGCCTTTCTGTTTTGTTACAACACCATCATAGTTCACTTCCTGGGGTGTTATAATGGTAAAAGTCCCTATTTGGAACCAGAACATTGACATATAGGAGCAAGAGTAAGATTTTGTGATTTTGCTAAATTGTGTGACCTTTTGACCTCTGGTGACCTACTTGTCCGCCTGATTTGCATATATTATGTACCATGTGAAAGAAAATTTAAATACCAACATTTTGAGTGGTGGTTTGTTACGGTGAATTCACAGGGCAAAAAGATATTGTTGCATTTGTTTCCCCTCCCCCCCCCCAAAATGGCGTATGAAAAACATGTGGGGTAGCATTAAAAATGCTCTCCACAGGTACCTCGGGAACCAGTTTATTAAATGTTAACATGCATTTTTCTGATGGAGAGACCCATGGCTACTAGCAAATACCCAAGAAGTAGAACTGTGGGGGTGCCGCATGTGGACCCCTTCCAGCCAATGGACTAATTGCAATAAATGAGCAAGCCAAGTTTGTGTAGGTCACCATGGGACAATAATCACTGCTCTGGCTCTATCAGCTTTAATCTTCTGCAAAGATTGTGATAATAAACAAAATGGGGAGAAACACATAACAATATTCCTCTGTCCATGACACATGAAATGCATCAACTGCAACTGCTTCTGGTTCAGGTCTCAAATCATGACAGTTTCCTATTTAGTCGTGATGCAAACATATCTATTGTAGGGTTTACATTCAAATGCTGAATAATTTTCTTGAATACTGACGCATTCAGAGACCATTCTGTTCTTTCATTAAATTTTCTGGATGCTATGTCTGCTTTTATGTTTTTAGAACCAGCTGTGAGAGATAGTGAGCCAAATTTCTCCCCATACACCAAAACCAGATATCTTTCACAGTGTTGTTGCAATCAACAGATTTTGTACCTCCTATAGCTTGAAGATAAGAAATAGCACTAGTATTATCTGAAAGCACATTTTCATGTTTTCCATTGAAATTGTTTGTTAGTGACAGGGCTTGGAGTGACATCAAGATCGCCTTAAGTTCCAACACATTAATGTGATAACCACTCTCTTCCTCGGACCATCTTCCTCCCACACCGTATCCTAAAATTGCCCCCCCAGCCTTGTTGGCTAGCATCAATAGTCAATGTAAAATCATGGTTTTAGAAGGGACCAATTATATTTATCGATCCTAAAACATTATCCTTTGCGTCAAAATCACCTTTACTGTGTTTTAGAGCTGCTGTCTTCTCCATTTCAAGACATCTATAGCATAGTGGACCAAACAGGACGGCAGGAAAACACGAGACAATCAATCCAAGTAGTCTAGCTATATCTCTTATTGCGAGATGAGTATTCTTGAGAATCGACGAACATGTCTAGGCAATGTGTATTGCCTTATCATCTGGTAATTCTATTTCCATTTTTTTTCTGAATCCAGAATAAAGCCTAAGAATTTCATTCTCCTTGAGGGTTCAAAATTGGATTTTTCGTGATTTATTGTAAAGCCTAAATCTTTTAGCAACCCTGCCATGTCTTCTACCGATGCCTTGCATTCAGTTCTTGTCTCTGCCTGAGTATATGTGTGGAGTAGAGGGAGTAATATTTTTTTGGTTCTTGAACCCAAGATGAATAACAGTGTGCGTGCGTGCTTGTGTGAATAGGTAGATATATATATGTATATATATATATATATATGTACTGTGACAGGATGAAATATTTGTAAATATTCTGCGTTTTTATTCTTTAGTTTTAACTGAATTAAATATTCAGTTTAGCATATTTTTAAACACTATATACTTCACTCTCCAGTTTCTCTAACCCCTTTCTCTCAACTTACAATCACCCTGAGCACTGCCACACAATAGCCAGCCCAAGCGCGCCACTTACCGTTCCTTTGTCATAAACCTTGTCAGCTTACTAGCTGTCCCCTGTTTAAAGTTGGTTGTCTATTAGCAGTTGAGTTTTAACATTTCTACTGGTCGCAAAGCACATTTGGATGATTTGATCTGGTCATTTAGTTTGTTGGAGCTGTCAGGATCATTTCCAGAGGTTAGTCTCTTTCAATACTTTTTGTGGTTGTACATATACATGTAAATAATTCGGTAAGTTATATATATGTGTGATATGTAAATGCGTGACGCGTGAATGTGTATGTTATGTGTAAATGTATGAATGTATAATGTGTAAGTGAACGAATGCATGTAAGAATGAAACAGGGTTTTACCAATAAATATATTTTAAGTGTTTCCCATTGATCAACAATTCCTAAACGTATTTTTTTGCATTGTTGTTGCTGCCATTCAATTAGTCTGCACAGTGTGTATATATGTTTCATTTATTTGTGCAGATGTAGCTGTAATGCTCGTGCAGCTGAAGTGTCTTTAAGTCAGCAGACCCAGGTCCACATACTTGGTGGGTTCAGTGTATTTTATGCATTATGTAATGATTACTTGATATATTCAATGTATGATATTAGTTTGTTTCTCCATGTGATATGATGTGTACGTAGATATTTGTGTTCTATGTATGAATTAAAGTATACTAGTATATGGAATCTGCTATCAATTAAGTGTTGAGGCGATGTGTATGAAATGTCTCAGCAACGATAATATTCTGTAAATGGTTATACATATACACAGATTGTATTAATGACTGGTATTATCTATCAGCATATACTTACGGTGTACCTAAAGGATGTTTAATTGTTTCAGGGTTTTTTCTACATAAGTATAAATAAAGGCCATATTGCGAACACCACCGTGTCTGTTCACATACTGAGACAGTTCCGGTTTCAATACATCTGGAAAAAAGTATTGCAACACCAAAATAATTAAAGGCTGGAATTTCTTTGATTTTGATAGTGACCTTGTTGTAGAGGAAAACTCGTACTTTTCCATCTCCTGCATCTGTTGCATCTCCCAAACACACCCATGCAAGAAGCATGCAGGAAAAAATGCACGTTTAAGTCATGCACCAAGAACCCTATAAAAAGACACTTAAAAAATTTGATCAGTTCAGTACCGAATTCAAAGAGAACAACATTTCTGGGCACATGGGTGAAGAAAATGGGTCCTCCACAATTGTCGACAGCATTGAGATGGCAGATAATTGGAATGGGGTTCGCTGGTGTGTCACTGCGCCAAATTGGTGTTCAAAGTGGTCATCATCCATCAAACATCAGCCGCATTTTGAAAAAGCATCGGGAAACTAATGATGTGAAGGACAGAAGGCGTTCTGGCAGACCTCGATGCACTTTTTACAGGGAAGACAGGGCCCTTCTGAGGCATGTGCGGCGAAATCCTTTTGTGCAGAGTAATGTTTTAAAACGAGAATGGCTGCCCAATCGACACATTTCCGACAGAACTGTCCGGAATCGACTGAAAGCAGCAGGTCCTCGTGCTAGACGACCTCTTAAACGTCCGCTGCTGACGGTTGCTCACAAAGCTGATCATCTGGGCTGGTGTAGGGACCGCAGGAACTGGAACTTGGCATCATGGAGAAAGGTCCATTGGTCCGATGAGAGTAGGTTTTTACTCTTCATGACAGATGGCAGAACCCGTGTTTGGCGATGGAGAGGCACCGCTTACACACAGAGGAACATTATGGAACAGGTCGCATTCGGCAGTGGATCTTTGATGGTATGGGGATTTTTCTCCTCCGATTGCAAACTGCCTCTGGTGACTGTAAGGGGGAACCTCAGTGGCGTTAAGTATCAAAGAGACATCTTGCAACAGGTCTTTGTTCCACACTTTGACAACCATCCTCTCCATACAAGGCCTGTTTTTATGGATGATAACGCTAGACCTCACAGATCTGCCCTGGTTTGCGATTACCTTCGTCAGGAAGCCATTACAACATTACCCTGGCCTGCACGAAGCCCTGACATGAATCCAATTGAGCTTGTGTAGGACATTTTAGGGCGTAGGATACGACAAAGACAACCTCCAGTTCAAAATCTCGCACAGCTTGATGTGGCTCTCCATCAGCAATGGAACCAGTTGCCTCAAAGGCAAATCAAACGCCAATGAGGAGGCATGTTGCTGCAGTTGTTGCTGCTGATTGAGGTTGCACCAGATATTGATATTCTTGTCTGATTTAAGGACTTCAACATTAATTCTAGTGACATTAGTATTCCATTAACTTCTGACCAATAGTACCTTACTGCTATGACCATAGTTATTCTGCAACCGGTTTTGTGTGTTTTGTGCGATTGTTTTAAAATGACAAGAATGGATTGAAAATATGACAGAATACAGGCAGTTTTGTTGTCATTCTATTGTCAATAGTCTATTTATCTCACGATGATGGGTTTTAGTCCATTTTTTTCCAGATGTGTGTGTATATATATATATATATATATATGGACAAATAGATAGATCCTCGTTTGTTAATCTGCATTGTTGTTTTGGAAGCTCTCGGGATAATTGTGTGTCACCAAACAGGTAATCAAACTTGTACCTAGCAAGAACATTAGAAACACCCGTGGAAGATGAGGACTCAAATTGCTCTCTGGAATCTTACTCAGAAACATTCAGCTTTCAGAAACGTGTTCCTTCAAGAAACCTTTCGAACTGTCGAGCCTATCATGGTCATGTAAACATCCAGAGGCAGATAACTCTTATAACTAAATCTTATTTCTTTGTACTGAAAGAATGTACATTCTTGCATGGTATATGAGCATTAGTAGTATAGAGAATAGAGGTTCTGGACCGCAAAGCAAAATCGTCTGCAAATTTGCAGGGAAAACCAGAGCTGCACAACTTCTAAGGTTAATTATACGACTAGTTTTCATCTGCAAAAACCACCTACATATAAATTTACATAACTCTAAGACGTATTTTATCACCCAGCAAAGTGCACCTCAGTTTAAGATATTGTAGGTATATAACATAACCAAAATGCCAGGAACCAAATTATCACCTGAAGCCCATGCTGAGATCAGGCCATTTATCCCTTCGAGAAGCAAAGAGTAAATATCACATATCGCAAGCCAGATATATGAGAATCAAGGACACGAAGACATCTTCTGACTTTGAAAACCTAATAAATAATTAATATCTTTTCCTTTCCAACCAAGAGAAACAAATCCTGGAGCAACTGAGCTGCACCTTCTACAAGCAATATCAGAATTTCTCGAACTCTGTTTGCTACTCTTTTGCGAGTTTGTAGAACATGGCAAAATAGTTGATTTCGTGGACCTCTGCCCACCTCACCAATTTCGACCTGCAGCAAACAAACTATGAATTATGCTCGCAGACTGCTCAGAGCCCAAAAACAGACACAACCACTGCCCCGACTGTCTCGATGCCATACCAAAACTCCACACCATCTTAGACGGTGACAACTCGACTTGCAAGTGCTGTGCCATCAACCACTGCATCAGCAGCAAGAAATGTATTCTATGGAGAAACAAAGACATGCACTACACACCACAGGAACGCCTCCGGCTCGAGGTTCCAGAAGAAATAGTAATTGATGGCTGTTCATTGAGAACCTGTATGACCACAGCTGCCTCCAGTGGACAACTATAAACGGTCTTATTTACGTGCCTTTAAATTTACACGAGTGGTGGTGACTTATTTTCGTGAGGTGCTGGTTGACAAATGTATTGACAAATGCAATACAGTATAAATACCTGAGATATAGGCCTAATGGGTATTTTACATAACTACGGTTTTCAAGCAGAATATTGATCGAAAAATCTTTCATTCAGCCATGAAAAAGACCGATCACGTGACAAGCATGTGATCTTGTTACAGAGGGTATCTCTGAATGTTTCAACACAACATCCAGGTGCGTGATCATTGAGTTGTTATAAAATAAACAGATTTGCGTAGTGATCTAAATACAAATGTAATTGATTTCAAACCTAATTCTTCCAGACCGGGTGTAAGAGCAATGAAAATAAAATGATCTCCTCTCACGTGTTGTTATTGCTTACGTAAATTGTGAAAACATGAATCTCCAAAAACAGTAATTCTTGTTTGTCTTTTTCAAACATCAAAGGGTTTAGAAGTTACAGAAACCAGTTACTTATTAGATGTAAAAAAAACAAGTGAAATGTTAAACAGTACATAAAATGAAGACTGCGGTGGGCAAGTCAAATTCATAGTATAAGCTAGCTAGCTGTAGCAATGTGGAAGTTTGTGACAAACACAAAACGGGATGATCCTCTAGGTCTTCCTGACCCTTCGACAGCCAGTACTCCTGAGAAAGCTACCCTGATGTCTGCCGCCAACAAATCTATTATCGAATGAGTGACTTTCATTCCAGAAGCAAAGATTAGTTCAAGAGGTGTGAAACAAAAGCGAGAACACAACAACTTCGACCCAGAAACCAGAGCCAAGATAGTAAAGTACACGACAGAACATGGTAACACCAGACATTTCAGTAAAGAACTTGGATTCAACATTGCAGAAAGCACAGTCCGCTACCTGAAACAGGAGAAAAAAGATTTCATGGAAGACATCACAGAGCTGAAGTACAAAATGCGAGGCAGGCCTTTGTTGTTAGGTGAACTTGCTAAACTTGTCAAAGATCACGTGACTGCTATTAAAGACGGGGGAGGTATAGTAAATTACAATATCTTCATTGCTGCTGCTCGTGGTATTGTATTGAATCAGGACAAATTTCTTTTGTCGGAGTTTGGTGGTCCCATTGAACTGAACAAAACGTGGACTGAATCATTTTTGAAACGCATTGGTTTTGTAAAGAGAAAGAGTACCAAGACAGCTAGAAAACTGCCGGCAGATTTTGACAAGGTCAAAGATGAGTTCATTACTAGCGTAAACGAGGAAAGAGAGAAACATAACATCCCAGATGATTTAGTGATTTTTACCAGACTGGCGTTAAAATTGTGCCAGTTTCAAACTGGACAATGACTTCTCAGGGTGCAAAACAAATTGACATTGTTGGACTTGATGATAAACGAAAACCGACTGCTTTGCTAGGCTGCTCAGCTAGCAGTGATTTGCTCCCCCAACAGATCGTATATCAAGGTACCACTGACAAATGCCATCCTAAATTTAGCTTTCCAAGTGACTGTCATGTGACTCATTCAGCCAAACACCGGAGCACTGAAGAAACCATGCTTGACTACATCAACAACGTCCTTGTACTTTACACAAAGAAAGTGAAGAAAGAACTAAGTCTACCCGGAAAACAAAAATCTCTCTTGCTGTTTGATGTGTTTGCTGCACACCGATGAGAAACATTTTAGACAAACTTTATTATTAAATTCATCCCAGCTGGATGTACCGGTGAACTTCAACCATTAGACCTGTCCCTGAATGGTGATTTCAAGTCCGCCATGAAATCAGAATTTACACAGTGGTATGCAGAGAAGGTAGCCGCCAATTGCAAAACTAACATCAATGCAACAATAGACTTGGGAATCAGCATTATGAAGCCTGTACATGCACGGTGGATTGTTAAATGTCTCTACAAGCTCTCAAAACAGAAAGACATTGTTCTGAGGGGTTGTTGAAAGGCTAATCTCTTGTGAAAACCATTAGTAAGAGTATCAGTAAGTGACACGTGAATGAGCAGTTTACAGTTGTTTCGTTTTTATGTTGTTGATGTATCTGAATAAAGTGAATGATATATCTATATTATTGCGTGTTTTTATTCTCGTGTCATGAAGTCTGACGCGAAAATCGCGAAAATTAAACGGTCGCGAAAATTTGGCTGTTTACAGTATTCGATACGGACGCCTCCTCAACAAATTGCTGGATAATTGTCCATGCAAGAAAGATTCTTGTATCTTCCGACTGCTAGCAGGGAAAGCGTCAGCGCAAGGATATCGGGATAATATTCAACACACACCATTATCCAACTATGGCAGCCCTAAGGACATGGAAGTAGCAGCCCCTCCATGAAGCGAACATCGAAAGGGGAGGGAAGAATAGACTGTTGCTGCTTCTCGAGTCTCGAGTCTCGAGTGGAGAAACGTTTCCAGTCTACGTTTACAAGGTACGAGAAACAGTTCGATACGCCAGGGGGATAGAATGCCTACGGTTGGTGAATGAACCAGTTCTGTGCAGACTTGGCAAAATCTGCCACTCACCCATATCGAAAAGGAAAGACGACAGAGAAGTTACTGCTTCCAGACCTTTGGCGAGTATAGGTTCAGTGGAAAGATACAAGACACGTCCTTGTTATTTTTTTCTACATGGACTGGATGCAAACAAAAAATATGCATCGTTTGAAATTTGGGGTGCAAGATGCATGCAGACAAAAAACATACATAGTTCTCCAGAAACTGTAGTTCAAGATGTATACATTTTTTTAGTTCATGTGGAAGGGGTCCCTGGAAGGTATTTCATTCTTCACATCATCCTGTTTATGTATGGGGTGCACGAAATGTGAATCATCTTGTTTGGCTGATGTGCAGTGCTTCCAAGTCGTACACAAGGCATTCCACAGACAAAGACAGTCATTGAAATGTATACAAAATTCTTGTATGATTCGACCATCCGCCCAACCTTCTGTATATTAAAGTGTTCCTCCTCGATGTCTTCTATATTTTCCTTGTCTTCCATATACTCTTGGAGTTCTTCATTGTCCAGGTTAGACAAGATGTCGACCAACATATTCGTTGTTTAATCTGCTCGAGCCAACAACATCGACCCGGTTTGCTCCACAAGAACTAACACTATCTTCATGTTTTGCTCCGAAAGAGTCTCAATCTTCCACAGACGATCATAGAAGTCCTGGATGGTTGGAGGTGTCTCAATAGCGGGCAAGAGGGTTGAAGGTTCTGCATCTGTGCTAGTTGGTTTTGGAACTTTCTTGTCAGCGGGTAAGAGAGTTGAAGGTTCTGTATCTGTGCTAGTCGGATTTGGGTCTTTCTTGTCAGCGAGCAAGTCAGGATCTCGTCATATCTCGTACAGCCTCGTGGACCCAATACCGAAGTGTTTTTTGACCTCGCTTGGAGTGACCACACCGCAAAGGGAGTCTCTTTGGGTGGCATAGCTTTCTGGGTATATACTATACTTACAAAAAATGTCTATGTAGAAATCCCAATACTATACCAGCAATCCCAATACTATACCAATACTATACTAGGAATCCCAATGCTATATTAATACCATACCAGGAATCCCAATACTATAACGGAAATCCCGTAACATTTTTGTATCACCATTTAGAAAATAAAATGATTTGAACGTGCCCGCAACAGTTGTCCACTATAAAAATGATTGCCTGTACGAACAAATATGACTGAATGTACTGCTCATCAGCCGTTGCTTAACCTCCCAAGCTGTATAAAAATGCGTTCTTTCCGCATCACCTTTTTCTATCAAATTTTTTTTTTAAAAGTTCTACCGCCCTCATCACTTTTGAAAAAAAATGTGCCCGAGAAACATTTAATTTCTTTGATGCAGCCTTATTTGAATTACCGAGCATATAAAAAATATTGCAAACATTTTAGTCACTGAACTGTTTAGTTATGTATTGTTATTATTGCTGTTCATTTTGCTGTTATTGTTGTCATTCTGCAGGGGAAATATAATATCATGAACAAGTACTACGTAATCCTGTTATTTTTAACTATATAGAGGAATTCGTCTTCCGACTTACAATCACGTTTTTAGTAAGAACCATGCCTCGCTCTAATAGCAAGCATGGCAGCGATCAGAGCTTACCGAGAGTAACATATCACGAAGTACATAAATGACTGAATGTAACAATCAGTGTTGATTAACACCACTTTAACTAACGCGCGAGTGGTCCCGGTCAATGGTTACCTGTCATTGATCACTTCATATGTCCTTGTTTGTTGTTTAACGCAACTCAGATATATTGCATGTGGGTGATAGCGACAGAGATAGCAAAGCATTTCGATTATATCGTCATCATTACGATTTTGCAGTGCAGTACGATTATGTTATTACGCATACATAGCCGTTAATTACGGTTTTGCAATGGTTTTAAACATATTTTTGTATTTTTAAACATATTTTTGTATTTTCTAAACTATCCAAATTCGAATTCTCTTTGCACCGATTAATAAATCTAAATAACCAGTGAAAATTGTGCATTCAAGGGCAAAGTGTTAAAGTACAAGGTAGTGGATGAAACGAAGAATTTGATTATTCATTCGCTTTGTAGCTTGAAATAGAAAGTGACCTTATCTGGTATGACAGCGGTTTGACATTTGAGCTCGTTACATTGTGTTGTTATGCAAATATCATAAACCAACACGAAATTAACGATGGTTATGAATGAAATAATGATGAGTTTGGCATTTTGCAGACAACGAAACCGTCCCAATGTCACCGAAACTAGTAGCAGTAAATCAGTGCAAACTTCTTGTTGCACAAAAATTCAAGAAGACTACAAAGTCGATTTTTCATGCTTAATCGACTAAACACTTGGAGATACGTATGAATATATACCTAAAGTGTGCTTCTCACTATATATTAGGTCATCTCGTTTTCCCAGAATAACCGCATTTGAGGTTTTTGTTTTGGAGGGACAGGTTTTACGTTTCGGTAGAAAGACCTCCTCCCAGGTTTTACTTTTCGTTAGTAAGACCGCTTCCCAGGTTTTACTTTTCCTAACTTTATGTGAACATCAACATTCAAATGATACGTGAGTGTTTGAAATCAACTGAAAAAACATCGTTCAAGTTTAAACTCAGACTACAAACGTTTTCCCATGCGGGATTGTAACCACAATTATCAGATCAGTCAGACGCTCTACCGCAGGGCCACATGGCCGACGAAGGAGACGGGGTTAAGTTATCTACTTATAGTTACTTTCATTAAATTGATTTTATATGTGCTTGTGTTATTGTTATGTAGCTTCATTAAATGATCATCTACATTGTAATTACCCATCACTGACGGTATATATGTTAGAGAAAACGCTTCTCCTCGGTTTTGGTTTCCCTCCCACTCCGGTTTTACATTGTCTACCAAAACCGAGAAGTGTTTTTTCTTACATTTCTGTACTCTCTGCCATACGGACTTCTCGATTTCATACATTGGCTATAATGATTGTGAAAAAACACGTGTCGACCAGAAACTGTTTGGATTAAATATTCGCAATTAAATATATCAGTATCAACATTTTCAAACCTGATCATAACGATCTTGTAACCAGTGTGAAGTACTGTTTACTCAGTATCTAATTGAGCATAATTTGTCAATTGCTGCTGAGAGCACGCCAAACCTTTGTTAAGGAAATGTTTCCAGATTCGGGTATCGTTTCAACATACGATTGTGGAAGAACCAAAACGACTGGTATAGTTTTGCTGAGGAGAAAAAATACTTTGATTTCTGGGGTCTGTCCCTCTGAGATGACTTACTAGTACGAGGCAATACATTTGTGGTTGACAGACCCAGCTTCACTACAGGCTTACCGCATTCGTTACAATTCGAGTCCTTTGTACATCAGTTCACGGGGCATGTAGGGGTGTTCATAGCTAAACGGGAGGATGCAAGGATGTACACAGGTACACAAATGATGGAAATGTATGAGGGGTGTCAAAACGCAATGAGCTTCACCTACAAAATAATACAAATGCACCTGATTCTTCGTTTTCTACATATTATCTGTCGACCCCTACCAAGTTCGTTTTGCTATGTCAGCTTCACGATCCTCATTTTGTTGGAGTCTTTACCTTTACTCTTATTCGTCAATGAATGCATCACAAACTTCAGGAAACAGATATGCAAGAAACGCTGTGTGTGCCTGAGATTGGCACGAGTCCGCTACAAACAAACTTGAATATTAAAATGCATAAAAATGAAATTGATAAAGTGAGTGATTCACCCCTTCATGCTCAAAGACCTTGTTTTGGAGACACTACCCACCTCCCTTTCAGATGAGGTAATGATAAGGACATAATGTGTTCTAACGTTTTCACTTATTCACACATACTATGCCAAAGGTTCAAACTAAAAAAAGAAACAAAGTGTCAGCTGTGAAGCATACTCAATTTGTACATTGGAAAATACCTCATGTCAGGACTTGCAACCTGTTGCAGATAATTCTCGGCTTTAAACGCGTGAGACATAAGTTACTTCCTCAGTTACACTGATCTGCAATGATCTGCAATGCACCAAAATGTGACACTTCCACAGTCGTATTGATAAGTCCCAAACCCAGTCAAACCAAATATCCCACTCTCCGACACGGCGTCACCTCATACACCAGATCGCAATAAATGATATTTTATGAGCCCTAACATTGATCGGCATTACCCGAACACTCAGAAATTGTCAGAACAGACAGACAGAAAGGAAATGTGATTGTCCAAACTACGAGCGTCTGAACACACATGCTGGATTATGTCACTTTCTCACTTTTTGTGGCGTGTTAATTACTTCATCAAATTTCATTTTGTTTTGCTTATTTGCCGTGCTGAGGTGGTCAGCAATGTGGAATGTTTTTCTGACGTGTCTCTTATGATTACCATGGAGAATTGACATGTGGCATGTGTTTTTCTTTCCGGAAAACCGGAAATCATCATCTCTGATACAGATTCCTAGTTACGTTCCTGTGACGTAGAGTCGTTTATTAGATTCCGCCTTCTGCAGAAATTCCCGTAGATGGTTTTGTCACAATCATCTTTGCTTGACAAGCTGGTGATGCCACAGCGACGTTTCTAGTGGCTAACGTGAATATGTATGGGTTGACTCCTGAATGGCCTATTTCTTTGTGAGTTTTAAATGTCTTGGTCGAAAGCAACACTAATCTGACCTTTTACCTGCATTTGTGGTGCCCTTAAGTGCACAATGGTCTTAAGTGCACAGAAAGCAATAATATTCATCAGTGGGCGGAGCTTTCACTGACAGAATCAGTGGATTTTCGTTTGCAGTTATTTCAGTTATAGAAAAAGTTATTTATTTTTGTCCTTGAAAAGCTTAAAGATTATTTAATCAGTAATATAAGTTTGTTTTTACTTATAAACAGTGTTAAAATTCTTTTAGTTGAAATGGCAGTGATAAAGTCGATAAGACTTCGTCAGATTTCCTTGAGGTTAAAGTAAAATCCAGCGACGAACTGGCTGGACAGACGCAATGTCCAGGTAGAGCCTTTACATTAGCATTTGCACGCATGCGTGCATGCCTCTGTGTGTGTTTGCTTGTGTGTGTTTGTTTGTGTGAGTGTGTATGTGTGTGTGAGAGAGAGATGTATACTTAGATACTTAGTTGTGTAGGGCTTTGTTGATCACCGGATCATCTGGTTAAGGCGCGATGAATAACTGACCTCTGTAATACAGCTGCAATATTGCTAAAAATCACCCTGTAACTACTGATATTGTACTTGACATTGTGTGAGCTGTGACTGTAAACTTATTTTCAATAAAGAGAGTATACTAGAATCCCAACAAAATGTCCACAATATGATTTCACTATATGCAGAAACGTCCTTGACAAAATCACATCAATCCGATTGATAATGCTCCCAGACGTGATATTCCTAAAATACTGTGAAAAGCTAGACCTCACTCACTCATCGCCTCTGAATTGTATATTGACTTGTCAGACAGCTCCTGCCTCTCTGTCTCGTTCACACTTTGCGGTCTTCTGTATTATGTCATACAGCTTTTATTTAGGATATCGCCTAATACGTTCTCCAACTATTCTTTGTGGTCTTCAAATATGTGTGTGTGTGTCTGTCTGTCTGTCTGCGTGTGTGTGTGTGTGTGTGTGTGTGTGTGTGTGTGTGTGTGTGTGTGTGTGTGTGTGTGTGTGTGTGTGTGTGTGTGTGTGTGTGTGTGCCTACGTCTGTAGTGCAAGCCGTATGGTATTCCGATTGCTAGTGTAAGGAACTCCCTGAGTTGAGATGGTTCTACGCTCCCTTCATTTTTGCTGGCAGAAACTCACCTCACTGTTGACCCTGTTGTTTGTGTATTGAAGACTTTACGACCCAACTTATTCTTTGAAATAATGCGAATCAATTTTTCCTGTATTTAAAATACATATTAATATCCAGTGTTTATATGTTTGTCTGGCTTCCTGTTTTGGACATGACTAGCGAAAGATTATCCGAGCGACAAACGAACTTGAAATAGTAATCCGTGCTGAATATAAATCAATATATTAACGTCTGCATATAACTGTAATAAGTAATAACTGTAATAACTGTCATAAGTCAACACAAAAATATAATTAGCTTTGGAGCCTCAGCTTACATTGCAACACACTTTGCCCAATTGCATCTTAGAATGTTTTATTTTTGCAATATGTCAAATCCAAGCATTAAAGGAAACACAAATTGATACATTATTAAATGAATCTGTTCGTGCCTTACATTCATTATTCGTTTTAATGTAATATAATGGCACGGTCGTTTTCGCCACAACTGTTTTTATATTCAACCCGTGTCTATTCTACACTAATGATGATCATAACAGATATCAGGAACAATTATTGCAGACACTACTCTGATTGCCTGGCTGTTTGATCTGTGCTGTTCAAGTTCACTTCTAGAAGGGATAATAGGGATGGTCTTTCCATCTGAAACAGGAATAATGACGGTTCTTTGGACGAAAGTATGTGCAATGTTGAAGTCGGATTATATCATGATTCGACCATAATATGCACATTATTCAAACGATTGCTATGACATATATTATGAGTATGGTGAATAGAACTGTTTTAAGGGGATGTGTTAGAGAAGTCTTCTGAAGTGCCGGAAATGCCAAGTCAGAATTGCGTCCCTCGGGCAAGCTGCATGTTTCACCAAAGAGGCGAGCATCTGAGACTTGCACCAGAAAGATAAATCCTAACCCGGTATACCGTAACATATTATTTTTATTCCCGTAGACTTGCTACAGAGTGTTCCTTTGGATAGTTCTTCTATGGGAGATGACAACTTATAAGTAAAATTTAAATACTTAAAAAAATAAAGAAAGAACGAAAAAGAAAATTAGAAAGATAGAAAAGGAGAAAAAACAGACAGTTGAAAATAACCTAAATAATTAAGTAGTTCGTTGAAAAAATAAATAAAAATCATTCATTCAGCCTTTCATACCCATGCATGCACGCCTACAAGTAAATAAGTCATAAATTTTCATTAACTAGCTAGATTTTCGTACATTGCCCATTTCCTTTCAGTCATTAAACCGTGCATTTTCCTATATCGTACTTTATCTATCAATAATGGTATTTCTATTTCTGCTTAAAGTGACACGATATATACATATCAAGTAGCAGAATTAGATTAAGAGTTTCATCCATTCATCAAATCAACATGAAGGTTTATAATACTGTTTTGTGAACAGCTTTGCTCAATCCACCGAGCCATTTATTTGCCAAAAGATTTTGCTTATTCTACACTTCGTAATTTTCAACAATCTTCAATATTCCTTCACTTTCTGCGATTTTGAAATAATAGTTAATTAGTTACATAGTTAATGGATATTCACTACCAAATTATGAGAGGTTCAAATATTGTGGAATAAATTCTATCAACAGGTGTTTGCTCTTTCTTTCCACTTGAAGTTATTTTCTAATCCATGTTACTTTCAATGTATCAACATAGGCATATATATCAGTCATTCCCAACCCTGCCTGAGCTACTGGTTTTCAAACAATTGTTCTTTTAATTTCCCCGGTCGGTAATCCCCAAGAAAACCAAATACCATACTATTTACCTTTTTAAGAAACTCGCCGGGTGGGTCCGGCAAAGTAAGAAAAATATAATTTAGTTTGGAAATAAGCAATGACTTGATAATAGCAATTTTCTTCACTGGAGTTATGGTTCTTTTCATCCATCGTTTCATTATTTCTTCAATTTCATAAATCTCAGCTTCACAGTTTAATAATTTTGTGATTATACCCCAAATCCTAAAACTTTCTGGGTTCCAACGCAGGTTTAGATCTGATTTGAATTTAACATTACTATTTTCACAACTTCCCATGCACGCAACTTCTGATTTATCATAGTTAAGTCGAGGAAATTGTGCATATAAACGTCTTGGAAACACGATAACATTGTCTCACGTAGCGTCACTCCGAATCAAATGATGCGGATCATTAGCATTATTCCAGAATTACCACGATTAGGCACATCAGAAATGGGCTTCACACGTTATACCATCACAAACACTTAATGTCTATCTTATCGATATGGAGCACAGTGGTGTAGTGGTTAGCATACTTGCCTCTAATGCCAAATGCTCGTGTTCGATTATCGGGGGATACACCACAAATTTGTGGCCTAGGTCTAATATTGTGTTGTGTCCCTAGGCAAGGCACTTCGTTCACATTGCCCTCCCTCCAACCCGATGTTTACAATGGGTACCGAATGTACTGACATATACGGTCGCGCTTAGAGCTCATTAGCAACTTTGAAAGACCGATTTCGCTGGGGTAATAATGAAACGCCAGAGAGCAGCATCGCTTTGGATTCTAGGCGCAAAAGTTAGCATTATTTTTATCGAGGCAATCCTCATTAGAATATAACCTAGTTCTATAATCGTTCTTACGCGCTCAAGAGTTGGGCGTTGCATCTGTAGCCTCTGTCCAGAGCTAGCATTGCCTTCATATCCTCCTCACTGAGCTTGAAATCAAATATCTGAAGCAAGTACAATTGATACGTAAAACCAACATGTAAAGTGTGAGTTCATTTTAAATGTACCGATGGAGGCATCCGGATCCCGGATCTTCACTGGTACATTTTATTGGAATTTCAGTGAATCTGATTTGACATTTTTAAGTGTTGGAAAGAAACCAATTTAGTTGTCTACAAAGAACAAACACTCACATCCATGTTCTGGGCCTGACGAGATGGATTCGTACTCTTGGGAACCACAGCAAAACCTCTCTGTTTGCCCCATCTGAGGATTACCTGATGCACACGAGAAAACTATGGGTTAAAGGAAATATGAACGATATATGGTGAGAAAGATAAGCATAAGAAGAGTACATCATGAATAATAACATTTGTCAAAGAGCAGTCGAATATGGTAAACAGAATATCTTTAAAGATATATCGCAAAAAAGCATATCTGTTTGGTTGAGTGACTTTAGTTTTACAGCAGTATTTCAGCTTTATGTCGGCGGTCTGTAAATCATCTACTCTGGACCATACAATCCAGTGATCAACATCATGAGCATCTCCACAACTGGGAATCGATAACATGCATCAACCAAGTTATCGAGCATGACCACTCGATCCCATTAGTCGCCTCTTATAACAAGCGTGGGCTGCTGAAGATCAGTTCTAACCCGGATCTTCAAGGGTACATATCTGTTTGGACAGACATCACACTGTAAATTACATATAAGCTAGGATCAGCATTACATTGTAATCTAAATATTATCTGTTTGGACAAGTATCACGTGTTTAAAAAAATATCCGATTAGAGGAATATATCATTGTTTGAGCTTTAACCATAATACGTAAGAGCAAAGCAGTACTTTATTAAACTATACAAGGGTAGAGAGATCTCCACTTCTTGAATATATATATTATATGTCATTATGTCATTGCACTCTTTTCACCTGCAGTCTTAGGCTAATCAAATTAGTTTGATACAAATTAGTTTGATACAAATTAGTTTGATATTCTTCCTTTCAAAGCATGCATACATGAAACACCTGTCTTTTGTGTCTGCCATGCTCCAATCCACGACATACACCGAACGTCAAAACCAAACGTTACCTCTTAACTTTATGAATTACTGAAAAAACTTTCAAGGATATGTCAGAGGGCATTAGTTTACAAGAAAGATGAACTAGACAGCTTTATGGACGTCACTAAAAACATTTTCAGTTACATTCATTTTTCTGTGAAATGCATCGTTTTCAGAAGTTTTAAATTGTCCTGTTTTCGACCATGCTGAAATGAATCAATAACAGTGATTCAGATTCACGTTTGCTTACAAATGAACATTTTTCCATTTTTTGTTTACACTCAGCAATATCAATGGCTAACATGTAGCAATATCCAAGCAGTATTTGCATCCACTTCGCGTATGGAATAATTCTATGGGGCATAAAGAGAGACTAGAATATATGATATGATACACAAGTACGGGAAATATGCCACCACTAACAGCTGAAAGAGAGAAAGAGCCATTTGGAGGATGCAGATAGGGCCGGCATACAATGGTGTTACCTCGGATGCCACCGTATCACAGTTATTCAGCGCCTAAGTGGACACATATGCATCACAGCGCTAGGTGAAGAATTTGTGACTCTTTAGACATTGCTTATACAACAGTCCAAAAGAAAGGGTGAAATTAAGTTCTGTGTGAGACAACGATAAACCATTTAAAAATCATCACTATTTTTCGTTTAGTGTACATGAATGTCACTGAATTCACCTACTGGAATCATAAGTTAGTTCTTGTCAAAAATTAATGTGACGTGTCCTCTCTGACCAATCAAAAGCAGTTACTTTCAAAAGTTATCGTATAATTAGGATTAATGCATGTGTGTCTCCTTGACATATCACATCTGTGACAAACTGAATATACCTGAGCTGAAGATGTGTTGTATTTCCTTCCGATTTTGACAATGGTCGAGTCTTCGAGGATCTTTGGAGCATCCTCGGGTATACTGAAATATATAAAGGAAAGACTCATTTATGGGACTCCCGTGAGGGCTAGGTGTGGCAAATAATCGTGGTATCGTCTGAAATCGACATTTCTGTAACCGTTCGCATATTGATGCCCCCATCAAAATATATTGTACCTTTGAATGGGACCTCCTCCTCATACAACACCACAAACTTTACAAATACGTCATAATACTCTTTTACGTAGACAATACACCTCAACTCACTAGTTCTGTCCCGGGGCCCCAAAAGATGCGTAGCCAGTAATTGAGATGTCGTTCTTGAGGGAGAACTGGAGAAGGTCTTCCTCGGCCAGACATGGAGACATCTCCACCTAAAACACACAACTCAAGTGGATTGTCACGATGTTCTAAGCAGTATTCTACTTATAGTACGAGGTATCTTGGGTGAAATCCTGACGTGATGACGGTCTCAGGTGGCCTTTGGTGAGTCACACGAGATCGGAGTATATTAATAGCATAAAAAGAGATTCCATTAGGTCACATTCAGCAAATAATATCTACCTGGTTATTCGCAGGCTTGTACTTGAGGCCGTCCATTTTGAGAATTCTCTCCAGCTGTTGTTTATTAAAGTTGGAGACGCCAATAGACCTGACAAGACCTTTGTCCACGAGCTTCTCCATTGCCTGTTGGGGAAGAGAGTGCTATGAACTACCTTATATAGAGAAATCCTTTAACATGAATGTTCATAACAGAATTCATTACTTCACTCAACACTTTTTGCTAAAGGTGTTTCATTTCCTTAAAATAGCCTACGCTCAACATTCAATGCAATTGTCTTCAACAATGAAACCTCTTCCGTTTTATTGTGCTTATATAACACTGTATAAGTCAAGTCTTTTCAAGACCAGTATATAGTTAAAACTACAGAACTGCTTCAAACAACTAAATGTCGTTCATTGAATGTATTGTTTGTATTTACTAGGATGTTCATTTTTTACTCAGCCAATAACTTTGCAATGTAATAGTGCTTAGAGGAGTTATACTGGAAGCTACTTACTCTCCACGTGTCTAAATAGTCCGTCATGGTCGGCGTGGTCACCCCCACGTCCTGGAGAAACACCGACATGAACAGATAATCTAATTTAAAATAATAAATAGTATCAGTTATTGAGTATAATGTATGCTCCGTGGGGAGGGACTAGAGACATTCTAGAGGTGGTTTGCTAAGACATATGGTCACTGTACATGCACTCTAAACACCATATATTATGTACTTTTGATACAGCATTATGCGGGAAATAAAGTTCACCTAACTCCTCCTTTAGTTAGTACAAATTTATTTCGTAACATTTATAAATCAATAATTTGATATGAGATTTCAGTACGTTAATGCTGATGATAGCAGCAGAAGGCAACCGAAGGCAGAGACATTTTGACTCACTTCGAAAGCGATAGGAAATTGGATTAGATACAGATCGATATAATCCATGCCCAGGGCCTCCAGTGACTGCCGACACGCTGGTTCTACCTGATCTGGTTCGCGACAGTGAACCCAAAGCTGCAATGATAACAAGGGTCACTAATCCATTTAACGTTGTCTTAGAAGGATCTGTCATTATGGCACAATGTGTTTTACAGCCTGACGGCCTAAGACGTTACCATACCCTCAATTCAATTTATTTTCAAAATTCAAAAGGAAGACGCCAGAGGTAAACTATACGGCAACGAGCCAAATGACAACGATGCTTCTAAAACGGCAGTCGTAGATCAATTGCTTTTGGCATGACAGTTTGCCTGAATTAAAGCTGGGTTCCAAAACCAAGCATTGATGAATATGGGCACACACGTCTAAAATTGTTCAGTGGCACGTCACGTTAATAGCATGTGTGACCAAACCTGCTCACAGAGAAATTCAGTTATCTAATAACGTCACGTATAATATGCTGTTTCCTTTTTTAGGGGTTTAATTTTAAGAGCTTTTGTCTATTGCCTCTGTAGATCATCTATCCATCATGTCCCAGAGGTGTTCTACAGGGGGTGTCTAGATAGCAAGCAGTTCATAGCAAAACGTTGACGTTCTAGGCAGAAGGTGTAGGTAGTCATCCATACCCATGACTTGTTAACCCCGAATCTGACGAGGTCTCATGTGTCACGTTCTTCCTACCTTCGTCACAATGAACAGCTCCTCCCTCTTTATTTTCCCTTCTTGGATCAGTTCTTTAACGGCGGCCCCGATTTCCGTTTCCGTTTCAAAGCTCCAGGCTGTGTCAATAAGGCGATATCCCATCTGTATTGCAGCCCTCACGGCATCACCAATCTCGTTTGGCTGTTGACGAAAATATATTGATAATCTATCTATTTCATGACTGGAACTGTGCAGTGTTGCCACCGTTTATTGTGTCATGATTCGTGTATTCATTCAAGTTCCAGATTTCCCAAATTATTATCCATTGTTTGTCAGAATCTTAAGAAGTTTTGACCAAAATGGTGAATGAGTGCCACCTTAAGAGCTTTAAACAACCAACCAACCACATCAACCAACACACAAACGTTCATCATCTTTCATGCACGCAGGAAATAAAGCAATACAGGCAATAACGGTAATAGTGAACTCTCAGCAATAGTGTTCTGACATAACGGTAGGCCTAGGGAGGGTGTATGATCATTACACACAGTGCTGGTAACTTGGGATTAGGGCTATCAGGCCTAGGGCAAATATTAATCCACGTTGTTAGCGCACTGAACATGTGCCTTGTATATTCATCGGTCCGCTTTTGAGCCAAACAGACTATAAGGAAAAATGCTTATTATTTATGTGGTGGTGTGCAGTTCGGTGGATAGAACCCAGGACACAATTCAGCTGAAATTAAGCAACCGACATTCTTTTCACCCAGCAGAAAACGGGTACCGGGTGTTATAAGTCATATGACTGTTAACCTTCTGCAGCCTCACAGACTTCAGCATGGGGTATCGGGGTTAGCCTTTGATCATGCACAAGTATGTGGCCATTACTATCATACAACATAAGGCAGAAAGTTAACAGTAATTGCATACCTGAGATTTGACAGTAAATAAATGTACCTCAAAATGTATAGAAGACTTCGGCCTGGAGGTCCACACTTAACGTACATACCGAAGTCTACAGTGACCACATACCAGGGCCTAGATTTACGAAGCTCTCTTAGCGCTAAGACTCTCGTAGATTAATGTTAATGTATGACTCTTTAGACTACCTTAGCGCTAAGCTTTAAGGGAGCTTCAAAACTCTAGGCCAGGAAGTGTACGGTGAGCATCTGCTCAGATTATAAGGTGAGGACCACAATTACCGAAATACAAACTTACGATGTTCATATCTACATTTAGATATACACAGAAGTTTCCTATATCGATGTCTTAAGGCTCGAATTATCATAGATTATAGTTTACAAATCTGTGTTAATCGCATCAAAGGTACATAAGGGTTCACCGCTAGACAAAATGAAATTAATAACAGTCAACGGGTTGATTATTAAAGGTGTATTGGCCAAGCAGACTTTCTGCTCAGTCCGGATTATTAAACAATGTTTTGACGTATTACTACCTTTTCTGACCGACTGTTTAGGCGAAATCCAAAATAATGACAGTCCGAGATAAAATGCTTTTTCATTATGACAACAACGAAGAAAATCCGAGAAAGAGAGTCAGAATTGGATAGTGTGCACTGTATGTAAATATAACAACTACCAACCTTGAAACTGTTGTAGGTCCCTAAGCCCAGCATAGGCATGTCATAACCGCTGTTCAGACTTATGGAAGGTACTTTGTCCGCCATCTTGAAACCGCCTTTTCAGCACCTTGACACAAATATGACTTAAAGCACTGCATCTACATTATTTAATGAATAACTAATGATCATAATTAAATTTAAAGCAATATATGTGTACAGTTGCAATGGTTATTGGTACATGCTACTGCATAAAACAGAAAGTAGAGCATAACTCACCGCCGATCAGTCATGGGTGCAGTGACTTGACACACTCGACAAGGCATCCTAAATATCCAACGACCTTTATGACGTAACTGACCTACATTTTCGTGTCATCTCAAAGACGACGCTAACATGCATATCATATGCACTGACGCACTGCACACAGGATATGTGTGTTTGTTCAGTAGTAGGGAGTGGGAGCAGTTACGGGAATGATGTACAGATACACCAAGATGACACTCACGTGGATCGCATCAACCGCTAACACTACCGGGCCTTCATGCAGTAGATATGTGTCTACCGTTCACACAACATAATAATATCAATTGCACAGGCCAGCGTAACATATACTTACCTAAGCCAACAACCAGTTTGTCAGGCATCCACACAATCGATGACAGGCCGAGGACAAGACCTCAAACATTCGTGAGTGGCGAGAAACTAAACCCATTACAAAAGATCACGGTGACCCTGACATTCTTGATGACACTGACATTCATCAGGTATGCTAAAAATGTCCCGACTGTATTGTAAACCAGACGGATCACCCTACCGTTAGAAAAGGACTAGATGGAGTAATATTGTTCTGTGCTTCAAACCAAGATGAATAATTTTGTGCGTGTGTGCGTGTGTGCGTGGGAGCATGAGTGTGTGTATGAGTATATCTATCTTTTCACACACAGATAGAGGGAGAAAGAGAAAGAGAGAGAGAGATAGATATGTAGACAGATGCTTTTCGTGAAGCCAATCCTCGTTCGTTAATCTACATTAAATTTTGTTTTCGGAGCTCTCGGGATAATTTTGTGTTACCAAACAGGTAATCAAATTTGCACTTCACAAGGAAATTAGAAACTCAAATCGCTCTCTGGTACTCTGATACAGGAACATTCAACCTTCAGAAAAGTGTTCCTTCAAGAAACCTCTCGGGACTATCATGGTCATGTAAACAACTGTGGACTGATCATGATATCTTCAGTCATAACTAAATCTTATTTCTTTGAACTGGTATACATGGTATGTGAGCATTCCGAATATTACGATTTTCATAAGCCAATGTTGAAGGATCATGTGTTATATAGAGTCCCGAATGGGACTCACCTTAAAAAAGTACTCGAATTTGTACTTTACTAGCAAAGTTTAATCCCGAATATAACGTAGTTTCTATAACAGACAGGACACTTTGTTCAAACTGACCAGGTTCTCAGGAAGGTAGTTCCACATACAACCATGTGTTCGAAGTCTTCGCTACGTTTCAAATATTGCAAGGTGAGTGAGTCAGTCAGTTTAGTTTAACGCCGCACTCAGCACTATTCCAGCTATATGGCGGCGACCTGTTAATAATCGAGTCTGGACCGGAAAGTCCAGTGATCATCAACATGAGCATCGATCTGCGCAACTGGGAACCGATGCCATATGTCAACCAAGTCAGCGAGCCTGTCCACCCGATCCCGTTAGTCGCCTCTTAGGATAGTGACCTTTTATGGCAAGCATGGGTTGCTGAAATATTGCAAGGAATAGCTTGTTTGCTGGATACGTTTTCAGTGCATTATTTCTGCATAATCTTGGAAGTTGCAGAAGCATGTGAATTTGGTTCCATCAAAGCAGTTGTAAGTCACGCCCATTATAAGTGATGTTGCGACAGGAATTGGATCACGCCTATTGTCAGGAAATACTGCAGTCACGTTTCTACGTCTTCTCCATGTGACATGTTTAGCATGTGTTTTCTGTATATTGGCATATAGAAACTGGTGAAGTAAGATGAAGATGTTAAGATGGGGAATACAGTCATCGGTCACTCTCTATCTGAGGGTTTACCTCTCACTGCTTCCTTCGTTTTGCGAAATCAGTTGAAATTATTTCCACGTGACTGGAATGGTGACTGCTGGTGACAGCATTACTTTTCTATTGGTATGAAAACCTGCATGTTTACTTCCAGGTAATACTTACTTTCCAGATAAATACAACGAATGTCTGGTGACCGGGCAATGACACAATCCCACTCCCAATAACAAAAAGACCAGTGTTTGACGTAACAGTGTTTTAAAACAGAAAGCTATGGGAACAAAGCCATAACTTTCCATATGTTACCAACTTGATATAACTTGATATAAAATACCTGAAAAATGTTCATTTTTATAATATATATATAACAACAACAGCAGCAGTTTGATAACAAGACCCATTACAGATAGGTTCAGTGACTGAAACGAGATATTGTATCAACTGAGATACACACCGTTATTGAAACCATTGTTTCAGTTTCCATATCATTCCTTGCAACATATGCATGTACTTGTGCGAAGGTCTGGTATCCTGATTACACAACGTTACCATGTGAGAGGTGTTGTTTGATAGCTATTATACTCAAGTAGCATAGATAGATGCTCATGACGACAATCACTGGATGGTATGGTTCACAACCCGCTGGAATATTGCTGTGTGTGACTATAAGCGACAACAAACAACTACATGTGCTACCACTGCTACAACAACTTCTGCTGTGCATCTTTCATATGTATGTTTCATAACCCATGCTTGTCGTAAGAGACGACTGACGGGATCCGGTTGTCAAGCTCGATGACTTGGTTGACACATGTTATTGGTTCCCATTTGCGGAGATCGATGCTTATGATGTTGCCCGCTGCATTGTCTGATCTAGGCTCGATTATTTACAGGTCGTCGCCATATAGATGGAATATTGTTTAGTGCGGCGAAAAACTAAAGTCACTCACTCACAAATCGATACATTGTTGTAAATGAATCGGCGTGTACTTGATTGTCACTTACGCGTTATATCATTATGACGTATTCGTATTCGACACATTACGTATTCGTAATTTTATTCAACATGTGTTTGTTTCACATTGTAAACGATCACACAAATATCAAGTACAACGGTTGTAGACAATACTCCGACCTTTGCCGATTGTGTGACAGTGTGATACTCTGCGCTGTGCAATCTCACCTCTCAAAGGGATAGTGAGGATGATCTTTCCATCTGAAACACAGGAATGTTGAATGGACTGGAGAATGCAACGTTCAAGGCGGCTTATGATATCATGAGCCTATATTGTGAAAACGTGAAACTACTGGTTTGGGAGGAATTATCAGTATGGTGCTGTATCGCTGTTATTTGAGCAGCTTGGTGGCATCACCTTCTGAAGTGTCTGCCGGAATTCTCCCGTCAGATTTGCCTCCCTTGGGCACGCAGTTCGTTGTACCATATCCGTGAGACCTGCACTACCAAGGCATGTATTAACCTCAACAGCGTGACATACTGTTTCGAGTAGCTTTAAACCAAACCCAGTCCCTCTGTGACGTGAATATGAGTCAGTTTTAGTTTTTGCCTTTTGTAGTAATATTCCAGCAATATCACGGCGATTATCACCAGAGATTCGCTTCAGACATTGTGCCTGCAAAGAAAGTAACGATTAATCTTAACAAGGCAATTCTCATATGAACATCGCCTGTTTCTATTTGAGCTTACGTGTTGTACTTGTGAACGTTGATTCTGTAGCCTCTGTCCAGAGCTAGCATTGCCTTCATATCTTCCTCATCGAGCGTGAAATCAAATATCTGAAACAAGTAAAACTGACATGTCAAACGGGCACGGAAAATACGCTTTCATTGTAAATGTATTGGACGAATCATTTCGATGGAATTACAGGGAATATCACTGGCCTTCTTTCAGTGTCGGAAAGAAATCATAATATGTTTAGTTGTGTGTCGCTTGCGTTGCCTTGCGAGCATCAAGTTCACGGCAGTTATACAACACATGTTGTTACACATCTCAAAGGAAACACTCACATCCATGTTCTGGGCCAGACGAGATGGATTCGTACTTTTGGGAACCAAAGCAAAACCTCTCTGTATGCCCCATCTGAGGATCACCTGGTGCACAGGAGACAACCTTATGTTAGACGTATCTATCACATCGTAAATAACCTCCATCACACTGTAAATAACATATGTTAGGATTTGTACTGCATCGTAAATGTCGTCTGTCAGGAGGAGTCTGACATCGTAAGTGTCATCTGTTAAAGGAAGTCTCACATCGTTCATAACATCTGCTAGGACTTGTATGACATCATAAATAACATCTCTTAGAACTGGTATCACATTTGTTATGAGCAGGCTCATATCGTAAATAACATACATTAGAACCTGTATCACATTGTAAATAAGATATTGCTAGAACTAGACTCACATTGTGAATAACATTTGTTAGGAGCAGTCTTTCATCGTAAATGACGCA
The DNA here is from genome assembly GCF_037392515.1 of Haliotis asinina. Classification (NCBI taxonomy): domain Eukaryota; kingdom Metazoa; phylum Mollusca; class Gastropoda; order Lepetellida; family Haliotidae; genus Haliotis; species Haliotis asinina. Next base: position 10,735,088 of record NC_090294.1, on the reverse strand, counting down.
ACGTATTTAGATTCGCCCTTTGAAGTATACATGGATACACCTGCCTTTTGTGCCCGTTTTTCACCCAATCTGCTATGTGTATCATTGAATTACACTGAACTAAAGCATTAGAACTATTAGTAAGACATCATCAACTTCTGGCATTACTGAGACTTGAAACCTCTCACTGACCAGCCCGCAGAAGTTACTTTCCCAAACTATGATATAATTAAGATTTAAGAATACATGACTCTTTAGCATATTGTTTATATAACAGTACTACCTGAGCTGAAGATTTGTTGTATTTCCTTCCGATTTTGAGAATGGTCGGGTCTTCCAGAGTCTTTGGAGCATCCTTGGTTATGCTGAAATATATAGGTATCATGTGCTATCCAGCGCTGATGTGGTGTAACAAATAATCGTCTTGTTGTCTGAAATGGACATTACTTAACTGTTCTGTGGCAAAAGTGGAAGCGCTCGTAAAACATAGTATACCTATAGATGAGGGCTTCTTCAAAGTCAAGTCTTATCAACTTGCCCCGTGAGTTGGGATACCCATCCAAAAGCACAGACTTTTTTCCAACACTGATAAGAACGGAGCATGTGCCTAGCTTCAGGTTTTGCGACTGAAAACTACTGGAACTTTATTATACTCAGCTGGAGCCTTTCATATGCAATTGTGTACAAACATATTGCTGCAGCCATATATTGTTGTAACTGCAAAGCCAATTAAGTGCTTGTCAATATGAATTCTTAACTATTTATTGATAGGACATAGTTCCCACGTCTAGGTTTACCAGCATCTCAACGTCTAAAACCTTACTGATGCATGTGTGGTAGTAAATGTGTTTCCGCGGTTCTCCTCAATATCCCAGTTCATCTCAAACTGGGAGGCACCAGGTAAAACCTCCCTGCTCAATTTGTGGTAGTCAGAGTGTTTCCAAGGTTCGCCAGAAGTGTTTTGCAACAGTCATATAGGAGAATATAACTCACTTACTAGCTCTGTCCCGGTGCCCCGAATGAAGCAAAGGCAGTGGTTGAGATGCCGTTCTTGAGTGAGAACTGAAGAAGTTCCTCCTGCGCCAGATATGGAGATATCTCCACCTGAAACCAACAACGTTCTGAGCACTATGTTTGGTTTAATTACATAGTTCGGTTTTTATGACGCTTGTGACAGCATTACACATTTACTACCACCTGTGAAGATCCAAGTGAGAACTGATAGAGTCATCTACGCCTGGAAGTGATTTAGCTAGCAAGGTTTTCAGGACGCAATGGACTGTGTTTCACTTGTTGCCTCGGGAAAATGAATCCTGAAGTAGCGCAAGGTATTTCACTGGCATATCAAGCGAGGGTCGATGACGTCATATAACAGCGATTAATAACCTGGTTATTCGCAGGCTTGTACTTGAGACCGTCCATTCCCAGAATCCTCTCCAGCTGTTGTTTATTGAAGTTGGAGACGCCGATAGACCTGACAAGACCTTTGTCCACGAGCTTCTCCATGGCCTGGAGAGGAGGAGAGTAATACGTAGGAGACTTTATACAGAAATTCCTTAAACACAGTTCCCCAATGCCAATATCTGTGCCAGAATTCATTATTGTACTTGACATTGGGAGCTGTCTTGTTTACTTAACACATGAGGTATTTTATACGTCTGTTCTCAATACTGCTTTCAATGCAATGCAATGATCTGTGTCGACCTTATCTAACTTATCATCAAAGTCTTTACAAGGCCAGTAAATAGTTAAAACTACATTAACACCTGAACAGCTGCAAAAAAAACCGATGAAATTGTGCATTGTTCAGCAGTGACGACGTTTGGGCAGAAATACTCTTCGAAGCAGTTCATTGATTTTTTCATTTTAAATTTCTAAGGATATCATATGTTTTTCATTTTTTTTAACTCATAGCGTAAATTTGCAATGTACGCATCACCCTACCGGCTTCTTGAAGGAGTTAGCTACTTACTCTCCACGTGTCCAGGTAGTCCGTCATGGTCGGCTTCGTCATCTCCTCGTCCTAAGGAAACACAGACATGAACAGATAATGCGAACTGAAACAACAAACCATAACACAAAAAATGACAATGGCTATTTCTATAGGCGTCGGCGTCCACCCACTAGTACCTTCTCGTGTTTATGGAATGTACAACTCATTCATAACTTTGAACTGGCGTGTCTTCAGTTTGTTCTTGGAAGAGTGAGTGAGCGAGTTAAGTTTCACGCTGCACTCAGCAATATTCAAGCTATATGGCGGCGGTCTGTAAATAATCGAGTATGGACCAGACAATCCAGTAACCAGCAGCATGAACATCGATCTGCGCAATTCGGAACCGATGATAAGCATGTCATTTTAACAGGTCTCTCAAACTGAGTTGACAATGAAAGAATACTCTTTCGTAGGACCCGACGAGACATCTCCACGTGCTATAGGTTCAACTGTCGATGTTATTATCCAGCTAATAGAATCTCTATTTTATAATCATTCAACGTCATCTTATTTATTCACACATGACTTAATTGCATGCTTTCAATTAGTTGAAAAGTGGTGGATGTAGAATCACCTCTGAATTTATTCATCAATTCAAAGCTGTCTCCGAAGGAGAACTTTGGTGTTTCAAACTTGTTGGTAAAATGAAACATGAGTTCCGTAACCACATAACACATATCCACCATTAACTTGATAACGGGTATAATTTGTTCCTTTTGAAATCTATGTTCAAGACTGTACTTCCCCTTGCCCTGCAGTATACACTTCAAAACAACACCGAGATGTCATATTTAATGAGAACAAGTAGTATTTGCATCTATTCATACAGCAACTCGGAAACAACTCTGAACTACTTCGGTGCAAACTTTATGTCCACATTTCATATAAGGGACACTTCAGAACGTCAGTCCTGACTACTACAGCCTTGGTGGAAAATAACTAAAGACAGACTTCTTGACTCACAGTAAAAGCAATAGGAAAGTGTATTAGATACAGATCAATATAATCCATGTCTAGGGCCTTCAGTGACATCCGACACGCTGGCTCCACCTGATCTGGTTCGTGACAGTGGACCCACATCTGCAACGATAACAGGTATGAACGGTAAGTTACATTCAACGCTTTTGCGAAAGTGTATTGTCATTATGGCGCTGTGTGTTTGATAAAAACTGACGGCCAAAAGACTGTACTTTAATGTAGTATATAAACTTCAAAAGATAGACACAGTCTTGTCTACGGTAAATGTGAAATTTAGTAAATCCAGTATAGGGGTATTATAACAGGTGGAAAACCAGCAGCTGGAGAAAAATCGTTTTAAATAGGTAGTAGACTATCAGTTGTGAATAGATACAAATATCTTGTAGTTTGATTTACTCCACCTTTATCATGGAAATATGCTTTTGGCTAACGTCTTATAAATCAAAGAGGGCTTTGAGTATTATTGTACGTGTTAAAACTATAACGTTTTACAAAGTGAGTGAGTTTAGTTTTTACGCCGCTTTTAGCAATATTCCAGCAATATCACGGCGGGGGACCCCAGAAAATGGGCACGTTTTACAGAAAATATGTTTCCATATTAATATATATAATATCGTAAGTCTTTGCTATGAATGTGAAATATATACATAATATTAAATATTTACACATTTTGTATTAGGCGTCGGGACATTAATCTTTACCCGAAGACACAATTCAAAGGGTAAGTTAAACATTGGTATAAAATCGTAAGAATGACAGAACATATATGGTAAAAAGAGTTACGTTATGTTGTTACTATACGATAGTGACGATAGATGGTGCTGGGTAACGAATGTTTCATGTAAAGATTTATGGTAGTGTTGTTAACCGAAGCAGTAGAACAGATTTTCGTCTTTCACAGTTTGGGCAAAGGTTGAAAGATATAACAAATAGATAATAACATAATCATCCGCTATTGATAGTATGTCCAAATAACAGAAATAAAATATTTTTAAAGTGTCTCTGAACTTATGAAAGTATTTCGTTTTTATACATTTAGAAGCATGATGGCAGTCTATAAAGGACATGGGACAGAGGTGACTAACGGGACCGGGTGGTCATGCTTGCTGATTTAGTTGACGCATGTCATCGGTTCCCGATTGCGCATATCGATGGTCATGCTGTTCAACACTGGATTGTCTGGTCCAGACTCGATTATTTACCGCCGCCATATAGCTGGAGTATTGCTGAGTAACTCACTACATTAACTTGAACTCACTCACTGACGTGGTCTGGCAAACCACTGATTACTCACAACACGAAACAACACATACGTCTGGTTGGTTTTTAAACCTCGTTAATTATAATTAATACGCCCTTGGTATGTTGCTAACATTGAAGACATATGTACTCAGTAGTGGAGAATATACGAAGCACATAGTGGACCCTTATTATTCCAGATTCGGTTATACCGCAAACAAATTGTGAGTGAGTTTGGTTTTATGTCTGCAATGTCAGGTAGGGCGAGACCAGACATGGGCTTCATATATCATATCAATGTGGGGAATAGAACCCGGGTCTTCATTGTGGCTAGCGAACGCCTTAACCACTAGACTATCCCACCGTCCCGAAACCAATTCTGATCTCAGAAACATACCAAGAGATATAGAATGTACTCCCATGTTTTCTTAATGGTAAAATTAATCCTTATAACGATGTACCACGGTGTTGTATGGTGAGAACTGTCTACATGACAATAGTGTTATCAAGCCAGCCTTCATACCTTCGTCACAATGAAAAGCTCTTCCCTCTTTACTTTCCCTTCTTTTATGAGTTCTTTAACAGCGACCCCGATTTCCGGTTCCGTTTGATACAGCCAGGCGGTGTCAATATGCCGATATCCAATCTCTATGGCAGCCTTCACGGCATCACCAACCTCGTTTTGCTGTTGGAGAAAACAGAATTGATAATCTTCATCGTACATGTTTTGGGGCTTTGGAATATTACCACGCTTTGTTTTGTCATTATGCGTGGTGTCTAATTCCAGATTCCTCAAATTATGACCCTTGGTCTCTCAGAATCATAGCCGGGTTCATGGGCTTTGATCGAAATGGTAGATGACTCGGCCTCAATCGCCTCCACCATAATAAAGCGTTTAATCTCACACGAACATTCATTGTTCCACTGACTGATAAATCTGAATATTTCTGGGTTAGTAGGATCCTTATCCAAATTTGAGTAGCATAGAGTGACATGCAATCAATATCTTGTTGGAAGTCTACTGTCAACATCTACCCAGAGGTGTTCAGTCAACATGAAACTGAAGGTGAACAGTCAAAGTCTATCTGGACGTTTATAGTTAATATGAAACTGCATGTGTTCAGTCAACGTCAGATTGCCAGATTATGAGGTCTGCACCCCAACCACAATGAATGCAATACTAACTTACGACTTTTAAATCTACCTATACTTGATATAAATGAACGGGTAATACACAAAAGGTTCAACAACCCACCCGGAAACTGTTGAAGGTCCCTATTCCAAGCATCGGCATGTCATAACCGCTGTTCAGACGTATTGATGGTACTTTGTCGGCCATCGTGACAAAAGCTTTCGCAGCACCTTGACAAAAATATAACGAAAAGCATCAAAATTTATTAATGAATAATTAAAGATGAGAAAATCATTAGCAATATCGCGCTGCATCTACAGTGGGTACTGGTACACGCTATCGTATAAAACAGAAAATCGTATGCAACTCACAAACACAGATGTAAGGCCTTGCCAACTAGCGTTCTGCATAAACGCACTAAACAAGTTCACCCCGACAACACCGGTTCTAAAGAAAAACGCTTGGGTAAATATGCAAAGGCCTTTGAGCGGACTCACAATGACTTGCATTTCTTCTGTTATCGCCAAGACGATGCATACATGAGAATCAGGCTTTTGCGATGAGCTAAGAAAAGGATGAGAGGGAGACTTAAAGTTTTGGGGAATACCTTATGACATTTGACATTCACTGTATTTGAATTCATTGCGACGATTGTGAACCAAGGTCGAACGGGGTATATATACGCGGTAAAGGTATTTGAGTCAGTCCTTGGTCTCCTTGCATGTGCAGTCTGACAAAGTCTATTTGAAATAATGTTTTCTTCAACAACAATTTGGCTAAGGTTTTAGAGTTTTCGCACGCAGTTAGGACGTGAAAATGGTACAGAGTGGCAATAAAAAGAAACGGAGGGAAAATATGGAACAACAACGTCACCGAAACCAAATATTTGTCGCGTGAACACTTATAAAACCAAGTAGAGCGAAGGGTACAGTGCATCATATTATATAAGATTATTTGTGATCAGTTGTACACAAATCGAGTCTTAGACATGTCTTATAACACACAGCATGCAATGCAGGTCGTTAATTACAAAATGTCGAGATGACATCACCGTACGTACATGATCCTATATAAGGAATGCATCTCTGTTTACCAGACGGGTGTTTATCAATGAACACGCCATTAATATATGTACACCGGTTACACAGGCGCATTTCGCATTAAGGACACACGTGACTTTTCGCGTGACAGGTCGCGGAAGGTTATTTGAAGATTGTGTCAACAGTACTCGCTCATACATGACTGAGGTAAGAACCGCTGCTCGTATTGCTGTGATAAGACTAGTCTAACAACTGGTCTCTGTTCTGAACATACTTTACACAAAAGTAAATTCATTATATACATATATATATAAACCACCCACCTCTATAATATATAACCGGCCCCTCGATAAATAGTACCGAAACTACCGTCAGTTGTTTTCAGATGAATGTTGTATCTACTTTAACCCTTACGATGAATTTCAAGATTTAAACGCAGACCTTATATCTGCATATGTACGTCAGATATATGTCAGATATCTGCACCCAGCAATCAACACTGTGATATCATTAATATTTCTCGAAATGTTCAAACTACCGAAAACCTAAAACAATTTGCTTATGATACACGTACGTACGCACACACGCACACACGCACACACGCACACACGCACACACACACACACATACATACATACATACATATAGTATTCCCAGAAATTATTGAGAATCATGTTGCGTCATGTAACTCATTACGTTTATTACCTTCTGGCGTTTTACTTACATAAACATGTTAAAACATCATCCTTTTACAGTCTCAGTCTTGTTTTAGTACTTTGTTAGACCTCCTCGATCAGCAATGCATGCCTGAATACGCCTAGGCACACTACCCATCAAAGTTTGTAGGTAATCGTGTGACAGGGTATCCCAATATTGGACCACCTCGGCCTTCATATCTTCAATATTTCTCAGTTCGTTTTGGTTTATTCTGTCCTTCATGACTCCCCACACATTCTCAATTGGGTTTAGGTCTGGGCTGTAACTGGGCCAGTCTAAAACTTGAACATTTTCGCCCGACAACCACTGTTTTGTGTAGCGCGCAGTGTGTTTTGGGTCATTATCATGCTGGAAAATCCAATCATCTTCATACAATGTTTGTGCTGTCGGAAGAAGGTGACCATTTAGAATGTCAACGTATCTTTCTTTTGTCAAGTTTCCCGTGAAAACACACAATGGCGTCACCACGCGAGCCGATATGCCACCCCACATGTGAAACTTCGGGCTATGTTTTGGTCGCTGGTAGATAGGTTTGACAGTATCTTTGGTCCAAATTTTCACACAATTAGGAAAAAAGCAAAACAGAACTTTCATCAGAAAAGAAAACATTAACCCAATCTTGATTTTCATGAGCCCGACACCAGTTTAAACGTTTTTCCTTTTGTGCATCTTTCATCAACGGCGAGGGAATTCCACGTTTTTTCACCCAATTAAGTCTCTGTAATTCCTGTCTAACTGTTTCATTGCATACCTGAGGACTTCCTCTGCTAATCATTTCATTTCTGATGTTCTCAACACTTTTCAATTTGCCCCTACTCACAATCTGCCCAAGTCTTCGGCGATCCACAACACTGAATTTCCTTGGCCGACTTGCCCCTGCTTTGTGCTCTATCCCGGTTCCTGTTTGAATATTCTTCAAAGTTCTGTATACTGTAGACAGAGGAATACCATGTCTACAAGCTAACACTTTAGCATCAGCCTCACCCCTTTCAAAGTCATCTAGAATGAGCTTTCTTTTCTCTCTTGCTGTAAATTCTGCCATGTCAACACAGGAAGCCGTCTGCTCAGACAAGGGAGATTACTCTTGGCGTAATGAGCTGCCTTCTAAGCCTTCAAGAGTTGTCTCCCTTATTTAGTATGCTTAGTGCATAGTGAAAGCCCTTTTTCCAATCTTAGCATCATTAGAAAAAAAACAAAGATTTTCTCAATAATTTCTGGGAACACTGTACATACGCTACTACGTAGTGTGTTTGAGTGTATGCTATATTTCCATGGAAGGATCTTGAAATGACACTGACATAACTTTAGTGCAAGAGGTAAATGCAACGATACAAACTACGACGTCAGAAATGACCACACAAGACCGATGAGTGATTAATGACTTGTAGTAGTATTTCAGATAGGCTTAGTCATATGTATATAATATATAAGTCATACAGAAGTTGAAATGTGTGACAGCAGACCCTAGAAAAAAAACTAGTGCAGGGATGAATGTCGACTTCATGATTTTTTATGGAATGTTACGTCTGTCGTCATTTGTTAATCTACACCTTTTTTTAAACTGGCAGGACAGTTCTGCGTTTCTAATCTGCAAATTTGTCGGAATCTTCCTTTGTCGTGGAAGATCAAGAGATAATTCTGTGTATCCAAACAGATAATTTCAAACCGATTCAGCTTTTAAAAAGCGTTCCTTGAAGAAACCTTTCAAACAGTCGTGTATATCATGGTCATGTAAACAGTCAGGCTCTGCAAACTAGGTATTACTTCAGTCTGCACTCAGCATGTTAAAGCGATAACTTGAATTAGAATATACAAAATACGTGGTACTTTATACATTTTTATTTGCATCTTATATGTATACTGAACAGCAAAAGTGAGCGTTCATGTTATGTCTTCTATTTAAAAACTACACAAAAAAACAGAGTTCCTTTTGCTGGTCAGTAATTTGAATATATACCAGTACGCTAAAACTTTAAACACTGATTATATTTACGGGCATGGTGATCCAGGTGAATGAATTGTTGTGCACTTGATTGTCATGCATCTTTTCTATTAACACAATAGCATTAAGGCGTATTTGTATCTGACACACCTACAATAATGTAAACCGCATGTTTGTTTCTTATTGAAGACGACAATTCAAGTATCAGGGTCAGCTTTTGCAGACCGTCCGTGTCTTTCCTACTGTATGACCTTCTCTGCCCAGCAAGCTCACTTCTCATACGGATAAAAGGGATGATCTTTCCATCTGGAAAACATGAAAGATGACAGCTGACGGGAATAATATGCGGTAAACCGACCTATGACACATGTTGCGTTACGTGAAACGATTGATGCAGGAAAATATCATTGTGGTGAACATCACTTATATGGGGATCGATTAAGTCGTCGGGCCGTCTCTTGAAAAAGCGGTGGGTTTCACGAAAATGGGGAACGTCCGAGACCTACATTAATAAGGTTGGCACTAAGCCCAACCTCATACACCGTGGAATAAATGTAATACTGTTTAAAGCAGCGATAATCCAAACTCTATCACTCACAGTAGTGTGTATGGGTGAGGGAGCAATAGTATAGATATAACTACTAGTATATCGCGACAGCAATCAAATTTTGTCCAGCCACAACTGTGTATTTCTAGTCCATCATTGTAATACAAAAATAATATATATATTTTCAGGATGAATTGAATGTATCTTCCTCACACTTTTTAAATGGTCCCGACAGGAAAATAGTACAAAACAAAATGTCAGTCATATCGAGACAATCCCCATATATATGTAGTATTTTGATTACCCTTGCATACATGAATAGTTGTTACTTACTCGATAAAATTGGGAAGGTTGACCCTGTAGCCTCTGTCTAGAGCTAGCATTGCCTTCATGTCCTCCTCACTGAGTTTGAAATCAAATACCTGTAACAAGCAGATTTGATACGTTAAACCAACATGCAAAATCGGCTTCACGTGTCATCTTAGATATACTCAGTGAATTCTCTTGCATTCATTCATTCACACACAAAAAAGAAACCATTTAGGTGTCTTTAGCTTGTGTTCTCTTGCGAATATCAAATTCACGACACGTATTCCTTGCTGAAATGTTAGAAAGATCACGAACACTCACATCCATGTTTTGGGCAAGGCGAGATGGATTCGTACTCTTGGGAATTACAGCATAGCCTCTCTGTATGCTCCATCGGAGTATCACCTGGTGCAAAAGACAAAAGTCATAAGTCATAACAAAATATATCCGTCGAAAAATAAGCATCATGAGTCCATGTGTAACTCTTGGGCATATTATACCCCACTTCGCAGGGCTACGACACGGAAGGATCTTCGTTAACGCTCGCGGAATGTGATAACAAAATCAGGAGTACCCTTCGCTCACAGAAGGAAGGACGGAATACATGTGGAACAACTGCTTTCATGGACGTAAAGTGGCACGGAAAAAGGTGAAATGACCATGCAGTGAGTGGGGACTACTTGGGGAATACTCGGAAGGACTATAGACCATTTGTGGAAGACTTCCAGTGTGCAAGAGTGGCACTTCTCCCCGGCCACTGCATTGGTAATTAAGTGTATGCATCTCCACATCAAATGAGGATTACTGTGAAGACAAATTGCTTGTTGTAGACGATGTGGATGCTTCGTCCTCTGTTGTGATGTCTCGTTGCAATTCATTGTACTCATGTAGCAGCAGCGGGTGAAGCAGCTCCAACTTATCCAACTTCTCAGGAGGCTTTTCCATGTGGAGTTCCAAGTTTTCCATGTTTTCAGTAGGCATTTCAGTGGTGGAATGAGTTTCCGTGATCAGAACAACGTTTTGTATAGATGGACTCAGGCGAAAATCCTTTGATCTTTCGGAGAGTTCTTCCCCATCACTTGGATTAGTACCGGAACCTAAAGTACCCCTTCCTGGCATGTTCTGCAGATTCCATGTGTGTTTCGCACATTATCCAATGTTTTCCGTTGTAAACCGTGCGCTTTACCAGATCTTCAGCAGTTTCTCGGTATAATTTTCCGCCACTAAACTTAACCCAGGTTATGCTGTCTTTTTGTCGTATGCGTTCCAAAGAATCCGTAAATATCCCGAAGGAGTATCTACAGTCGTACCCCGTTTATCCGGACGTTCAGGTTTCACTTGAAAATCGTCCGGATAGCGAGACGTGCGGTTAACTGGATCAAACAAGCAAATCGTGAAAATTAAGAGAAAGCAAAAATGATTTTCATGTACGCACATCAATAAATCAACGGTCAATAGTAATGACAGTGAATTATCATAACATATAAGTGTACCGATAACACATGGAAGGCGGTACCTTTCCGCGCAGAAATGCCGAAGCTGGTCCTTAGACTTCATTGAGCGCATGTCCGCAAACGTTAATGAAATGGGGGTATAACAGATAGAGGATACCTGAGCTGAAGATTTGTTGTATTTCTTTCCAATTTGGACGATGGTCCGGTCTTCTAGGGGTTTGGGAGCATCCTCGTATACACTGAAAGATATGTATGTACGCGTCATCAGTGATCTCTCCAGTGGATTTTAGATGTAGGAAATATTTCTGTTGTTGTATGCAATCGACATTATTTAACTACTATTTGGAGTTAGTACCTATCGACTGTTTTTGTTATGTTTTGGAATACATATTGGCGTTTTGTTGAGGCAGGAAATTGAAGCGTTCGTAAAGGAGAGTCTGTCCATAAATAAGCAAGATAAGAAGATCGACTTAATGCCGACTCGTAGTTTCCTTGATTCAAGGATGAAGGCTATGACACATACCGGTGCCATGTATGTACATGTATCTACATGCCGCATATCTACCTAATATACTGTTACTGTAAGGCAAATTCAGTGGGTGTCAATATGACTTGTTAACTATTTGTTTACCTTGTACACGATATTCACACATTTAACTTCTCATGAAACGTACATCTCAAGTTGAGAATCAACACGTAATGCCTCCCTGCTCAATTTATGTTTGTCAGAGTGTTTCCGAGGTTAGGCAAAAATGTTTTGTGTCACTGATACAGAACGATAAAACTCAACTCACTAGCTCTGTCCCGGTGCACCGAATGGAGCAAAAGCAGTAGTTGAGATGCCGTTCTTGAGAGAGAACTGCAGAAGTTCTTCCTGGGTCAGATACGGGGATACCTCTACCTGAAACAAACACCCTTCTGAACACTAAGCCAGGTCGTTGAGTAGGTGAGTTTGCCGGGTATTGACGATGACTTCAACTGTATTACACTATCTTACCATACACGGAGTGAGTGTCTAGGGGTAGGTGGTGCTGGTTTCAAAATTAATGTTTACCATTTTGGTGAATCACAAGCGCTCGGGACATATTAGATACGGGGTAGAGTCAATGAGTCAATTTTCATCGAATAATATCTACCTGGTTGTTCGCAGGCTTGTACTTAAGACCGTCCATGTTGAGAATCCTCTCCAGCTGTTGTTTATTGAAGTTGGAGACGCCGATAGACCTGACAAGACCTTTGTCCACGAGCTTCTCCATGGCCTGTAAGGAACGAGATTGGTAGTTCATATGTAGAGATTCATTATTTTACTAAGTATGTGGATTTCACTAGTATTCGCACCATGTCATCCGATGCATTAATCTTTACCGAAGGCTTGTGTGGACAAAAACATTTTTCTGTATTTGTAACGATTTAGATTAATGCTGTTTCACCCATCGCCCGATTTTGCTTTCAACAAATGGTTTAGTGGTTCCTTTCAGGGGAGTAAGACTGAAGGCTACCTACCCTCCAAGTGTCCAGGTAGTCCGTCATGGTAGGCATCGACATGCCATCGTCCTGGGAAAACACATTTGTTTTACACATACTCAAAGTGATAATGTAATTTGAAATAACAAGTATAAACAACAGTGGCTATTTCTTTAGGCGTCAATGCCCACCCACTAATGCATGCTCAAGGTATAATAGAACTATGTGCACGAAATGTTCAGGTAATTCATAACTTTAGCTTGTTCTTAGATGAGGAGAGGGCGGAAGAAGTTAATGTCAGGTTGGAAACTCTTCCTTCCAATGGACAAGAGAAGAGGAACTGAACGTAGATGCTGACACTGCCGAGAACGCTGGCTGAGAGTTCTGGATGATGCATACTTTGTGAGGAGAGACTAGAGATATTCTGGATAGACAGGTGAGACACCAGTGGTATGTGTCCATCTGTCTGTGTGTACTCTGCTTTACTCTCTATTCTCTAAAATATAGTATGACACTGATTAAATATATATATATATATATATATATATATATATATATATATATATATATATATATATATATATATATATATATATATATATATATATATATGTGTGTGTGTGTGTGTGTGTGTACACACACATTTGGGAACATGTAATATTTAATATGTACTGCTGTCTCAAGTACTGCTGTCTCAAGTATACTGACTAAATTATGTTCTCTTGATGCAGTGTTGAACTGCACATTGACTGCGCGAGTCCATCTTCGCATGAAGGTGAAAATATCTACATTTGGTCACATTTATGCTTCAGTAATTTGATATCAGACTTCAGGATGTCAGTCCTGATTGGTACAACCTCAGTGGTTAAATAACAGACGACAAATACTTCTTGACTCACAGCAAAAGCAATAGGAAAGTGTATTAGATACAGATCTATATAATCCGTGTCTAGGGCCTTCAGTGACATCCGACACGCTGGCTCAACCTGATCTGGTTCGTGACAGTGAACCCACATCTGCAATGATAACACGGGTGACTGGTAACATATATAGCTAGTCGTTCTAAATAATACGCCCACGGTATTGCCGTTTAATCTGAAGAGACGTGTTGTCAGTAGATACAGAATGTACGAACCATAAAGTGGAACCTTGTTAGTCCGGATTAGTTTAGTCTGGAAACCAACTGCAATCGGAAATACATACTGAAAGAAATATAATGTACATCCATGGTTTGTTAATCCTAAAATCTTATAAATAGGTTTCAGGGTGTTGTGCTTAGATGACAAACATGGTAGTGTTTTCCTACCTTGGTCACGATAAATAGGTCCTCTCTCCTAACTTGTCCTTCTTTTATCAGTTTCTTAATGGTGGCGCCGATTTCCGGTTCCGTTTGGTACATCCAGGCTGTGTCAATATGGCGGTATCCAATTTGTATTGCAGCCCTCACGGCATCACCAACCTCGTTTGGCTATTGAAGAAAATAGATTGATAATTTATCCATCTATCTATCCATCTCTCTCTCTATCTATCTATCTATCTATCTACATAGACAGATCTGTTACATGGAGGCCATGCAGAGTTGCGACCCTTTATCACGACAGGATCCGTGTGTTTGAATGCCAAGATTCCTCCGAAATGACACCTGAATGTAACCGGGTTTGCGGACTAAGTTTTCCACGAGCGCAACCTCATATAGCTGCCATATGGTGACAGCTGAGATTACCTTGAGGTCTGCAGTTAACATCTACGCACAGCTATACAGTCAACATCTAACTTGAGGTCTGCAGTCAACGTCTACCTAGACCTTAGGTCTAAAGTCAACACCGACCTGGAGATTGACAGGTCTTTAGGCCAGGACCACCACACAAGACTAACATTTTTAAAATCTAGTTACATTTTTGGATATGATAGATTCCACTACCAACCTTGAAACTGTTAAAGGTCCCCAAGCCCAGCATAGGCATGTCGTATCCGCTGTTCAGACGTATCGAAGGTACTTTGTCCGCCATCTTTAAAAAGGCCTTCAAGCTTCTTGCAAAATATATAACGAAAAACACCTAAATTGTTGAAAGAATAATTCATTCAACTGATGAAAGGGCAAGCCGTATCTCAGAAGGGTTGTGTTGTAAACATTAAAGAAGCCGTAAATCCATACCATTCTGTTATAAATATTCATATTTATAGACTTAAATGTAAGCAATATAACGGTACCAATACAAATACAATGGATAATAGTACTATATGTTTATACAGAAATCACATGTAACTCACTATCAGATTCAATGCCTTGTCAACGAGCCTTCTGTCGAACAGGGTCATCCAACAAGTTCCCCCGAACAACACCGGCTCTCATAATATAAAAAAGGCTTGGGTAAACACCCAGCGACTTTGTTAACGTACTCACAATGACTTGCATTTTTCTGTTATCTCTAAGTTGATTCAAACATGCATGTCAAACGTTCGCGTATAAGAAAAGCTGGGTGCATGAAAGGGATCACTTACAGGTTTGTGGACCAGTTACCGAACCGCTTTATTTCCTTCCACCGTGATGTTTGCTAACGACGGGGTTCAATAAAGCGGTAATCATCAGGTATTTCAGTTCCTCTCCCAATCCCAGCATGTGAAGTCTAAGTCAACATGTATTTGTCATTTGTCACGCTACCGCTGACAGGCGAAGGAGGATTATTTTAACATTGTGTCAACAGTGCTCGCACCATGACTGGAAAACTGCTGCATATGTGGTTAACAGATGATCTGCGAAAATCCAACATTCGCGGTGAGCCATAGATTTGTCAGGCACATAAATCCAAGGATACTCCGATGTATATTTTGTGTCAGTTGGGTCCCAACATGTAACATAGAGTAGGGGAGAGAACTGTGTCCGTTAGTACATCAAAATCTCTTCACCTGCCCAACCCTGCAATGAATTCCCAGTTACTAATCCTTCCATCAGTTTATTTTAACATGAACATATTTCTTACTTTACATTCATGGATTCATCTAGACGTTGAAGCGTTCAAACTAACCAGGCTTTCAGGAACAGAAATGGAAGGTCTTGGTTGACTTTGTAAACCTTTCTGTTGCTGTCGATATTATATAACAATCAGTTTTAAATGGCAACTGGTCATGCAAGATATGGATATCAATAATGTACGCAAAAACTTTTTCCGGACATTTCAGCGGTGTATCATTGCTGCCTGAGTTTTGATTTTGTAGAAGATGGTATTGTTTATACCACAACAGTGCTACGGCCTTTATGAGTGATCTCCGTCGGTGCCAGATGTCATCAGTCAAAACGAATAACGCTGTTCTCAGTTAATACTGTCCTGATGTTTCACACGTCTTCTGTGGGTATGAGTGGGTATATCGTCACAAGGACAACTGCCCATGACTAATCCATGTTGCTGTTACAGAGGAGATGTTTCTTGAGTGATGAGAAGGTATTGGTGAAGTGAAAACGCGGTGAAGTCAAGATGTAGAATCAAAACATCTCCTTCCTACAACGCAGGATATGCTTTGAGTATGTTCAGTAAGTGTATTAAACACTGAACCGTCACTCCCTTTTTGAAATTGGTAATCAGTTTGATTAAAAAAAATAAAATAACAATTGTTGGAAAGATCTCAAAAATGACATGTTTCATCATCAATACTTAAATTCGAATTTTAGCCAATTACAAGTGCGGTCTGAAGGTTACTAATGTGTATGACCTCCTTGAGCGTTGAGGATAGCGTTGCATCGTCTGTACATGGCGTGGATGAGACTGTAGATGGAGGCCTTAGGAACTTGCGCCCAGACTCGGTGATACGCCTGAGAGAGTTCAGGTGTTGTTGTCGGCCTTGGTCGCACATCATTGAGCTTCCTCTGAATTTCGTCCCACAAGTGTTCTATCGTATTTAAGTCTGGACTGGGGACAGGCCATTGAGGAGTTTACATGCCGTGTTCACGGAGAAAGTCGCTGGTCGGTGTGGCAGTATGGGCACGCACCTTGTCCTGTTGGAAGACGTGGTTTCCATGACGACAAAACTGGGGCACGACGAAGGGTCTCAGCGCTGGATCAATGTACTGGCCAGATGTTACACCATTTCCTCTACCAGGACCAATATTCTGGAACACCACAGGGCATGGTTCGTGGGAATAATAGCACCCCACACCATCATGCTCGGACCTCCCCACGAGTCTCTTTCCAGGACACAATCATCTGCAAAAGCTCCACGCGTCGTCGCTATTCTCTCACTCTGCCTCACTCTCACTCTGACAGAAAACCGGCTTTCGTTGGAGAAGACTACACGTGTCCTGGTGACGCCAATTCCGATGATGTTTGGCCCACTAGAGACGAGCATGACGATGTCAAACAGTGAGGACCAGACCCCTTTGAGACCCGCAACATCTGATGTTTCTCTGTCTCAATCGCATCCGCGCTGTGCTGATTGATCTTTGGTGATTGCCAATGCTTGTCCGTGCAGTTTATGCGGATTTTGCCTCAATGTTGTCACAGGCTGTCTTCGATTTACAACATGTCTTGCAGCCTGACCAGCATTCGGTCTTGGTCCTAAACCTTGGTCCATGTGTGCCCTTGAAAATGGTGACATGTCGTTACTGTCGAACAGTGGATGCGCATCCATTGTCATTTTTATGAAATACGCACTAAAACCTCGTCCCATCATTACTTTAGTAACTACTTTTAAATGACATATATTTTGTATCAAGCACTGAATCTGAAACCATTTTCTTGAACACTGGCTACGAACCAGGTCTAGATAATATATAAGTGAAAAAAAATAATTAAACTTAATTAAAGAAACATATTTGGCAAAATATTTGGTAGGGTGACGTTTCTTTTGCGGTTCACTACATATGAGATTACACCCCGTTTGCTCATACACCATAACATTTGGAGTATTTGTTTTAATTCCTCGGTATGTCGTACCCGCAAATGATTTACTTTTTCAACTGCATCATAAGCTTCAATCCTTGTAAAAATATTGTTTTACCTTTCCACGCAAACAATTTTCTAAAGTGTTACCAACCACAACTAAGACTGCAATGATTGTGTGAGTTATGGATTTTACATGAAATCTGGAAGATGCAATTACAAAGGACAAGAAACTTCGTTAAAACCGTGAGGTTATTAATAGCGTCAGAACCAGATAATTCCGGCGAATACATGCATGCACGCACACGCACACGCACACGCACGCGCACGCACACGCACACGCACACACACGGGGTTTTTTTTGCGACAATTTCTGATTGTCTATCAGTAGAAGCGCTCATAAAATATGATCTAAAATATGGTTTGACGGATTATTCGGGTTGCAGATCAGTGTAACTAAAGAAGTAACGTATGCCTGACGCGGTAACAGCCGAGAAGTATCTGCGACAAAAAGCAATGAGGTATTATTTCACTGTTGAAATGGAATAAGCTTGTACATATCATTTCCAGAGAAATGCATTACGACTTACCGAATAGAAGATTATGTACAGTAAAGTGCAGAGTACATGTATCGGAAAAAGAGTGAGTGAGTGAGTTTAGTTTTACGTCGCACTCAGCAATATTCGAGCTATATGGCGACAGTCTGTAAATCATCGAGTCTGGATTAGACAATCCAGTGAACGACAGCATGAGCATCGACTTGGGAAAATATATTTTAAAAAACATTCGCGGTTATCATAAAGGAATGACGGACAGGGGTGAGGGTTGGAGTTCTGCACTAAGAATTATGCTACAATAAAGTAATTGTTCGAGAGGCGTTCAAAACCATTCTAACTATACATAAAATGTGTTTAGTAAAGTATTGGATGACTTTGAATCAGCATTCAAAGATCTGGATTGCTTGATTTATAGTTAGACGGGGGATGTTTCTTTTAATTACACCCCCACTTTACGCTTGTGTCAGGTATTCAAACATTGTGTCCAGGCTTCAGTTTGAAGTTTACAATATATTGAGAGCTGCCAATTGTGTGACCATACAGTATTTAGTATGAACCTATGGCACCATGTATGAATAAGTGAAGACGTTAGATTAACTTATGCCCTTATAATTATGACATTTGAAAGAGGGGTGGGTAGTGTTCTCAAAACGAGTTCTTTGCATAAACGTGATGTGGCAAACACAAAGTGTTTCTCGCAAATTTTGTTTCCTTAAATTTGTAGGGCATTTATTGCAAATAGCAAATCCTAATTGCTTGAGGTTGACAGATCATCAGTATTATTTTCTGGGTGAGGCTGACTGCTTTTGAAACGCCCCCAGTACCTGTGAAGCCTTACTGCTCTCACTCCTCCTTGTCCGCTTGCTTATCCCCACATCCACCTCCGTTTATGTACACCCCTACCCGCCTCTCAACTCAAGTATACCTCTACACTCCATCTCCGCTTACGTACACCCTACATGCACTATGTACATCCTTGCTTCCTCTGTTTATCTATCTACACCCCTGCACGCCCAGTTTACTGATGTACACCCGTGCACCCCTCCTCTACCTCTCTTGGTTTGCGTATATGACCATTTCGTCGAACAGGGCTCCGTGTACTGCCTCGTACTAATACGCCGACTCAGAAGATGAGACTTCAAAATGGCCGTCACAATCGACGTAACGAGAGACGTTTCCGGGTTCTACCGGAGTGCTGAGTATGAATGCCATAGACTACAATTCGGTCTCTACAGTCGGTCCAGAATTAATCGTATTGACCACATGTTCTCCAGTGTAAAGTGGCCTAATCATGCTGACTTATCAGGTACCAACTATCTGGGTCAAACCAAATAGGAAATGGAGTCCACATTGCCTTCAAATTATTCTATCAAATATTCATATTACCCGACCGCTCGAAAGGTCAATTCGGACGATGATTATTGTGTTTGCGTTGCTACTGTTATAGACGAACTTGTATATATGCTGTTTATGCTAAACTCACGCAAATCACGGCGTTATGTTAATGTCATTGGAGCCATTGCTTCTGGAACTCAAATTCTGTCCAATGTTTCCGTGAAAATGACAGTACAAATACACCGGTGAATATGTTTGTGTCGGCTACAGCACAAGGATGTTTGCTCTTGATGAAAGGGGACTTATCGAATCTCAGTCAACGGGAAACATCAAGCATTGTATTTGTAAAAGTGTGCACAACAGCTATATGTGTGTATATATTATACAAACTCGGGAAACCCACCGCTTAGCAACTCTTGAATAAGGATAAGATATGAACAGAGATAATCCAGACAGCAACCCCATATTAATTGAATTCCGAAAAGGTTTCCAAGCACACATTCAGTTTGTTGCGGTTACCACTGAGAATGTGTCCGGCTTTAATAATGAAGGATGCACATTATAAGTGGACGTATCTTTAAGTGGACGTTTCTGCGGTTCTATCTATTCGGACTTATTCCAGTTTGCGCTACTGGTTTTACAGGAAGGCCAACACGTTTCATCTCAATGGTCATCTGTGAAGACACGCATTAGAACTGATCTTCAGGAACCCGTGCTTGCAGTTAGAGGCGATTAGCGGGATCGGGATGAGTATCGTTCAGATTCGCTGATTTTCTTGATGTACCGGGTCCAAATTACATAGATCGATGCCCATGCTGTTGATCACGGGATTGTCTGGTCCAGAATCGATCATTTACAGATCATATAGCTGAACAATTCTGGGTGCGAAACTAAACTCACTGATAAACAAAACTATTGATACATGATACGGCTAATTCTTTATCACGGAGAACTTATCCTTGTTGGAATATTGCTCACTCGCTCGCTCTCAATAGGTATTTAGTTTTGGAAATTAGAAAATCAGACATGCAAAAAAATCCAAACGAAACAATATTGATTTTCTATTTCATACTTGGGTACATAAATCTAGCCTTCCTTAAGCTTTTGGCCAGGATGATCCACATCCGTACGATTTAGCCAAAGGGCAGTAGTGGAGAATAGATCGCAAACACCATTTACCCGATAGACTACGGGCGGTCATTGATGGCTGAAAGGACATCACGGTAGTCCTAAAGCAGAAGCTGCACCACCTTCAAATACCAGAGACTGAAAAACAAGGAATTGTCACTCGAGGGGAGTTGTTCCACAATTCAGACAATGCCACCTTCACATATCCTGGAAATAGATGAAAGAATATCTCAGGAAGTATCTAATTATCAAGGAAGTACTAATCCGCCCCAATAAAGCCAGGATATTGTTCTATTATGAAATTGAAAGAATAAGTTTATGATCAAAGACATCGATAATCAGAGTTAATCTTTAATCCAGTGTTCAATACTCCAAGACCTCCTCGGCTCGATCCCGTAAATCTAGACCCAGGTGGTCTGTATCACGTTAATCCGCAACCCCGTAGCCGAGTTACCGTTAATCAAGTATATACTCACTCTACATAGCATTTATACGTATCTTTAGTAGTCTCTACTTTGATTATTCGCGTTGCACTGACGCGAACTAATGTAAAGAGGGACCGGACCTAATCTTTCGCCTCGATTGTTTCTGCTGACACGGTGGTGACAGAGGACCGTCACTGTGGACTCCAAATGGTCACGAACCACACAAAATAACCTGAATTGACCAGTCTATGATCCAAACCGATTCCTTTTTCCAAACATGCAGCGTCTTGTTCCCAGTGGGACGTGAAGTTCACGATGACAACCCCTTTGTACGAGTGCCATTAGATCTCATAAATATAAGCCAGTCATTGCATTAGCAAGACGCCGAATTTCATTTGCTTTTCCTTAATTGGTCCTTCATCATTTAGTCGTGTCACAACCGTGTTTCTCCTGTCTCCGGCCAGAATAGAAATGGGGGTCAATGGGTTGTGAGAGTGATTACAAGTGCCCGTTCAATGACCACGGTCTCTGAGACTTCAACAAAAGTGTGTGAACCTTACATAATAATGACGTCCTGAAAAACGGTTCTTGTCACCAGTTACCAATGTTAGATCGATGTACATGTCACAACATTAGACCGACAAAGTACCCTCCACCTCCGAAAAATAATGACAACCCCCGTTGGCACACTTCCTTGTCGCTTGATTATCGAAAAGCTTAAACCTATTTTATGAGACGCCCGTAGTGATCTTCCTGTTTCACCTTCGCGAACTTGTTGGGGGACTATGTAATGATGACTTGCTCTGCATCAGCAGAAACAGCCTTCTATTCCACAAAGGTTACCCTCGAAGGAAGATATGACTTGAGTAACCCCTGTGGGACAGCAGCAGCAGCAGCAGCAGCAGCAGCAATGTAGTGCCAGCCCTTCGTGTCCTTCATTGGCGGATTCAGAGTGGTGGGGCTGGTGTGGCGTTTCAAGGGATTTGACACATTATATGACATTATCTCAAATGTAAGTTATTCCAGGTCCCGCAGCACGCGCCAGTTTTTGAAAACCGTAACAACGTAACCTCCCTGTTTGCTAGAATCAAACAGTTGAGGGTACCTCCTGTGTGAAATTTTGTACGATATTTAAAGAAACTGATCTTTAGCTGAAAATACACAGGCGAACCCGTGACTCACACCATGAGCATTGATCTACAAATTGGGATGCGATGACATGTATCCGTGAAGTATCCGAATAACTAATATAACACAAGCAAAAAACGTTTGGCGACGGCGAACGGCCGTCTTCAATAATATATTACATATTATCTTACCCCGCACATAAATGTTTCTTTCTGATTGGCTGAGCGCTTTTCTATTATTTTAAATGTACCTCGTAGGGAATGCCGAACTCATTTGGTACTTAGTGATAGTAATTCGTTATCTCGAATAACATTGAATCACATATGGTGTACGGATATTGCCGATGTTTTGCGAATGCAAATCGATGAAAACGAGACTCTGTTATTTTTTTTGTCTGCAAAATCTAGAGACGGTTACAAAAAGATTTGTACCCGTCCTTCAAACAACTCAAAATTAATGTTGAGGGGTTCGGTTGTTCACTGGTCCCTCGGGGCCTATTGGTTGATGTACACACGATGTTTGTTCATCGTCTGGCTCAGGGAACAATAAACAAATATCGAGGGTACATGAACCCAGTGAACAACGTCTAACATATATCTCGTTTGATGTTAATTAGACTGGTGAAAAACAATGCATAGGGTGCAGTCAGAGCCTATCTAATAAGGGACTTACAAGCATATAGCATATAAATGGCATTATTATCCTTGCTCAAGACCGGATCTTGGTTAGTGCAGAATATTCGTGGTAACGACATCATGAACTCAAGTGCACTCAATGATTTGGTCACGCTTCCTGTTCCTAGTTCTGTGATATATCGGATCGTTTCATCAGTGCACGGACACAATGAATCCTGAGCAGTGTGCTCAGAACATCTATGTTAATGTAAAGGCCTGACTAGGTGGTTTAGACATCATGAACCCAAGTGCACAGAGCTGTATGTCACATAATGCAAGTTGGTTTTATTAGATGTTTCCATGCATAGAATATTGTCGCACGCAACGTTCTTGTAACAGTGGGGTGAGATCAGCGGCTATCGCTTAGCCTGGAATGCGGTGTGGCATCTTGTAGAACCATTTTCTAAATGTGTACACAAATATAACCTATGAATAGGAAACTAAAAAGGCCATTTCGTTCTGAACAAGGCAGTATGGTGGTCCTTTAGTTAAAGGCGTTGAATGCCCGGGTTCACCTCCGTAAATGGCACGATCTGTGAAGCCCATTTCAGGTGTCCCTTGCGTTGATAATGCTGGGATACTGCTAAACGGTGGCGTAAAACCCACCTTACTCACTCTTTTATTCAGACTAAACTCGTTGTAACATTCTGAGAAGGGATGTGCAGAGTGACATAGAACTCCCATTTTTAAGGTTTTGTTAAGGCCCGAGTGTGCTTCACCTTTTGAGGTGATGTCGAAATGGTGACGATTTGTTTGTTTGTTCGTTGTTCAACAACACACTCCGACATACACCGTCCCTGTGGCGACAGTCAGTAAATAATCCAATCTGGACCAGACAAGCAACAGCATGTGCCAAATACGTCATCGTACCTCACCACCCGATACCGTTAGTCACATCTGAAGAGAAGGACATGAACGAAATGCTGTTTACTTTTCTTTAGGCATGGCCACTTGTCCTTCGATCGTTTTTTTCATTTCCGATTGAAAACGCTATCAATAAGCTTGAGTCAGCTCATGGTGCTTTACACGTTATTGTAGCTAACACTCATGAGTTAGTACTTTTTCATGGCTTCGAACGGGGATAAGGATTGTACAAATTCGATTCAGTCCGCTTGAACATATGTTGAGCTGTTTGGTCTGAGACACAAGGTACCGATGAGGCTTCTACTGGGACCATATGTAACCACCGTGACCATATCAATCTAACGTGGCCAAACTACAAACGTACAGCTGCATAACCTGTAACACATCACATTCTTGTATATTCAGATATATAATTTCTTGTAATAATGGGAGATGGATTCACAGTCAAGTGGCAGGTTGATGTGGATGTGGTGAAAGCTAATGTTCAGCATAAAGAGAAAGCGAATAAAAAATGTGTTCAGGAAGTTTTCAATAATATTCTTGGTAAACACGGTTCACAAACACCCTTGCGTGCCAGTCTGCATGTCTATGTCTGTCCTGTTTGCGAGCATTGAATGAAAATAATGTAAAATGTAAAAAGGTTATCAGATGCATTGTCGTCAAAGTATTTCTGGAGTATTGACAAAAACTATCAAAATGACACTCAGTGATTTGGGCACGCTTCCTGTTCTTAGTTCTGTGATAGATTGGATCGTTTCATCAGGGCAGGGACACAATGAAATCGTAAGCAGTGTGCACAGAACATCTATATTCACGTAAAGATCTGACTACAGTGGCTCTCTCGTCGGGCATGTGTCAACCCCGAAAATGAAGAATCGACCTATTGCTGTCAGACGCTGAAGAAAACATGTTTGTTTCAGACAAGTCTGGATTTCTTCTCCACCCCACTGACAGGTGTTTTCCTTGCTGGAGAGGTGCAGCAAGCACTTACGTCAATGTTCTCTGACACGCCCGGTGTGGTGCCCCTTGTGGAGTCAACAGAGTGGGAGTATGATAGTTCCGTGCCATCCCAGTCACTGATCGGTAAATGACGTTCGACGGTTACTCGGATTTCAAGAAAATAATGTTCATGTTCAAAATGCGGTTGGCGAAATAGAAAAAAAATAGTCCGTTGATGTTTGTTTCGAGAATTCAGACATTTTCCCGTGGTGTCAACTGCTAGTTTGGGATCTTTACTTTCAATAGTTGATTAGTCAAAATAAAGTTTCTTTAAGTGCCATGTAGAAACCTTGTATGATGAGGAGGAAACATTTCTTATGGTTAGACTGTTTTTATTGCGATAGATGCGACGTTTCGGTGCAGATGCTAACACCGGTATTACGCAAGGAGACCAATAAAAGTTTTATTGATTGATAAATTCTTCATTGCAATACATCACTTGCGTTATAGCGGTGTTAGTATCTGTACTGAAATATCTCACCTATTGTAATACAGAAGTTGTCTATCCATAAAATAATGTTCTTCTAGATAAAAGTCTAGACCAAACAATCCTGTGATCAGCATCTGAGAATTCATCTGCGCAACTGGGACACAATGACACAATGACACGTTTCCAACTAAGTCAGCGAGCCTCACTTACGACGAACATGGGTATGGAGTGGATCTGTAACATTACTGGGTTTCATTTGAAATTACAAAACCAAATGTGGAAGCATACTAAGTTGTTTGGAAATATTTGTTTTTATTTCAGCTCAGTGAGACTTTAATCATGCCGGTAGCATCAGAGTTGGGAACAAGGAATCTGACCCCTCTGTGTTACGTCAGATGAACTTTGCTAGTAAAACAGTTCGTTAGATTTACTAAAATGACTCCTTGCCGATAAAATAATTTGCTGTATCTGATTTTAAAATGTCATGTTGTATTTGGTTGTTAACTGTAACACTGCATGCGCTGTGATTGATGTACTGGAAACAAATGAAATAGACAAGAATACTATAGATGCATAGCTCTTTACGGTCTGTTTTAAATACATTGAAACATTATTTTCATGCTTGAAATATGTAACATGTTACATTAAATAACTTGGCTGACATAGTTTTATGTATTTACTTCACTGTTCAGTAAACATTTTCTGTTTTCTACTAAGATATTTCCATGTCTCTGGATATTTTTTTGCAGGATTTGGAAAACATCTCGTTAAGCGCCTATAGAAGGTTGATGAATGTCCTGAAGGCAAGACAAATTGGTTTTCTGTGTAGATAGTGGTGTGTTGTTTGCGTAAACACGACATCTGTAACTTCATAAGTGTCAGTTTACGGTTGCTTGTTTCCCATGCTTCAGATCAAATGTCGTCCAACTTTTGTATATTTCTCAACATCCTCAGAGTGAGTCAATGACTTGGGCTTTTGTACCTCTATTATAACAGGGTTTAAATGTAACAGTGTAGAACATACTTTTGAAACACATGGAGAAGTCCCAGTCTTTGTGGGAGACACGTGAACCTCATACTCACGAAGGTTCTTCTTCCCTGTTAAGATCGTTGTTAGAATTTTCAGTGGACCATCCTTGTGAGAAAAAGCGTCTGACGAGATCGGTTTGTTTCATTAGAAGATTAGTGTGACCTCGTCATTGCATCCCATACGTATATCGATGCTCATGATTTCAACCACAGGAATTAAGACTACTTACAAAAAAACCTTTGACGACAATGAGATGAAAATATGTTCGTTACACAAAGAAACAAATATCATTGTCAATATTTTAGTCTAAAACACGATCTTTGGTTTGGGTTAGTAAAAAGATGAGGGAACCGGTAAAATATATCCACCAAACCATCCAAAATACAAACAAACCGATATTTGTTCCATATCCACAAATCATATTCAAATCTTCTAAGTAGAGGTCGCCATTTATCAAGGCGTTATCACCACAGGCTTCAGGTCATTCTGCATAAAGGGGAGTGCACTGAAATATGGTGTGCTCGCACGACCGAGATAATGGTATTGTCCAACAACTTGGACAATGACCGTGTCGTTTGGAACGAAAATATCTGAAATACCCCTCATCGATTAGGAGAGGAGAGAGATCTAAAAAAATTCGCACTCAGATTTGGAATATGTATAATTCATGAGCAAATGAAGAATTTGCTCCCAAAATAGCATTACATTAATACGAGTGGTCTGTGTAACCAAAACCTGGATTTTGAGTTGGCTTTTTAAACCCGATATTCCAGAGTAGGACGAGAACTAGCAGAATTAATCAGAGGTTTAAATACTACTAGGAAAGTGAAGTGAAGAATTCGTCCTCACCAACCCAATAGTTCAGTAGCCGACTAACGGTATCGAGTGTTCCAGCCTGCCTTGCTTCTTGGTGCAATTTAGAACTTGTAAAGAACGGTGAGTGAGTTTAGTTTTACGCTGCACTCAGCAACAATACAGCTATATGGCGGCGGTATGTAAATAATCGAGTCTGGACCAGACAATCCAGTGATCAACAACATGAGCATCGATCTGCGCATTTGGGAACCGATGACATGTGCCAACCATTTCAGCAAGCCTGACCACCCGATCCCGTTAGTCGCCTCTTTCGACAAGCATATAGTCGCCTTGTATGGCAAGCATGGGTTGCTGAAGGCCTATTCTACCCTGAGACCTTCACGGGTATGGTAAAGAACAAGGAAAACAGAGTTCTGTGGATAGACAGCATTGTAATGTCTGACTTGGTTGACGCATGTTATCGTACCCTACTTGCGTAGATGTCAGTCAAATTGTCTGGTCCAGACTCAGTCATATACAGATCCCCGTCATATAGCTGGAAACGTGCTGAGTGCGGCTTTGAACAACGAACATATCCCAATGAACAAACACAAACACTTTCATTAAAGGGTACATCATAACCAGAAACAGTCGTCTGTATTGTTTGTCCTGTATTGTTTGTTCTGTATTGTTTGTCCTGTATTGTTTGTTCCAGTTTTGTCAGTTGGGCAAACCAAGTGAGTGAGTGAGTTTAGTTTTACGCCGCTTTTAGCAATATTCCAGCAATATCACGGCGGGGGACACCAAATGGGCTTCACTCATTGTACCCAAGTGTGGAATCGAACCCGGGTCTTCGGCGTGACGGGCGAACGCTTTAACCACTAGGCTACCCCACCGCCCCCCGGGCAAACCAAGAAACCTGGGCGTAGAATAACATATAAACCTACGATTGTGGGTTCGTTCCCCGTTCGCTACGATTATTCTTCTAGTCTGCCACAAACGAAGTGGAATACGACGAATTTTCTTCACGTGTTCTCCAACATTAGGAGGACTTGCTCTGGTGTATTTTATAAACTGCTCAAAGCACCACATCATTCACTGCAAAAAACAAGTAAAACTGTTTTCCTTGTGACTTGTCTTTATATTCATCATCTGAAAGATTATGCCCACCCGTCACGGGAAGATCGGATTACCAATTTCTGACTATGTTCAAAATGAAAATATTTAAAAATGTAGCATGCTAATGATAATGGCGGATTAGGCTCAACCAAGACAAAATGGTGAAACGGTCGTTATGGACGGAAATCTTCCCTATATTTCAATTTACATAATTTGATTAACATTGACTGTCTCAATACGAAAAACAGCCATTAGACACACATAGTGTGCTAAAGAGGGTCGGCTTTGTGGCAGTGATCTATTGTAATTAAGAAAAATCATTAGTTGTAAAACTCGGCCTTGACCCACACACCTTTTCGTGATCAGTTTGTCGCATCTTTGTAGGTCAAATACGGTATTACCTTGTCCTTTGCGAGTTTAGCGGTCGTTAACCCAAGGAAAGCTCTGCTTTGCCCATCAGCTCAAATGAAATCGACTGGCTAGATCGCGGTATTATTCAAACAGTACATGTGATGAACTTAAAGCAGCATGGAGCGACACGTCTAGCTCTATGGAGTGGAATCGATAATTCAAAGTCTCTTCAGGAAGGTTGATACAGGTCAAGGCTGGGATAGTACCAGGGTTATGGGTATATATTCGCATATAAACATCACTGACTTACCTTCACACGTTTGTTTGTTGTTACAGACGCACACAGCACTGGTCACGTTTTATGAGGGTGGACTGCAAATAATATACTCGAGACTAGACAATCCAGTGATGGATATCATGGGAAGCGATGTATACAATTACGATAAGAGGACAAGAATCAGGAATCTGATCCCACGTTCCTGTTAGTTGATTCTTGTGGCAAGCATGGTATAATAGATATTGGTGCACTTATAGTGTATAGGAGCAAGCATGGTATAACAGGTATTGGTGCACTTATAGTGATAGGAGCAAGCATGGTATAATAGATATTGGTGCACTTATAGTGTATAGGAGCAAGCATGGTATAACAGATATTGGTGCACTTATAGTGTATAGGAGCAAGCATGGTATAACAGATATTGGTGCACTTATAGTGTATAGGAAAATATGTATTCCTTTGGAAAATGCCTTGTATATTCGTAATAATTTGCTCTCCTTGTGAAATTGGAAAATTCTTACGCAAACAATGTAATCACAATGTCAAAATAAAACGGTTATGCTAAAATGTTTAATTAATAATTCATTACATTCATGGACTATGCTACTGAACACACTCAACTGATGAGTAGAATATTAGGAATACAGCTATGAGAACACTGGGGAAAATGTGCAGATTTTCAGCTAAAGGAACATAGATGCTCTGCTTACATTTTAACAATCTGAATGCTAATAGAAAAAAGATAATTCTTTCCCTTTTTTCGTTTCATTGCTTCGATTCATTAGTTTGCCGTAGATAAACTATGTATAATATATTTTTCTGTAAATCTGAAAACGAATTTATTGGCTGAGATTTAAGAAAAACGCAATGGTACTGCATAACAGGAATCACTAACAGTGACAGTTCCGGGCTGATCGAAAGCGGAAAAATGGCCACGCGAATAGTAAATCATGTACTGTCGTAAATGATGATTTGATCACTACCTGTTGAACAGGTCAAGGTGACAAGTGCAGCAATGTAGTCAATAATGTCACTACCTACTGTCGTTTAGAAACAGAACGCTGTACAGTACCATCCTCAAGTGTGTCGTCTCCAGTAAGACATCGATCTGTGTAATTGTTTATCGACGCGGTTTTGCGCTCTTACAAGTCAGTATTCTTGTACCTCTGCAGGAAGGTAAAGAGACACATGATGCAGATAATTACAAGGCCTGTCTCAGTGGAGAACATTTTACACATATCAAATCAGCATAACCTTCATTTGCTTACCCTCAGTGAAAAATAGGAAAGCTTTCAGAATGTCATGCTTTATGTAAGCGTTGTGGTTTGTTTGTGTATCATGTAAGGTCGCAATCGGAAAACAAACTACCAAAAAAACAACAAAACAAAACAAAATGAGGACATTTATTCCAAGTACTAAATTCAAAGGTGCGTTTGTTTGGTTCATTATTTGTCTTCGTAACTGTGACGGTGCTCATTCTTTCCACCATTGATTTGCCTCGTCCAGACTTGCGCATTAGAAGGCGGACGCGATGACGTTAAGAAACTGCCGAATAAAACAGCAATACATCAAAATGTCTTTAAGATTCTAACTGAGATAAATATTCCTTAGAAAGTAACATTTTAACCATGAGGAGGATGACGTTCTTTATTGCAGAACAGTCGTTAAAAACTGAGGCTGATGCAGCCAGGACGATATGTGTCAATAGTTCACTAGCTGCCTGCATTGCCTGGAATCATTGGTGGTAATAGTTTTGGACAATGGAACTTAAGTATGAATTCCGTGGATATACCTGTATTTCTTATGTTTGAAATGTTTCTACTTTCACTAAAAGATGCATTTAAAACAACAAAATATCTTTGCAACTAGGCCCTCGTATTTATTTTGAACAAATATTGTTGAATAACATTATCATGAAGGCACATCTTATGCATTTACTTTGGGATAGACAAGGGACGCGATTGGATCTGGCAGTTGAAAACGTGCACAGACGCCTTGGGAAAACTCTGACAAATGCTGGGAATAACTTGGGCTGCGTTGGAGTCGGTCTGACAACATCACATTCGGGAAAAGGCAAGGACAAACAAATAAGTGACAGTCAAAGCAGACTGGAATATTTGGCTACAATTCAAAATGCTGTGGCATTGATCCAACAAATTTCGCATGCATCAGAAATGGTCATTCGAATTGGGAGACGTGTTGTATCAGTTATTGCAAAAAGGCAATCGCCAAGTATGGTAAATAAAAACGCTGAAATTGTAGAGATGTCAAATTGTCTGACAACCATCCACCTTATCACAGAAAACGTGGCAACAGCGTGGCTACCTTTCTCTTCATGACCTGCAATTATGCCTTTTTACAGAGTAATTATATGTTGATGATATGTAAGTCAAAACAAACAACAGACGAATTGCACACTGTTTGTTATGACAATATATATCAACAATGTTTGGTAAATACCAGGTCTGTCTTTACTACATTAATGAAACTATGGATGAAGTATCTTATCCTTGGCTTTTTGACTGATAAGCTATTACGTTCTTTCATATTATTTCGATATTGCATAGTAACGATGTATAGTAGGTGAAATACTATTTACGTCCAAGGCGTCCGATTTCTTAATTTGGATCACAAGCGTGAGCATCTCGATCAGCGCTGAGATGATGTGAACCCAGCTTGTGTTCATGGCCAGCTTGTGTTGTTCTGGGACAAGCCCAAATATCCTTTTACGGGTTACAGGAAGCGGGCAAGGGTTGAAGAATGGAACTGGAATAGTTCGGAATTTGTTGTTGAATTTACCTGAGATGACCGAATATATGGACACTGAAGCTAATGCTTCAGGATCCTGTAACAGTTATTTCAGTGCTGCTGTTATGATTATAATCACGGCATTCATCACATTTAAAGTATTCCCTCTCATACGATTCTTGCGAATACGACATAGATTTCATTAATGCCAGTCGCAGATTAAACCAGATTGTAGGTTCTGACGACTGTGCTTTCACGATCCTGGCATTTTGTTCAGTACCTATTTGGAAGGGTGAGACACTTTGAAATATCGGTATCTGAATTTTACATTGTAACTGGTTAGGGGAATATTTGTATTTGGTTTAGTGATTGTATGTATATATTTTATACATATGTTTGAAATCAATCACGTTCTTCGTTTGAATTAGTCCTCAGCCCATACTTCTCGTAAGAAGCGACAGATGGCGGTCAGACGAGCTGCCTTGAAGTTGTTGGTAGATGTCATCGTATCCCAACTGTATACAGTAGATCGATGCCCATGCTATTGATTCCTGGACTGCCTATGTTCAGACTCGATTATTTATAAACTGTAGCTATGACAGTGACTATCATGTATCCTGTTATATACATGTCATGTGCCACACTTAAAAATGTGTTGCCCTAATTCTGTGCTCGGAGAAGTGTTAAGGTCATGTAGGTCGTGTTTATAATTTGTTTAAGATTCCCTTGGCTCATTTATTACAAGCCGCCATGTTTGGAATGAAAATCAAAGGCACATTGATCCATTTAGAGGAGGAAATAATTAGCATGCTTTCAGATGACGATTTGGCGCACTGTAACACATCCACGTTGTATGATCATTGTTTTGCAG
Organism: Haliotis asinina; assembly: GCF_037392515.1. Lineage (NCBI taxonomy): Eukaryota > Metazoa > Mollusca > Gastropoda > Lepetellida > Haliotidae > Haliotis > Haliotis asinina. Next base: position 10,702,689 of record NC_090294.1, on the reverse strand, counting down.
AGCATTTTTCCAACTTTGTGTCACCTGCTTCTCAGTGGTGCCTCTTCACTAAAGCGACTTTCCTAAAATTAAAGTTAGTTTAAACACCCACCGGTTACACGTCGTCGTATGTTATTGATTGGAAGCTATTGGAGGCTGATGAAGTCAACTTAAAACAAACGAATCGGATGTAACAATATTCACCTTCTAGTGAGTGAGGATGGTTTTACACAGCTTTCAGCACTATTCCGACAAGATCACAGCGGTACAAACCAAACAACCCGGTTTTTTTTACCCCGTGGACTGGATCCCGAGTTTTTATTTTCAAGCACACATTTTCTCTAGGTTTGAAAAGTGAACGTTGTGCGAGAATTGCGCTCGTGTGTTCCTGGATCTGCGTACGGTTATAACATTCTTCGGAAATTTCGTGGTAGTACTTCATGTGTTACAAACAACAGTAATTTTCTCCACATTTTATCGAAAGCCGATAAAAGAAATGTGCTATGATATTTTTCAAATTTGGCATCTTGAGGGAAACACAAGAAAATATAGCCTGATGCATATCCTGTCCTGTATATAAAGGACACAAGTGTATACGAAATGGGTTTAAATGCCTAATGCATAGCGTTATACGCTCAACATTAAAAATGACACGCAATAAATGTCCAAAATGGATTTTCTTCTATGACGTCAAAAGACGACAGAAAATCCTACGTATGGTTTTCATTGTAAGTACGAGACGAAGCCAGACATGCTGACAAATACTGTTGTCGTTGTCCGAGACCTTGCGTGTGTCGTGGCGTAACGCTGCAAGGAAACTTGGACAGTTTCTTTTGAATTATCAAATCACTGCATTGGTATCTAATTGATCCTGCAACAATCTCATATATCCTGCAAGAAGACTCTTCCCATGCATATTCTAAAGGTATTGTGCCACTCAAAGAAATGAATAGACGACTGAAGTTTGAAAAATTAGAAAATGCTACTCAGTGTAAAATATTTTCTTTTCTCGGATATTTTCGTTGCTGACATTTGAAACAAACAGAGCCTTTCAAGGTGTTTGTTTTCAGATGCAATATCTTTTGTTTCATTTTATGGAGACAGTTTGGTATTAGTGACAAAGGCCAGTTGTAATTACATGATGTAATAGGCCCCTCAATACCGGCCTTGCGAAACGATTTTGTAACCACTATCCAATATGATGGAAAACGCACTTCCGCGTTCCTAAAAGTGTAGTTTCTGAAACGTCCCAACTGATTCTAGGTTCATCGGCAACGTTTCAGAATTACCATTAGTGGTTTCATGAATAACTGATATATGTGATCATTATCAATATCGTATGGCTGAGTGGGTTAAATGACCCAGAGGAAATATAACCAGTTGATGCATCCAAATATCTCACTTCATCGTGTTCCCTATTGCCAAAACTTGTAATGACTGCCTTATATGCAATTCTATTTTGATCATCTATAGTACATATTCTAATGAGTAAAAGAGGCTTTTTGTCCACACGTTTAATGTCGTGAGAACAACATCGTAACTAAGAAACTCTTCGTGTCAACGTCAGTTAAAGCACAAAACTACATCACTGCCTTGTATCTTTGTGACACGACGCATAGTTCTGTGCCTCCCGTTGAAGCACCAAGAATCTGTGATCATGGGTTCGAATCCCAATAGAACAAAGTAATGTTTGTTTAGCATCATCCCCCTGCTAAAGGGTTCCACTAAAGTGGAAACCATCACAGATCTGCATTATTTCGGGATATTCTCCCCCAAAAGTAAACAGACAGGCCGTAATACAATGTAAATACTCAATCACTCTGTAACCACCGTGTCTCAATTGTTAAGGACCTCAATTGAAGGTTCGGGGGTAGATTAGGCCTTCAGCAACCCATGCTTGCCATAAAAGGCGGGTATGTTTCTACATTATGAATCCGAGAAGATCCGGTTTAGAATATTGTCCTAGGGGACTAACTGGATAGGGTTGTCAGCCATGCTGACTTAGCTGACACATGTCATCGGTTCCCAATTACGCAGATCGATGCTCACGTTCTTGGTCATTGGATTGTCTGGTCCAGACTCGATTATTTACGGACCGCCGCCTTATAGCTGGAATATTGCTGAGTGCGGCGTAAAACTAAACTCACTTGCACTCAATTGTTAACTCGGTACTCCTGGTATCAATCACGCGATTGTTTGATCCAGCAGACTTACAGACCAGCGTCATATAGCTGTGTGCACCGGTGAACAAGAAGTAAACAAACATGTTTAGGACAATGTGCTTTCAATACGAAAATGGAATGTACGTTGGTTCGGGAGACAATTTTTCCTGAAGATTACAGTGGAAATGTCGGGGCTACTTATTTCACATATTTGTGGATGGGGTTCGTTAATCCAGTATCTTGATGATTCTGATTCTTTCTTTGGGAACAACAATGCCCTGATCAGAAAGGTCGCCCAACACTTTGTAGAGTCACAAAAACCGCTCAATGGACACACGGGTCTTGGTATGACGTCACCACTGCTCTGTTGCGATAAAGCAAGGCATTATTTCTTTCATAAATACAAGGTTCAAAGAGTTGGACAGAGAGCTTCCTGCTGATGAGAACCATCTAACATCCGTTGAATATCTCAACACTCAAATCAAGGTCTTTACAGATTGTAATTTGTATCTGAATAAAGGGTTATTTTGAGATGTGGAGTGGCATTGTCATTAATCATGATGGCGGTGATGAAATTGTATCTTTTATAGAAAGATCAATGTGTCACAATGAGTCTGTTAAAACATGTTAGAAAGCGTAACCACCAGATTTGAATTCTTGGGAATCAAGGTTTTATATCTTGGTACAAGGATAGCCAAGCAGGATTGAGGCAAACAGCGTTTTGTTTATAATTTAAAATGAAAATATGATACGAAATTATGCAGCGTCAGCGTACAACGTACAGTTGTGAAATTAACCCACTGAAAATAATTACCCCGAGTTGTATGTGTTATTTCTCACATGTCACTGACGATGATGGCGAATGGGTGTCCAAAGGAAGACCTAAACATTTTGAGAGTCAGCGTCTTGTTGGTAAGACAAACATATTTTTATGAGTATGTAATTAAATAGATGGGTTTTGCACTTGCATGCTATTCATTTTGCCTTTATCATGCCTTGAAAAACAACATTTATCCATTTCATCACATTTACAAACCAATGATGAAATTATGACCACCTCGTTCCTCTCGGCATCCTGTCGTTTTGACATTAAAACACTAACTCTTTGTTTTGGGGACTGTTGGGCAGTCCTCTCAAGTCATCCTGTTTGTATGCCCTGTTGATAGAAATATTTATAAACGAGACATCAGCACAGAGTACACAATCCCTATGGTAGGTATTAAGAATATCATCAAATCATAGTAACAACCCTCTGTTTACAAGCACAACAGACTCCCTAACGTAAACCTTTCATGCTTGTCAACCACACACTATCTGGGACCCAAGTCTGTAGCAAGCTCTGCAACCGTCAAAAAACGTGTACATGAGTGGAAAGCAGCTTGGCACGTTATATGAATACTTTACTTGTCAGAACGACTTGATGCAGCGTGTGGCAAGCTTCTGCAATACATTGGCTCATATGTGGTGAACCACTTATTGTCAGGATAAATCTGTAGACGTCGTTGCCACGTGATAGTTTAAAGAGTGGCTGTTCTTTTGTGTATTTACATGAATGAACAAAGAGGTCGCTCTTTACATGCATGTCACGAGAGCTAGCTATGTTGTTTTAGTGAGTGAGTGAGTTAATAGTTAACGTCACATCGGCAATATTTCAGCCATATCGTGACAGGAATATTTAACACTGAAATGGAATATAGGTGTATTATAAAACTACCGACAAAGGACAGTAAAACAACTAGAATATCACAATTACCATTAACTAGAAAGTTAAAACTAATATCATTTTGTGAGACAATACAATATAAAAACAGGCTATAGATCGCCAGCAACTGAAGGTAGATCACCACACTATGGGGACTTTCAGTACTTTTCCTACCTAGTTAGATATACACCATCCCTTCAGCCGCCGGCGAGTGTACGGAATGCTGGCCAAAATTAAAACAACAGAAATACTACCTGGTAAGTAGTAAAAACCTGGTAAGTTTACATTGACTTGAATTTTTTTTAACTTACGTACCCTCTCAGGAGGACAATGCTTCAACTCCCTTTGAGGGTATATGTTGAAATTAGGATACTATACATATGTGATCTTGTAAAACAAGAGAATAAGATGCATGTGAATTGTGGAAAAAAGAATAGAATAACAGACTACGCTTCATTCATGTGGTTGATAGAAATATAATACATAATGTAGACAAGTGAGTGAGTATAGTTTGACGCCGCACTCAGCAATATTCCAGCTATATTGCGGTGGTCTGTACATAATCGAGTCTTGACCAGACAATCCAGTGATCAACAACATAAGCATCGATCTGCGCCATTGGGAACCGATGACATGTGTCAATTAAGTCAGCGTGCTTGACAACCCTATCCAGTTAGTCCCCTAGGACAATATTCTAAACCGAATCTTCTCGGATTCACAATGTAGAAACATGCAACTCGAGCATGTTTTATTTTTTCAAACTATCTCAGTAATGAACCTGTACATACTACTGTTGCTATTGGTATGTTTACATTTTCTCAGTCGCCCCTTCAATAAGTGTTTGTCACTTCACCAACGTACCGACCTATGAGGATCGGCACAAGAATTGATTTAGATCAACTCAACTTAGATCAACTGATTATCATAACGAGGACAATCTGGATCGGTCGATCAGACTAGCTGATCTTGTTATATGTTATGGTATTCTAGCTGCATACATGCCATGATGTCAAATACAAGACCTCTCGATTATTGACAGCCTTGTAGCTGGAGTATTGCCATGTGTGATGTTAGACAACCAAATCATCAACAAACAAAATAATATCATGCATTAGCTAGAGTAGACACTAAACCCCATCCACTGGTAATGTCCAATAGAAACCATAAAACTGTTTCCACAAAAAGGAATTGTGCAATTCTTGGACCATTATCAGTATGTGTTTGTGTGTGTTTCACCCCCACATCCATTAGCAGGACAGCTGTTCGATGCGTTTTGTAAACAATTGTGTCTTCACCAGACATATATCATGTTTGACTGTTACATTTGTGGGCCGTTTATCAGGAATTCGCCTAGCCTTGGGGACTGATCAAGGGATTATACCACGAAAGGTCTACATCTACTGTGACCATTCTGGAGCTTAATGTTGATGAATACACACAGCACACAGTTCCTAGTGTTGCACTATTGAATCCAAAGCAATGCAGGCAACCAACGCGAGATATATCATTGTGCATTTCCTGCTGTGGACGCATATGTAAAACAACTACGAGGTTCTTTAAAAATTCTAATGTGCATCTGAATGAGGGAGTGTTGTCACACTTAAGACAAAGCCTGATAAGATTAAAAGTAAATTTTAGATGTCAGAAGCAAGGTAATGTAGACGTATAACTTTTGAAAGGAAAGCGAAATAGAAAATTATATTTCAGTCTGTTACGAGTGTGTATTTTCCGTATATTTTGTTATTAATTAAGTAATAATTATTTTTGGGTCACAACGTTTAGTGTTGTGAATACTAATTATGATGGATCACATTTCGTATAATAGATGTCAGCATTTTTACAATTTTGGTAGCAGGCTGTCCGGAAATAATCTGCCCTTGGTTTTAGGATTCTCATCAGACTGTGGTATTATAAGATCAAATTTAAATTTATTTGCACAACACCACTACCTACACGTAACCCTTCTTGCTTGACAAGCACACAATGATTGTGCGTATATGTAACCCAAGTCTGAAGCAGGTCGAGCGACCATCAAACGCGTCATTCGTGAACTTCATCAGCAGTGGCGAGGGAGCTTGACATGTTGAGTAAACGCCTTGTCAGACCCAGTTCATGCAGCGTGTGGCAAGAGTCTACAATACATTGCCACAACTGACGACACGTTGTGAGCTACTTATTGCCAGGACTGCACTCGTGGAGAGTTCATCGGAACAATAATGGATCTAATGAGGCAACTTTAAGTGTTGTGATGCTTTTATTTTCATAATGGAATTGGAGGTCGTCAAGCTAACGTCATCGAAATGTGTTGGTTTTTTTATGTTATGTGTTTTTATTGTGTGTGATGCAAATGAATCAATGATGGAGAGCTGAGTTGAGAACTTGATGCAGTTGGAATTACGGGAGGTAATAGCAGGAAACCCATTTTACACAATAACCAGCGTCCAGTTACAAATCATATTCAGTTGGTGAGAGAGTCAGGATTACACTGATTTCGGAAGAACTAGTTCATCCGAATCCCGTTCTTACCTGACATGCGTTTGTATTAATGCGGAGTGTCAAGCCCTTATCTTCCGTGTGGCGAGGTTCCTATTCATTATTTGTCTGCCACACCTCTTAACTTGACACCACTTTCTGTCGGCATCGTTTGTGCTCGTCTGATGATAGCATTATCATGAAAACATTCAACCTTGAACATTATTGCTGTATATTGATAATAACTTAACTGGGGCGGTCGGGTAGCCAATAGGTTAAAGCATGCAAAATACCCGGGTTCGAGTCTCCATTTAAAGTGTTCCCCGCCATGACATTCATGGAGTGTGGCTGAATATATGCACATGTATATTTTACACCTATTTGATAAATCTTATTTACTTGAGGATAGGCTGCAACTAAGAGGCGACTGGCAGGAGCAGGTGGTCATGTTTGCTGATTTGGTGTATACATATTCAGTCTTTAGAGTTGAGTCACTTCACACTTTCACAGTTTTATTTTATGACAAATGTTCAGAAATGTAAAGAAAACCTAAACATTATCCCCATTAAAAGTCAGAATATTGAAATAGCAAATTGCCATCACAAACGCACCGCTTCGGGTGATTCTTTAAAATCAGAGTTACTCACCTTCCAGTATCATGCAAGCAATATAAAGATCTGACTGAAAAAGTTTTCAATTGATCATTGTTTATGCTCAAAATCCTTTCACTAAAGCCATAGTGAACCTTACATCATTAGAGCCGTTGTCATTAACAAACTAAATTTATTTCCTGATTGTGGAATGGTGCGATATGACAGACTCACTTCCATGTAAGGGATCAATGCATGGGTCATATGCAAATATATTCCTGCTAAAGTCTCTCGTCTTTTGCCATGGTCACAGCAATTAGATTTGAATAGTCTCATTTGAAGAAGCCTTGATTATAAATTCTGACCCATTTAACGTGGCTTTTCCCAAATTGATAAACATTAGACATCGTGCTCCGGGTTTAGCTCCCATATTAAGCAGGTGCACCTTGATATAACCGGAATATGGAGGATGTTTGGAGGATAGTTCGGTTGAAGACGTCGTGCAATCAATCATCTGGACAATATAAAGCGAGACCCAGAAAACGGTTCACGCCATCACGATTTCTAGTTAATGAGTTGGATTTATTTAACATTACCTCGATGACGATCAGCTATCTGAAACTCCAACTTCTTAGGAGAAGAATTTGCATCGAATCAAGTAGTATTTTCTGACTTCGACGGAACGGGCAACGGCGATGGAGGGCTGTCTCCTAGCAAAGGATCAACGTGTCAGCATTTCTTGTTAACAAACGTTTACAACGTCTAAAAACTCAAGAAAAGTTTGATCTTAAATGTCAAGGGCATGTCATTTATTATGAATGATCATTTCTTTGGCGCCAGCGCAATTCGTTGCCGTTTTGAAGAATCAATGTTCGTGTCACATACAGATGATGATTGTAATTATAAGTAAATTACATAGAAATACGTGTGACGACATGAAAACTATAATGTTTGAATAAAAAAAAACATTTTGCAGAAAACTAAAAATGCCACACCTTAACTATTTCCACACAACATTGTGGTCTCACTCACTCACTCGATTGCGCTCCAACTGCATTGGGCGACTGAGCTAAGGTCACAAGTGTAAAATGCCATACTGCATTTGTAAACCGTCCGTGAGATAGTTTGGCAATGGTTACGAGATGGTGGAAGATGGCGACTGTTTTCATTTCTGCTCGTGTCCATGTTTCTATGTCGAGCTCAGCATCTTACATTTATTGTCTGCGCTTTGGTTGTGCTTCTGCTGTCACATAAGCCACTCCACCATGCTCACATAATTGTATTCACCTGATGAGCATCACCTTACCTATTATTAAGCCATAAACTGATTTAGTCACGATATGGCTGAAATATTGCCAACTCATTCACTCACATGCCCCTACGAAACACACATGATAGTACTCATTCGGGGTACTAAATTCGAGAAACATGTCGCCCCGTTTTCACTAAGCTATCCTCAGCCAACAGTACTTGGGTCACGACATCCAACAGTGTTACAGATCCTACCTCCAACGATGAATATTGCACTCAGCTTCCACCACCAGCTTTGTCGCCGTGGCCCATATGCGTGTGCATAATTCGAGGACACTCAGTCAGGACTTAACAACGTTGCTGTTTTTGTTGTTGTTGTTGCAGCAAACTAATGTGTATTTATGTGGTGGAAGTAGGAGTTAATGTCCTTATGTAGATGCAAGACACAATTTGTAAACATGAGGACACCAACTGTCTGCTTCCGTGATGCGGTGCTTTAAGTGCATCAAGGCTTAAGATGCAGCTTCTAAATTTCGTGGGTGCACCTGGACTCAAAGCTAAAATGATGTAAAATGGAAAAAAGGAAAAATAAAACCCCCCACAACCCCCCCCAAAAAACAAAAAACAACCAAAACAAACGAACCAAAACAAACAAAAACCTGTGTCACATCCGTTGTCCGTCGTACACAGGAAGTCTATTTTCCCAGTTGATGAGCACATTCAAACACCATTTTGCTCTTTCCACAATTAACGTGTTGCAAAATTGGAGAAATTTGAAACAAATTTCACAAATGAACTCAAATGTCAAATGAATTCGATCCCGGACGCCAACACTGTAGAAATCTCTAGCAGTCTCAGGAAGTAACAAATCGAAAACCAAGGGCAGATCGTTTCCGGACAGCCTGCTACCAAAATCTTAAAAATGCTGACCATCTATTATACGAAATGTGACCCATCATAATTGTTATTTAAAACACTAAATGTGACCCAATAATAATTACTACTTAATTAATAACAAAATATGCAAAAAATACACACTCGTAACAGTTTCTGAACACTGTTTCATGAGTCCCCAATATAGCTTCTATCTTCTTGTCCAGTAAAATTCAAAATGACAAATGTATCCATGTATTCACACATGTCTTTATATATATCAGAAAATGAATAAGCCAAGGTTGTTAAAGCATTTATGGCATTCAGTTTAAAAATTTGGCAAAGCATACGAATCCAAATCCAAAGGAAACCCAAATCCAAAAGACATCTGTGGCACGAGTTGTCTTCTCTTGTCGAGAACTGAATTGTCGTCCTCAGAATCAGAAACATACGCTTTAAGAACACCGTTGGACACATGGACAAATAGTAAACACATCTAAAGTAGAACTGCATTGGTAGTGTTGCACTACATCAGCAGTCTCATGGTTTTCAGAGGACAATAAGAACCTGTACTCCTTCCAGGACTAAAGTATTTCCGATCTAATCATCCCCAAATCAGCCAAGCAAAACGACTGTCAACAGTTGTATGGTTGTACATTTAGTCTGGTCTAGTAAAGTCATATCTGGCGGTCGAGCAGTTTGAAACCAGAAAGTATATACGCTTGACGGAAATCTGGTACCGAAAGTAAGCAGGGTCCCGTCTCGCGTATCGCACGTTAGCATGCGCAAAGATAGCCGTGAACCAGCCTAGTAGCGGAAGTAGCGTCTCAGGAGACTTACACGCCCTAAGGGGTAAACCTTATGTACTGGTCATCGTGAATCCATGCCTGGCCTGTGAGGTGACTGACGGGAACGAACAGACATACCCGCTGACTTGATTGATGAATGTCATCGCGACCCAGAAGGGCGAGTATCTAATCAGAATTTAAGTGTTACTAGGAAAGTGAAGTGAAGAATTCGTCTTCAGCAACCGAACAGTTCAACAACCAACGAACGGGATCCCTGTGGTCAAGCCTGCCTTGCTTCTTTGAGGTGTAATTTAGAACTTGTGAAGATGAAGGAAAACCAAGTTCTATGCATAGTCAATGTTATAATGTCTGACTTGGTTGATGCATGTTATCGTATTCCAATTTACGCAGATGTCAGTCACCAAATTGTCTGGTTCAAACCATATACAGTTCCCCGTCATACAGCTGGAAACGTGCTGAGTGCGGCTTTGAATAACGAACATATACCAATAAACAAACCAAAATGCTTTGATTAAAAGGAACCTCATAACCAAAACCAATCGCCTGTATTGTTTGCCCTGAATTATTTGTTCGAGTTGCGTCACGGGGGTAACCAGGATTCTTAGAAACCTACGATTGTGGGTTCCTCCCCGTTCGCCACGATTATTTTCTAGCCTGCCACAGACAAGGCGGAATACGGCGAAGTTTCTTCATATGTTCTCCAACATTAGGAGGACTTGATGTGGCGTGTCTAAGAAACTGTTAAAACGCCACCATTATTCAATGAAAAAAGTGAACCTGTTTTCCTTGTGACTTGTCTTTATATTCATCATCTGAAAGGATTATACCCACACTTCACAGAATCGGATTTCCAATTTCTGATTTCTGAATTCATTCAAATTGTAGCATGCTTATGATGATGTAGGATTAGGCTCAACCAAGACAAAAAGGTGAAAGGGTAGTTATTTTCCGGACATCTTATGTCTTGTCCATCGTCTTAATGAAATTGACTGGTTAGATCGCGATATTCTTCAAACTATACATGTAATAAACTTAAAGCAGCATGGAGTGATACGTCTATCTGTACGGAGTAGATTCGATAACTGGGTTAATACCGGGGTCACAGGTAGATCGCATATAAAGGTCACTGACTTACCCTTACACGTTTTTTTTTGCCAAAGGTGCACACAGTACTGGTCAAGCTATGTGAGGGTTGGCTGATAATAATCCATTTGACAATAGATAATCCAGTGATAGATATCATGATGTACATGATGTACATCGATGTTCACAATTATGAGGAGACGACAGGCACCAGGAAGTCTGACCCTACATTCCCATTAACTGATTTAATTAATTAACGGAAAATATTTAGAATATTGGTAATAATTTGTTCTGCTCTCTGTTCTTACGTATACAAAATCAATGTAAGCACAAAATATCAAAATAAATCTGTTATGCCAAAATATTATTCGAGTAAGGTTTATTTCATATTTCTTCACACTCATGCACTATGCTACTAAAATACTCTTATGATGAGTTGAGTATTAACAATATAGGTATGTGAACATTGGAGAAAATGTGCAGAATTTCAGTTAAAGGAATAGAGATACTTACCTTACATTTTAAAGATCTAAATGCAAATAAAAGGAATGTTTTTGTTTTATCATTATCTGTTTTATTCTGTTTTAGTCCAATGTTTCGATTCATTAGAGTTTCGTAGATAAACTAAATATAATATATTTTTCTGCAAAGTTGAAAATGAATTTATTGGTTGAATTTCAAGAAACACATAATGGTACTGCACAACAGAAATCACTGACGGTGACAATGCCAGTACTATGTCGAAAACAGTCTAATAGGGCATCTTCACTTGCACATTATGTACTGTGGTGAATGGTGCTTTGATCACGATCTATTGAACGGGTCAGGGTGAGTGAGATGGACAAGCATGGCAATGTGGTCAATAATGTGACTATCTATTGTCGTTCAGAAACAGGACGATGTATAGCACCATCCCCAAGTGTGTCTTCATTAAGACATCGATCTATGTAAATGTGTATCGACGCGTTTTTACGCTCTTATAAGCCAGTCCTCTGGCACCCGACGTCGTTATTGCAGGGAGTTACAGAGATACATGATGCAAAAAATGACTAGGTGTGTCTCTATGGGAAACACTTTACAACATATCAAATTAGAATAAGAATCCTTTGTTTACCCCCAGTGAGGAAAGAACAGATTTCAGAATGCCTTGCTTTAGCTAAGCGTTTTGGTTTGTTTGTGTATTGTGTAATGTCGCACTTGGAAAACCACCTCCGAAAACAACAAAAACACATGTGTATTCCTTTTGTAGTCACAAGTACTAAATTCAAGGGTGCGTTTCTTAGGTTCATTGCTTGTCTTCATAACTGTGACGATACCCATTCTTTTATACCATTGATTTGCACTATTGCACACCAGATTTCACTATTTGAAGGCGAACGTGATTCCAGCTGAGATACATTTTCCTTAGAAGATAACACGGTAGCCAAGTCAAGGGTGAAGTTCTTTATTGCAGAACAGTCGTTAAAGACTGACGCTGATGCAGCAGGGACGATATGTGTCAATAGTTCACTAGAACCCTGCATTGCCTGAAATCATAGGCTTAGCTTTGGGATAATGGAACTTAAGTATCATATCTGTGGATATACATGTATTTGTTATGTTTGAACAGTTTTATTGTCTTGAAAAAAAGATGGATTTATATAAACAAAATATCGTTAAAACAGTTTCTTTCCAACATAAAACGCTGAATAACATTAACATGAGGGCACAGATTACGCATTTACTTTGCTTTGGGACTCGGATAGGCCAACGATACTGCGTCAACTTGTGACATCACTACTTTAATGCAGGTCTGTCTATATGCATAAATATACACGTAAGTACACACTCTGATCACTAGTTGCGTAGACGGGACTATCCTGGTCAGTCGTGAGTGATGACAAACACTAAACCGCTCCCTCCCAGGGATTGTGACTGCCCTTCTTACAACCATATAGTTTGCCTGTAAAGGAATGAATACAATTTTTAAACATTATGACTAGAAATGGGATACATTACCATCTACTGCAGTATCCAGCATACCAGTATACAATAGTTACAAAGACGTACCAATGAAATTCCACGTTAGAATTCAGGTAAGAGACTTTATAACTCGTATGATGCTTGTGATCGTATCCCAATTGCCAAGATCAATTCTGAATCTGTCACTCACTGGATCCCGACTCTATAATTCACATATCGCGAGTAATGAAACCTTTTCGCGGTGGTTCAGAGGATTCGGTGTGGTGGAGTGATTTAGATAAAATAAAGTGTTCTCTGGTCAGACCAAAGACCAAATTTTGATTCGCCTGAGGCGTAAAGTGTGTAAGGCTCATTTTTGGTTTCCAATTCCGTGTTATTTCAAATATTTTGCTAAAGGCTGCATACAACAATACTCAGTCACGTATCAGGATTCTCATCAGACTTTGGTATTGTAATATCTAGTCTAAATATATTTGCACGATACCAGCACCTACAGGTAACCCATATTGCTTGACAAACAAGCATCGTCGCTCTCTGTAACCCGAGTCTGAAGCAGATTGAACGACCATCAAACGCGTCATTCGTGAACTTCATCAGCAGTGGCGAGGGAGCTTGACATGTTGAGTAAACGCCTTGTCAGAACCAGTTCATGCAGCGAGTGGCAAGAGTCTACCATACATTGCCACAACTGACGACACGTTGTGAGCTACTTATTGCCAGGACTGCACTCGTGGAGAGTTCATCGGAACAATAATGGATCTAATGAGGCAACTTTAAGTGTTGTGATGCTTTTATTTTCATAATGGAATTGGAGGTCGTCAAACTAACGTCATCGAAATGTGTTTATTTGATGTTATGTGTTTTTATTGTGTGTGATGCAAATGAATCAATAATGGAGAGCTGAGTTGAGAACTTGATGCATTTTGTGTTACGGGAGGTAACAGCGGGAAACTCATTTTACACAATAACCGGTGTTCAGTTACAAATCATATTCAGAGAGAGTCAATATTGTACTGGTTTATGAAGAACTAGTCCATCCAGCTCTTACCTCACATATTTTGTATTAATGCAGAGTATCAAGTCCTAATCTTCCGTGTGGCAAGCTTCTTATTCATTATTTCTCTGCCCAACCTTTTATCTTGACACCACTTTCTGTCCGCATCCTTTGTGCTCATCTGATAATAGCATCATCATGAAAACCTTTGATCTTGAACATTATTGCTCTATATCCCTAATATATGAACTGGGGCGGTCGGATAGCCGAGTGTTTAAAGCATTGATTTGCATGCCAAAGACCAGAGTTCGGTCTATACATATTGAGTCTTTAGGGGTGAGTAATTTCACACTTTGACAGTTTATTTTCTGGCAAATGTTCACAATTAAAAATTATCCCCATTAAAAGTCAGAATACTGAAATGACAAATTGTCATTAAAACGCACTGCTTGGAGTGGTTCTTTCACAGTTACTCAGCTTCTAGTATGATGCAAGCACTATACAAGAAGATATGTCTGAAATAGTTTTTGATAGTTTTTAACCACACTTCCGCCGTCATCATTAAAAAAGTAACGACGCAACTATTTCCTGACTGTGGAATGGTACGATACGGCAGACTCACCTCGTGTAGTGGACGAACTGATGGGTTACAAACCGACTCTTTCCTACCAACTTCTACGGCCTCTTGGCCTATGACTCAGCAATTAGCTTTGAATATTCTCATTTGAAGAAGCCTTGATTATAGATTCGGAACGATTGTTTCTATATTTATCGTGGCTTTTCTCAAGGTGATAAACATTAGACATCTGCGTCCCACATTATGCAGACACACCTTGATATAACTGGAATACTTTTCATTCAGAGTTTAGTGTTATTCATTCACTCACTAACTTTGAAACTCACTCATTATTAAACTCGACATTGACGACATTGACCAGGAAGTAACCAATCCTACACTGATAGATTACAGCGATCTGTATTTGGATCACAGTTCGGTTGAAGACGTCGTGCAATCATCCAGACAACACAAAGCGAGTGCCAGAAAACGGTTCACGCCATCGACGTAAGATTTCTAGTTAATGAGTTGGGATTTATTTAACATCATCTCGATGGAGATCAGCTATCTGAAACTCCAACTTCTTGGGAAAGGTATTTGCATCGAACCAAATGGTATTTTCCGATATGGACGGAACGGGCAACGGCGATGAAGTGCTCTTTCCTTGCAAAGGATCAACGTGTCAACATCTCTTCTTAACAAACTTTTACAACGTTAATAACCCTAGAAAGATTTGATCTTATATGTCAAGGGCATGTCCATTATTATGAATGATAATTTCTTTGGCGCCAGCGCATTTCGATGTCATGTTACGAAGAATCAATGTTCGTGTCAAAAGCAGGTGATGATTGTAATTATAAGTAAATTACATAAAAATACGTGTGACGACATGAAAAGAACTAATGTATGGAATAACCAAATGCCACACCTTAGGGATTGCCACACAACAGTGTGATCTCACTCACTCACTCACTCACTCACTCACTCACTGCGCTCCAACTGCACTGGGCGACTGAGCCAGTGAGACAAGAGTAAAATGCCATACTGCATTGGTAAACCGGCCGTGAGATAGTTTGGCAATGGTTACGAGATGGCGGAAGATGGCGACTGTTTTCAGTTGACACATTTCTGCTCGTGTCCATGTTTCTATGTTGAACTCAGCATCTTACGTTTATTGTTTTGCATTTTGGTTGTGCTTTGGGTTTTACATAAGTCGCTCCACCATGATTGTATTCACCTGATGAGTATCACCTTACCTATTATTACCCATAACTTGGTTTAGTCACGAGACGGCTGAAGTATTACCAACTCATTCACTCACATCGCCGTGTACCCCTTACGAAACACACATGATGGTACTCATTCACGGCGCTAACTTCGAGAAACATGTCGCCCCGTTTTCACTAAGCTATCCTCAGCCAACAGTACTCGGGTCACGACATCCAACAGTGTTACAGATCCTACCTCCAACGATGAATATTGCTCTCCGTCTCCACCACCAGCTTTGTCCCCGTGGCCCATATGCGTGTGGATAATTCGAGGGCAATCAGTCAGGATGTAAAAACGTTGCTGTTTTTGTTGTTGTTGCAGCAGCAGACTAATGTGCATTTATGTGGTGGAAGTAGGAGTTAATGTCCTTATGTAGATGCAAGGCACAATTTGTAAACATGAGGACACCAACTGTCTGCTTCCGTGATGTATTTGCAAAAGCTGATGCGGTGCTTTAAGTGCATCAAGGCTTAAGCTGTAGTTTCTTAATTTCGTGGGTGGACTCAAAGCTAAAATGACCTAAAATTAAAAACAAAACACACACACAAAAAAACTGTGTCACATCCTTTACATATACTGTTAGTCTATATTCCCTATTGATGAGCACATACGTATCTTGTTTCTGAACACTGTTTGATGAGTCCCCGTATAGCTCCTATCTTCTGGTCTATTTTGCAGCCATGCATTGGTATATGTTACAATTCAAAATGACAAATGTATTCACAGATATATATATATATATATATATATGTATCAGAAGTTGAATAACCCAAAGTTGTTGAGGCGGCTGTCTACTCAAAAACGTTCAAGTTCATTTGGTCTCTTCTCATGCCAAATGTTAATGACATGACTGATTAATTATTGTCAAATGAAAAATCTAATGGTCTCCCGTGAGTGAGTGAGTGAGTGGATGGAGAGTAGCGCCGATTTCTACAATATTCCAGTTATTTCACGGCGCCGTTCTCTACACACCAGTCAATTTAGGTTTAGCCATATTCCAGCAATATTCCGGTGGAGGACACCAGAAATGGGCCTCAACCATTTCACCCATGTGTGATATCGAACTCGGATCATCATCGTGCGGAGCGAATCCTTTAACCACTAGCTAACCCACCGCCCCTCCAGACACCATAAAATACAAAAGGGGGTTTTCAGTGGTATCCACGCTAGAAAGCTATGCATCAAAAACTTCAACGAGAGAACCAGTGTCCATGAATACATAGCTGAATTATGACATCACATTTATACAGATAAAGGAAACTTAATCTCAGGAGTCAAATTGTACTGCACTAAACTGGACAAAGATGATATTTCCAAAGAGTCATATTCATCCTCAATTCCCCCAAAACAAGATGGACATACACGTTAACTAAATCCAACCCAAGTCATCTCCCTTCGTTAATATTTAACTTTTGTTAATAACCCCGCCCCCACACTTATCAACATGTACGGTGTTTTCATTCTGTCAGAAGGTGACACACTTCTCTTATTCGGTAAGACTTTAAACTGTTTCTTTTTCCAACATTGTTGATAAGATTAATTGCAACTTGTTTAAAAAATTGTAATCCATACTAAACCAAATGAAAACAAAATCCAAGAGGACATCCGTGGCACGAGTTGTCTTCTGTTGTCGAGAACTGAATTGTCATCGTCTGTCGTGAAGGGTCAAACGCAGAATTTGGTATTAACGGCAGCGAAAACAAGACGCCATGGGTTTTATTTTGACTTCAAGTGTACACAAAATCAATAGATCTTAATCCTGACAACTTGGCGAGGGTTCTCGTTTGTAACAGATGTCAGGAAGCCAATTCCATGGGTAAAGTCAGTCAGTTGTTCTGATGGTAGGTGACGTGGGTAATTGATTGGGGTTGATTTCATCCTATGACTCGCCAGTTATACTAAGAACACTGGTTTGTCTGTTCGAGATTCGATAACTCACACACACAATCAATCTGCAGGTTGTATTGAGGAATACTGCAGTTACAATTCCATCCCATCGTTGCGAATTTGAAATCAGAATCAGAAACATACCCTTTACGAAAACCGTTGGACACATGGACAAATGGATAACACATCTAAAGTAGAACTGCATTGGTAGTGCTGCACTACATCAGCAATCAAAGTCATCAAATCTTTGACATTAATGTGAGAAATGCGGTATACTAAGTTTACTTTGTTCATCGCTATCAACACATATGAATGATAGGAGTAAGTAAGTAGGGCACGTTAACGTGTTAGTACTTAACCTTAACACCAGAGTAGGGCCTTAGTTCTTACGGTGGTTAACACATTTTCATATGGTTCGAATGGTCTCATATTACTGCTTGCAGGAAAAAAGTATTTCCGTTCTAACCACCCCCAAATAAGCCAAGCAAAACGACTGTCAACAGTTGTGACAGCCAAGCGTGGTTTTACATTAAGTAGGGTCCAGTAAAGCCTTAGTTCTTACGGTGGTTAACACATTTTCATATGGTTCGAATGGTCTCATATTACTGCTTGCAGGAATAAAGTATTTCCGTTCTAACCACCCCCAAATAAGCCAGGCAAAACGACTGTCAACAGTTGTGACAGCCAAGCGTGGTTTTACATTAAGTAGGGTCCAGTAAAGTCATATCTGACGGTCGAACAATTTGGGATCAGAACGCATATACGCTTGTCAACGGAAATCTGGTACCGGAAGTAAGCTGTGTCCCGTCTCGCCTATCGCAAGGTGGCGTGCGCAAAGATAGCCGAGAACCAGCCTAGTAGCGGAAGTAGGGTCTCGCGAGACTTACAGACCCTAAGGGGTAAAGTTGTGACGAACTGGTCATCATGAATCCAGGCCTGGCCTGTTAGGTAACTGATGGGATCGAACAGACATACTAGCATAACTTGCTGACTGATGCTCATAATGTGAATCACTAATTGTGTGATACTGTTTTTCAGACCACTGTCGTACAGTCATACAATTGTGGGAGACTTTAAACCTAATACAGTGGCGTTAGCAATAAACAGAACAGTCAAAGACTTTTTCAGACCGCTGAATTCGATACCTGAAAGCGATGAAGGGAGAAAAGAAAACTGAAAGATACCAGATCGGCAAGCTGTTTAAGATATGTCCGCGTGCATCACATGCACACTTCCAGCGAAATTCCATTGAGAGTGGCCTTGATTATCCCGATAACGCTTCTGTGCATACAATCACAATGCATACATTGCAATCATCTGTTGAAAGACGGGGAAGATGGATAATTACTTCACCCGCAGGTGCTGCGCAAACTAGTTTCACATACACGGAGAACACTTATCTCGCACCAAGAATTTGCCTGGGGATAATGTAATGAAGACACGGCCTTCTATGGGCGCTTTGTTAAGGCAGTCATGCATCTATCATAAACTCCAGGCAATAGAAAGACTTCATGTTCTAGGAATTTGCATCTCAGAAAAGCATATATTCATATCCTCTGTGATTGAACCCCTAATCTGCAAAAGTACCGAATTCGTGTCAGTAACGGCCGTATTTGATCCTCATCGTGTGGGTGGACAATCGCTTTATAAATACCCATTGTCATTATTATTATTGTTTGTTCTGTTAGTGAAAGAGTGTACGAAATTGGTATAAGGATGCATCAAATAGCATCATAGATGTATCCCGGCCAATGTACTGCATGTGTTTGGTCATCCCGAAGCGATGCAGATGTTCAGTGAGAGCCACAAGCTGACAGACTGAGCCCATTAATTAGGATAATTGCGAAGTGGGATATAATTTTAGCATCCGGGAATGTCAAGAATTGCGCGCGGGTGGGGGGGGGGGGGGGTGCTGGGGGAGGGGGAGGAATGCAGTTATAACCACATTCTGGGGCTTATAGTGGACACCTGCGTTGAAACATAGGCATCAGATTGCGTTCATGCACAGTCACATACGCACACGCACACGCACACGCACACGCACACGCACACACACCTAAAACATGCATGCACGTGCATGCCTTTACAGAACCTCTATGGTACCTCATAGTATTGGGAATAATCCCCCAAACAGCGTCTGAGCCTGGATTGCAGCACCAGATCGGTAGTATGGTCTGAGTGACTTACCATGTTCACTAAATGCACTGATGCTGTACCTATAGATCAGACTTTTAGTTACTCAGTCAGCTAGCTATTGCAGCGCACCTGTCCCAAGAATTAACACGATATTTCACCGCTGTACCTTTTCTGTTTTGGTTTCAACAAGATAAGACATGTACACTATTTGTATCCATATGAACTGAAACTGAATGCATAATTTTTTATCTAAATGTGTAGCATACATATCGGAAGTGATGCACCTTTTGTTTGAAACAGATGTTTATCATCCATTCTTTTGTGGAGTACGTTTGACATGGAGATGTGTACAATGTTCAAGGTCGGCACATACGAAGCCAACTCACAAGATAGACCGTTGGGTTGCTCTTTAACACTGCAACAGGAACGTTCTTATGACGGCGGTTTGTTAATTATCCTGACCTAATAACCTCACATTTGGACAATCAACAAAGAGAGCCCATTCAGCCAATAGTGCCAGTAGCCTCTTATGATACATACGTAAGACTCACCGTTTCACTTTGTATGTAATTAAATCATATCAAGGGAGGTAAATCTGAAGGGACTATCAAATCCGTTAGTTCAAGATGAGGTTTTAGTTGATGTCGACCAAAATGAGGAGCCTTGGTTAGCTATTTTTGTATGAATGTAACACATATAAAAAGGAACAAGTTTGGGTTCAGGTTATTTAGATTTTAATCATACCATAACATTTATGAATGGACACTGGGATGTGTCAGGACGTTACAAACACAAACAATTTCTCAAAAACACCCGCACCTGGAACCTGTCTATGTTGATGCGCTTTGCAATCGTATCCATCAAAACATACACACGCAAATTGATTAAAACACTCCATTGCCCGTTTAAACAAACACAAATTTACAAAACATTAGACTGAAAATTAATCGGATGGGCATAGTTGAAAGACAGCTCAGAATGGTTTCCCGGTAAAATAGTCTTCCACATACACCCTGCTTCACGGAAAACAGTTCAGTTGACAGTTTAGTTTGATTGTGTAACACAGGAGATATTCCTACGAAAGAATCCCCTTGGTTAGAATTGGGCCTCAGCAATCTTTGCTTGTCATAACGGGCAACTAACGGGATTGGGTGATCAGGCTTGCTGATTTAGTTGATATATGTCATCGTGTCCCAGTCCTTTAGATCGATGCTTATGCTGTTGGTCACAGAACTGCCTGGTCCAAACTCAACTATTTACATGCCGCTCCCGTACGGAGTGCGACGTAAAAAAACAAAACAAACCTGTTTCCACGCGTCTATTGCTATATTTTTCACAAAAGTGGTATCTGTAATGGGTGAGCATTAAAAGAGTTTCCATCAGATACCGTTTTCTCCCCAATTCCTTTTTATGTGGTAAGGGTTTGGTCCCTTTTATTACAAAACGTATTTGACGAGTGAAAGTATGCACCGCACTTTCTGCAAAAATAACAGTATACATGACAGAAGGGTGTTTATGGGAACTGATAGGTTGGTATCAAAACTGCGGTCTCAGCTTCCTGGGAAGTATACAACCTAGTGGGTATGGTGGACATCCCGATATTGGTATTCTCGAGTTCCTACCAGGTACTCATTCGACGCGAGTTAGTGTAGCGTATCCTGCTACACCGGCTGCCGGTCATAGGTAGAATAAACACACATAACTACTGCCGTTTCATGTTCACATTGTCCTAAAGACACCAGTGTGTCGGGTCGATGGTGTTCAAAAACACGTGATATTATACCACATGCTAGCGAACTAATAGCGTATTCTGATCTACCCATTGCCTAAAACACATGGGCAACGGCAAGTCAAACTCCGACACCAGCACCATCCCACCCCCACCCCCACTGTCTCTGCATGGTGCATGGGATTAATTAGTAAATCTTTTATTTGGAAGGTACGTGAACTACGAGTTCTCTAGACGCACACTTCACACAGACGTTGTTCTACCGTGTCCCTGAGGTAACAACGGCTACATCATTAAGTTGTTCAGATACTCCAGACCGATGCTTATCGTTTCACAAATCCTTTTGTCAATATGACACTGACTCAAAACCTCAGTGGTGAACCGCTGCATACTCCAGCTGGTCGGTGTAGACTGTAATGATTTAGAGGAGGACCATCTCCATCCGAAATAAACATTAATCCTAAGTAAACATCCGTTATGGACTGTTTGTACTGCACTGTCTCTGTTTGTGTTGATGAAGAGGGCCTGAACTTTGGAGAGCTGGTAAATGAACGCTGTACCATAGAGTGAAGCTTCGTGTGACAAAGGTTACAACCCTTTCTTGCCCCTTCGTCAGGTGAATCTCAGTAACAGGAGAGACAAAATGGGTACATATGTACGCTAAGCAGACGTATATAAAATCCACGATTTCCTAGACCGTGACCCTCTCACGAATATTTGTACATCTTCAAGTCGGTAGAAAAGCATTTATGGGATGCCCTGTGAGATTATAAAGCAATTTACTTTCAGAGCAACCCTGGTTACTATACGGGAATCAGGTTGCTGTGTTCGTGGCTGCTGTATGGTGGCGTCTTGTCTTTGGTTGCACTATATGTGTCCTGTTTGTGACTGTTGTGTGTAGGCGTCTTGTCCTTGTTTGCAGTATATATGTCGTGTTTGTGACTTTTGTGTGTTGGCGTCTTGTCCTTGTTTGCAGTATATGTGTCGTGTTTGTGACTGTTGTGTGTTGGCGTCTTTCATTGTTTGCAGTATATGTGTCGTGTTTGTGACTGTTGTGTGTAGGCGTCTTGTCCTTGTTTGCAGTATATGTGTCGTGTTTGTGACTTTTGTGTGTTGGCGTCTTGTCCTTGTTTGCAGTATATGTGTCGTGTTTGTGACTGTTGTGTGTTGGCGTCTTTCATTGTTTGCAGTATATGTGTCGTGTTTGTGACTGTTATGTGTAGGCGTCTTGTCCTTGTTTGCAGTATATGTGTCGTGTTTGTGACTTTTGTGTGTTAGCGTCTTGTCCTTGTTTGCAGTATATGTGTTGTGTTTGTGACTGTTGTGTGTTGGCGTCTTTCGTTGTTTGCACTGTATGTGTCCTGTTTGAGACTGATATGTGTTGGCGTGTTGACATTGGCTGAGGTGTTTACATCATGATTGTAACTGTCCTTGTTTGCAGTATATGTGTCCTATTTGTGACTGCTGTTTGTAGGCGTCTTGCCATTGGCTACAATATCTGTGGCCTATTTGTGGCTTAACTACGAAAGATTACAGTTATGTAGCAGTATTTGAACTTAGAGAAAGGAAAGCAAAGGATATAATCTAATTTTGATGAGTGAGTCAGGGGCTTGCTGCACTTATCCTTGGACGGTACGAGTAGCCATTGACCATTATGTCATTTTATACACACATATACGCACTCACTCGCTGTTTCTTTATCTATGAGCATGTCTACGGAAACTATGACACGGAATATCTATTACTTAACGTAACACTTCTTACAGGAATAATGTCCCCGGGTAACTGATCAGTCTAGGTGTTGTTTCAAGACCACATCACGCTGTACCTCACATCTCAGGGACTGCCAACGTACACCGAGTGTCGCAGGCAGAAAGGAACTCAAACTAGAAGAGACCAAGATAAAGTGGGACATCTCTGTGTGTTTTCTTCCTGTAAACATCCATTAGAGATTCAGGTCGCGCAGCAAGTTATCAAAATACAAACCTTAACATTTTAGACTGAAAGCTGTCGTTATAACACTGTAAACGTAAGGTTCAAAACACAGCTTGGATGTCAATGCATCTAAATCGAGTACAGCATATTGTTTCATTTTCATCCATGAACAAACGTACATGTAGTTTCAATTGCCAATCAGTTTATTTGATTTTGACAATGAACTATTTCTTAAACATTTCTGAACCCTCCCAGAAGTTGAAGGGAATTCCACTTCAAAATACCTGACCCTTTGTGGGTAAGGGCCATGGCCCCTTATCAGCTGATCAGACACGTCAACGACAGTTACATTCCAGGGTTACTATCGTGCTATGCAATATAAGACTAGGGTCTCGAAACTGTCACTGTGTAGTGAATGTTTGGAGTAACCAAAACTTTGAAGATATCTATGACACGGAGGTTCAGATAGAGGATGTGTTATTGAACTGACTGACCGATGATTTAGACCATGGATCAGATGTCTCTACCGAAGATTCTTCAGACTCAAGTTGACTGTGCTCACAGTGCCAGTGTGGCGGAACTACTTTAATCTGGCCCTGTAACTAACTATTCCAATTAGAGCACGGCTCCTCAGTTTCTCCTCTTCGTGTTTCAGTTGGTATAACGTGAAGCGTATTTATTCTGCAATTATGATCATAAAGCGTTTAACCCGGAGGATCTCGCTTTAAAGACAATGTTCATTACAGGGCAGAAAACGACCACCGCTACTGACACAGATTCCGATTAACCTAATGAAGCACATTCGGTATATTTGATTCCTCCTGAGGCAAGTGACTTTGTTCAAACTGTGCCTCTATGGTGAAGGGATGTATCCATTACTATGAGATGGCAATGTGGGTTTCTAGAGTCTCACTGACAGCTATGGTTGTAGTGAGTGAGTTTTACGCCACCTTTGGCAATATTCCAACAATACCACGTCAGGGGACACCAGAAGTGGGTTTCACACACTGTACCCACTTGGGGAATCGAATCCCGGCCAACGTTTTAACTACTAGGGTACTCCACTGCCCCCAGCTATGGTTGTATATCCAACGAGCTGAGAATGAAGGTCAAGTACATGTCCAAGGTCATAGTGAACGCTTTCAA
The DNA here is from genome assembly GCF_037392515.1 of Haliotis asinina. Classification (NCBI taxonomy): domain Eukaryota; kingdom Metazoa; phylum Mollusca; class Gastropoda; order Lepetellida; family Haliotidae; genus Haliotis; species Haliotis asinina. The sequence goes on along the minus strand of NC_090294.1, from coordinate 10,678,154 downwards.
CGTCCATGAAGATTCCTAAAAGCATGGAAGTCTGACAACGAGCAGCCCGGATCACGTATTCAGATACGGATACGCCTCTGATAAGAATAAGCTGGTATGAGTTAGGTCGATGACTTTGATTGCTTGATTCTTCGAGTGCGTTCGAATCCCGGATGGAACCCTTATCTAAAAGGTGCAAGAATCAGTACTTGTTGTCTGAGGAAGTATAATCTCCATCATAACCAATGTCACATCTGACATTTTTCTGAAAAGCATTTTGCAGTCATAACATAGATCTGAGTTACAGTTATATGGCAGTTGTACTTTACGCAGTTACTTCAGTATGCATGTTTTGCTCAAGTCGAGGTCGATAGTAACACGTCGAAAAACTCAAACACGTCACAGAACTCTCACAACACAAACTTACGCTGCACTAGTGGGAACAACACATACTTATGCAGTCAGCACAACACACACTCTGACACTAGAATCTGAAACTACACATTATCGCTGGCACAAGGAGTAACACGCCCTCAATCATTACAATACACTCACTGACAAATACCTGTCGTAAGAGACAACTAATGGGATCAGGTGGCCAGGTTCGTTGACATGGTTGACATATGTCATCTTATCCCATTTGCGTAGATCGGTTCAAATGCTGTCGATCACTGCCTAGTGATCAAAGCGTTGGTCCGCCACGCCGAAGATCCGGGTTCGATTCCCCACATGGGTACAGTTTGTGAAGCCCATTTCTTGCGTCCCCGGCCGTAAAAGCGGCGTACCATCCAACCCACTCACTCACTCGAATCTCAGTATTTGTCACTTCTATGATTGGCAATTCAGAAAATGGGAGGTGCTATATAGACCAAATTATGCATAACAACTTCCTTCTTTCGCCTAAATACAGATTCATCATTCCTACTGAACAGCGGAACAAGAATCTGTATCGAGACGTCGCAATAAAGATGTTTGGAGAGTATCACATCACACCTAATGAAGGAAGAAGGGTTAAAGCGTTCATCCACCACGCAAAAGACTAGGGTCAGTTCCCCGTTTGATGCAACGTGTCACTTCATTTCTGAAATATTGCAAATTGTGGCAATTGTACCTCGTCACACTCCTTCAGACAACAGACATTGCATGGTTAGTCATCAGATACAACAAGTCGTCATAAACTCTACCAACCCTAGTACAATCCAGCCAAATGTTTCCATTTGAACACGACGTGTGGTGACAAGACTGCACCATTAAACATTACGTTTACATAACCAACTGACCTCCACCTCCGCCTCCACGTCTTCGCCTTGATCCTGGAGGAATACAACATTTATTGGCCCGATGATGCATAGCAGTATTGACAATTTCTATGTATTTCTGGGCCTCTTCATCCCTTTTGTTTCTGTTGAATACTCCGGTAATATAATCAAATTGCCTGTGTTTTATCTAGAGCAGGAGAGCAGTCTGCGAACGAGGAACAACGGATATTAGAACCCACTCCTAGACGTCTGTTTCGTGCCGCCTCCATGTTTCCCGATATTTTTTACTGCGACTTCATCAACGCTGATATTGATTTGACGGTTGCGCAATGCATCATGGGATTGGTGAAACACGTACAATAGTTTTAACTCGTGTGACCGTTTACGCGACGCAAGTACTCGGTAACACATAAACTCGCCGGAATTGATGCATGTATCTCTCATCAGTTATACCTCGAGGTGTGCCTGTTGTGATGTCCTTGTGATTGGAACCTAATCTCGATTCCTAATCTGTTTGCCATGTCATAAGATATCCTTACAATTGTGGTTTTGTTTTTTATTGCTTTTGTCCTTGACTCACATTCGGAATGATCGCATTTAACGCACGCATCGAACATTGCGTAATAGTTACTGATAATTCGATATGAAGAAGTTTATATGACGGCGGTTCGTAAATAACCGAGTCTGAAGCAGACAGCAAAGTGATCAACAGCATGAGCATCAATCCACGCAACTGGGAACCGATGACATGTGTCAACTAAGTCAGCGAGTCTGGTCACCCGATCCTGTTAGTCACCTCTTACGACAAGCATGGATTACTGAAATCCAGCTCTAAACCGTACCGTCAATGGAACCATTTTTAAGGACAACGGTAAGAAACAGTGAAGCCTGAAGACGGTACGTCATAACGCTAAGTGAAAGAAACAGTTAGTGAACACGCTGGAACAAACAGATAGTTCCTTGTAAAGACAACAGTGTGTACAAACTGTAAGAGTGAATTAAACAACAAATATTTATTACAAAGGACACGAGAAAGAAAGAAAAGAACACGTTCACATGTATAGTTCTTACAAACACGGGATAGTATACAGACAGCATGTATATGACTGAGGGAATTATATTTTCATTTGAAAGTAATCACACACAATTAGATAATAAAAATTACATAAAGGAAAAGAAAACACAAAACAACACAATAGACAAACAAAGTTAGCAGTCATTTAAAAGGCGAATACTTGCTGGATTAAGAGAATTGTGAACTCGTTTTGTTTGAAAACGGGGCATTTGGTTCTGTGGAATGCGGGTAAAAGATTATACTCAGTAAACACAACGTGTCTGGGATCACAATTCTCTCAACGAGGTTTGGAACACGGGAATTAAGAAGAGAGGGAAATCCTGGAACAGACACCCCAGCAATTTTACTTACAACTTGAGAACAAAGAGAATTTGTTAAGATTCGCTTTTGATTTTAAGTGAGCTCAGAAATTTTACTTTCACTTGAAGAAATTGTGTTAAGATAAGATTTGCTTTTGGTAATAAGTGAGCCAGATCAACATTGAATTGGAAAACTTAAAATATTTTTATTAATTAACAAAACAACGACAAAGCAACAGCATATAACAATATAAGTGAGGCACACGGCAAATCACGTCTTGGGCCTGTGCTCATGCTATTACCCTCTGGTCCCAGGCTGATAACTTTATTTTGTTGCTGAACGCTGCACTCAGCAATCACTGTAGCAAATCAAGAACATTGATCTGCCTATATGGGATACTATGACATGTATCTACCTTTCCCGGTAGCCACCTTTTACAAGTATAGGGGCATGAAGATCAATTCTTACCCGGATCTTCACAGGTAATACCTTTGTAGAAGGCTGCCATGATATATGGAATCGTATGATTGATGTTTCAAACAACATTCGCCATATCTCAATATTGATTGCATTTCAGCATGTCCTGAGCCGAGTGTTTTTTGAGTGATCGTGGTTTTTCAAGACGAATCAAACGAGTGAAGTCCACTTAGGCAGATTAACGAAAAACGATATCTAACGGGCACGGATGTTGTACTTTTACTATTCATTTTGAACATTTTTAAATAGTAAATTCGTAGCTGATGATTCGAACAATTTCTGCGGTTTTTTTTCTCTCTCTTCGGGCATCCTGGCAATAAAGGGCTTTCTCCAAGATCGATTGGAAGAAATGATATCATGCAGATTCAGCAAAACAGGTTAATAATAGCCAAGCCACAAACATCACCAATTTAGAAACGTCTGCATTCAACGGGAAAAATCTAACTTCATGATATCAGACTCCAATCCAATGGTGCCTTGAAGACGATCGATTCAACCAGTCAATCAATGTCATCTTGGACGTGCGATTTCATATGTGAGGACGGAGTTTGTATGTTATGAAATTGGTGGCAATTACCGTTAAGTAATAACGATAGAGACGCACCAAGATTCACGATGTGATAACACTTTAAAGTGAAATTCGACGCCTAAAGTTGTTGACACGGCGAAGAATGTTGTGCTGGTGTTAGATATGTTGTTTTGTTAAAGTTAGTAATGTCTTGAATCGCTTTGAAGTTAGGACTTTTGGACACAGTCTTACAAAATGGCGAGTCCGTAAATGCAAGTTTTGAGACATACATATTGTGCTAACATTTGTACTGAAAGATAATATTGTCGAACGGGAGTAGAAGATGGAAATGTCATGTGCAGTTCATTGGGCCGTCATTGCAATATTGAGCTGAAGACCAAAAATAGTCCCCTTGCACGTGATATTATTACGCAATGTATGATACATTTTAGGGTCGTGTAAGTACGTCATTTTCAATGGGGGAGTGCTGAACTCTCATGATTACTCACGATATCTCGTTTTATATCAATGCACATTTATGCGACAATGCTTAATACCTTTTGCTCGTCAAATAAGTTTTGAAATAAAATCGACCAAACCCTATCCACATAAAAAAGAATTATTGTAGAAAAACGGCATGTGATGGAAGCTCTTTTTCCTTACATAATACTCACCCAATACAGGTATCACTTTTGCGAAAATAGACCAGTAAAGGTCCCGGGGTAGAATAGGCCTTCACCAACCCATGGTTGCCATAAAAGGCGACTATACTTGCCCTAAGAGGCGACTAACGGGTTCGGGTGGTCAGGCACGCTGACTTGGTTGACACATGTCATCGGTTCCCAATTGCGCAGATCGATACTCATGTTGTTGATCACCGGATTTTCTGATCCAGACTCGAGTATGTAAAGACCGCCGCCAAATAGCTGGAATATTGCTGAGTACGGCGTAAACCTACCCTCACTCACTCACTCACTTGTAAAAATAGATGTTTTTTTTACGATGCACTCCAAAATATTTCAGCTGTATGGGAGCGGCATGTAAATAGTCGAGTTTGGACCTTGCAGTCCGGTGATTGACAGCATAAGCATCGACCTACGCAGTTGGGTTGCGATGACCTGTGATAAACAAGTCAACGAAACTGACCACCTGATCTCGTTCGTCGACTCTTAGGACAAGCGTGGGTTTCTGAAGATTAATTCTAACCCGAATCTTCACGGGTAGGACAGAAATGAGACGGTCAGCGGGTAGTCAAATGGCGTGTTTGCTCTCAATATTATTCTGTTTCTCACGAAACAAACAGCAGGGGTGACTTTAAATGGCATGCGTGTATCTAAAACCCCTGAAGCACTGGCCTATTACACTTTTGACTTTCATTAGTCTAGTAAAATGGCAAGTGCAAATTTTATAGCTACATCTACACTGCAGTCAATTTTCAACCCTCACCTTGACATTGCCCACTTAGACCAACTTCGCAGTTGCTAACGGGTAAGAGAAACCATGTTGGTATTATATAAGTTCAAATTCATAACGTCATTCGATCAGCTTCCTTGACTGCGAATACTAGAGTTCGACACGATGATGTTTGCTGGACGCACGTTTGCAATTTTGTGTTGTTTGTTGTTTAACATGGACTTCAACAACACTACACCCATATCCCAGAATTGAGTCTGGACCAGACCGTCATCATGATTGACATAAAGATCATCGATCTACACAGTTAGGATTCGATAATTCTATCAACCATGGTATGCGAATGTGACCATCTGATACAGTTAGCTTGACTCCTGGTTGTCGTCGGTTTGGGTAGCTGAAGATCAGTTCTAATCCGGATCTCCACAGGTCTGTGTAGTTTAGTTTTGTGGTTATGCATATGGATGTGTTTGTGAAAACACACCACATATTTTCTTATTTTGTAAACCAAACATCACTGTGTTCTGTAGTCTGATTGGTTGAAAAACATGATCAAATGGTATTTGATTCATGGAAACAGGAAGACTATTTGCTGCACATTGACACGTGGAAACATCGCAAACAATTGTTTTGTTGTGTCATCAACAGTGGTGACATCATTCAAATCATATTGCGACGTAAATACTGATAGTCGCCAACACATGATGTTTATCTCCTATATAATTCAGTCACGGGGACAGTTGCGGACTTCATCGCCAACAATGTGGCTGAATGTCTGTTTATACATTTTTCGTCGTTGCATTGAGAGAGCTTCACGTGAATTATTCATCTTTTACTCCACTATTTACTGTCAAATACTTTTCTTATAACAATGTTTACACTATTCCAAAACTCTCTTCCGTTCTCTGTTCTAAAAAGCAATTTGCGTATCTCAGAAAGTATTGAATTCGACTTCGCGCATTGGACTCGTTTTGAGACATACTGGTAATCTGTTTTTATTTTATCAGGGCAATTTGTCCCAAATCTATTAATGCATGGATCAATTCATCATTAATGTCAATCCCTTTGGTTTACTTTCATATACTTGAGAAAGAAAGTAGTATCACAGAATCAATATTAAGATAGTGATATTTAGTCAAAGATGCAATTTCACTAATGCACACTATCATTAAACAATTTCGTCTTTATCAACGTTATTGGCGTGTAAGAACGTGAGTGTGAGATATAGTCTGGTTCATAATTATTGAGAATTTTTCTTCTTACTTTGAGCTATCCTAACACCTCAACTGATTCACTGATACTTAAAACTAAGTTATGGTATAAGGGAGGTAACTCATCTTGGCCTACTGAGTATAGTACAATTAGAGTTACCTCCCCTGAATTTGTAGCAGACGTCATTTTCCTCAGCACTGTCAACAATGTCTGCTGAAGATAAAAGAAGGTTGATTTTTGAGTTGTGTAATCAAGGAATTGATGATGTAAATACACTGGCAGAGAGAACAGGAACTCCTCTTTCTACTGTGTATAGGATTAGGAAGAATTTTAAAGAGGGAAAGGATTTGGGGCACCAGAAAGGAGCAGGGAGACCCAGAAAGTTGGACTTCTCAGATCGCGTCCGGCTGGGAATTTTAGCGTCTAAAAAGCAAAGGGCAAGCATCTCCAACATCAGGTATGAAATGATAGAAAGGGGATCAACAGTTGTATCAAAATGTACAGTTAGAAGAAATTTGATTGATCTTGGATGGGAGAAAAAGACTGGGATTCCTTCTCCTCTCATGAAACAAGAACATAAAGACAGGCGTGTTGAGTCGTGTTTGGCACATGAAAACTTTGACTGGGAAAATGTGATTTTTACTGATGAAAGCTCAATATGGGTATATCCCAATAATGTGAAAATATGGACAAAGTCTGCGTCAGCACTGTTGTATCGACGACCTAAATACAGCCCAAAGTTTCATGTATGGGGAGGGATATCCTTATTAGGAACGACCCCGCTGTGTGTGTTTGAGGGAAATCTGACAAGTCAACGCTACACTAACATATTAGATAATTTTCTCCTTCCAAGTGCACATGTGTTTGATGGAAATGACTGGATTTTGCAGCAAGATAATGATCCTAAACACACCGCAAAACATGTCAAGCAGTGGTTTCAGGAGAAAAATGTGACTGCATTACCATTTCCTGCATATAGTCCTGACTTAAATCCCATTGAGAACATTTGGGGGATGATGAAGGAATGTGTGAATCAAAAGGGGTTGACAAAAATTGAAGACATGAAGAGAGAAGTGGCCCGATACTGGGACAGCATAACTCACGAGACACTAACCTCTCTGATAGGAAGTATGCCTAAACGTCTTAGACTCTGCCGTGAAGCTCAAGGAGACTTGATAAAATATTAAATTGTTACCTACACAACATGAAAAGGTCAGTTCACTTTCACAATACATTCAATTTTATCTGATTTGTTCTCGTTTAATAATATGAAATGCTTTAGCTATTCTCAATAATTTTGAACCATACTGTAAGTGGGTTAATGCCTATGGCACATTATACAAAAATGCTCTATTCTTTCATTCGAATACATTTCTTAATCACAAGGAATTCTTAATACTCGATTCCATTGTAAGACCCTGGTTGTACCATTACCATGGTATATCACTATTAAACAATGATGAGGCAATATACTTGCGAAAAGGCGAGCATGCCTCAAGTCTCAAAGGTAGTACCTTCAACGGACGCAAGGACAAACCCCATGTTCATCCGAAACCACGAGAATATCTGATACAAGCAAACTAGGGCAATATATTTTATAAGACCCTTACTACACTTTTATATCTGGCACCAATGTATTGGAGACCTAACTCTCTCTTTTTCTCTCTCTCTCTTTCTCTCTCTCTCTTCCCTCTCTCTCTCTACCCCTTCCTCTACCTCTCTTTCTACTTTCTAACCCTTGCTCTCTACTCCTCTGCGTCTCATTCTTTACCTCTCTCTACCACTCTCGCAACCTCTCCCTCACAGTCCTACCCTCACCAAACCCCTCCCCCACTGCCCCCCCCCCCTCCCCACCCTACCACCCCCCACTCCCACCACACACACACATACACACACACTTCCATTCTCCTCTCTCTTATTCATTTTAGGAGCATTCGCATTTGACACTACAGACAATTGGCGTCATTTTGATCATGCCTGATACAATGAATTACCCTGCGATGATGTACTCCTAGCAATGCACTTTATACAACCGTGTCGTTGGAGCGTTTCATGTTTGTAAGGACACCTGAACATCAAAGAAGAAACAGATTGTTCAGACTGGTCGTAATTGTTTCTCTCCACATCCCAGGAATTTATTGAAATTCCACTTTCGGTATCCCTTCGTTTGAAGGTGAACGAGATTCTTTCAATTGAACAGCCAACAGCCGTACGTTTTGAGTCACAGCGCTGAATTGAATAGATTCACTGATCACCCGCTATCATGTGAGCGTATATTCCCTCAGCAATGTCTTGTGTACTAGACGAAAATAACAATATACTATCAAATCTTTTCAGTTCTAAAAAAAATTATGCATTTTCAGATCAGTAGAAATCATGCCGTGAGTTTTGACAGCAAATATTTTCTCTTCTGAAGTAGAGATACAATTATTGTATCTTTACTGCTTTGTCTACTTTGTACGTACGCTTACCCGTCAGTATTTCACCAACCAGAGAAAAAAGACAAGTTTTGAACCATTGTTCTGGGAAACAATTAGTATCACGGGCGGTGCATCCTATATGGTCTCCTTCGTTGTATAGTCTGTGTAGTCTTTGCAGTCGTTGTGATCTTTGTAGTCTTTACTCTTTGTAGCCTACATGTATGTGCTCGTTGTAGTTTTTGTTTAGTCTTTTTGCAATCTACGTATCTTAACAGCCCTTAATCTTTGTACCTTTGTAGTCTTTAGTTTTTGGGCGTCAGTCTTGGTAATCTTTGTCGTCTTGGTAGAGTAGTGTTTAGTCTTTAGTATTTCTGTCTTTTATGGACATTTTTGTGTCTATAGTCTTTACCCGTCAGTCGTTTGTCTTTAGGTTTTGTAAAGAGTGGTTACATTATTTATATCGTTTATATTGTTTCTGGTGTTATAGTCGCACACGATCCACATGTCATGGCTCAACTGTTTATTTATTTCAACGTATATCTACTGCAGGACATGTTGATGTGTGACTTCAACACACAATGTCTGTTTCCCCACCTGTCCTAGTTAACAATGTCTCTTGACAAGAATAACTAGTGACCATTGTCCACTGACAATGATAATTATTCACCAGTGTCAATGGTCAGTAAACACTGATCGTGGTCTATGTAGAATTCTTCTGCAGCATGTTTTGCAATTGTAAAAATGCTTCTGATTTATTGTCTAAATTGGTAACGAATTATGAAAATAAATTATATTGTCATTTTATGTTTTTGAATTGATAGGTCAACTGATGTGAATGTGTGTAGATATTTGTTGTTCACTGCCAGTTGGCTATCTCAGACTGCCCCCTGAAATATTGTTCCAATATATGTATGATGTTGGACCCAACGTTATAAACATATCTTTCGCTCAATAAACAAGTATATCGCATAAACCCAGGGTAGAATTCAGCAAAATGGGAAACGGGGAGAATGGCCAGTATCTATGTAATGAGGATTAGGATGAAGGTGAATATGATATTTTCTGATGTGTTACATGTGTATAGTTCATTGCGATTGCATATTGCACACAAGCTGTACGTTTCCCTACAAGTCACGAATTCAATCTTCTCGTGTCAACTGAAATCAGTTATCTCTATGCGTAAATCCAATAGTCTTATCTTGAAGGTTTCGATCATAATGCAATATTGCCTCACTTAAGATGATGGCCTGTGACATCTATTACCTGCTGGATAAAGATATTTGATTCAATGACCTTTAAATATATCGTTCGTTCATTTGCTTTGTGATTTCGACAGACAGATTGAGAGACAACCAAGAGCCACATTAATGAATGGTTCCCGTTGGTAAAGGTATCTGCGTTTACACTTGGCTCAGATATTGTAACCCTTTATGTATCTACAGTGATGCTTCGATTACTTTATAAATTGCTTAATCTGATTCTACTGTTCTAAAGCGTTTGATGTCGTCCTCAACTGTATTTTATTTGAAGTCTGCGGTGACCATACTGTTAATTACAGATGTCCATGGTGCTCAGATACTTCAGTAATTACATAGTAATGAATCTTGGCCACAATGACGTGTGGTCGATATGTCCACACACACATCATGAAATATGGGGTAGGCGTCTATAACATCTGAATATCAAAGGAAGTAAGGCATTATTCATAACATTATTATGCTACATGAAGCTGGAGAGATGTCTGATGCTCAAAACTTGTTTTTAGTTGGCTAATATGCAAGTGAACACAACGTAAAAAGAAGATGACGAAACATGGAGTGGAACGAGTGGAGCTTTACGCCACAGTCACCAATGTTCCAGCTGTATGACGGCGGTCTGTAACTAGTCGAGTCTGGGCCAGACAATCCAGTGATAACAGCATGAGGATTGATCTGCCCCATTAGGAACCGATGAATGTGTCAACCAAGTCCCGTTAGTCGCCTCTTACGACAAGCATGTGTCACTGAAGGCCAATGTTCTGGCCCGGGCCTTCACGGGTCCGAAAGATGAAAGTAGATCTGCACATGTATAATGTAGACTGAACGTTCATGCGATATGTCGAAATATTACCTGATTCAGGAGGTATTTCCCACTGTCCTACCTTTTGTATTTCAGAAGGTCCAGGTGTAACTGGTGTTTGACAAACATCTACTTTATCTCCTTACCTACTTTAAAAGAATATGGCAACATGACAACTCCTAATACTAAACTGACGTACGAGAGAAGTAAATATATTAAAAGTATCTTGATTGTAACTACAGGTCATGCTTAGGTTGTGCGTTACAGGTTATACTCACTTTTTGCGAACACCTGGTATCGACTCTATTTCATAGAACTTCATAAACACATGCTCTGTCATCGTATCGCATGGAGACAATCACTGGATTGCCTGGTCCGTACTCTGTTTACAAACAACATCAGTTGTGAAGTCTTTGAAGGGCATTTAGAAGTGAAATACATAAGAATGAAGATTTTTTATGGATATCAACTTCTTTATGTGAGAACACAACGTTTCGGAGTTAATGCTGATGAAGGAGTAAGCATTAACTCCGAAACGTTGTGTTCACACATAAAGAAGTTGAAATCCATAAAAAAATCTTCATTCTTAAAATCAGTTGTAATACTTCACAAACACAGTTGTAATACTGCACAAACACAGTTGTAATACTGCACAAACACAGTTGTAGTACTGCTGAAACAAATGCATGCTCATGATATAGTCACAACTGGACAATGTATTCTGCATTTAGCAGAACTTTCTAATCAGTGAGTGAGTGTAATTTTAAGCCGCACTCTGCAGGACTCCAGTTATATTTCGTCGCTTGGACCAGACAATTCAGACTGACCAGACATCTGACCAGCCACAGACTTAGAATACACAGAGGGAACACATCGGCGACTCACCGGATCAAGAGAAAGACAGTAATGAGACGACACTGTGGTCTCGGCATCCGGTCCTATCGACCATTTCAGGGCATGTCATGAACCCTTCAACACTGGCAGAATCGACCACATTGGACGAGGATCGCATGGCTCCGACTCACAACTGAAAGCGACATCTGTCTTGTTTTGGCAACACCTACACAATGTCTGTGACTTGTAATTCATAATCAAAACATTTTTCAAAATATTTACCATGTTGTATTTGGAAATGTTCCAAAAACAACATATGTGTTATCTCAGTTCCTTGGCGTTAATATCCTCAAAAATATAATCCTTGCAGAAATTCATTATCTCATGTAGCATTTCCAATTTTTTTATCTTTTACACGGCAGTTCGTTACTTACTTTTGACCGCATTTTGTCAACGGTTCAGTGCCCTGGTTCCTATGATAAATAGGATTATTAAAATAGTTTTGGATTTTGTCGTGCAAGTGTCTGTCCAATTGTCTGAAAAGCTGCATTTGTTGAGTAGCAATGTCAATATGGCTGAGATCTTCAGAGAGGTAGCTTCCTGTATCTTATCTTTCCACTGGCTGCTTTCATTACCCCCCTGCATATGTAGGTACTCACTAGTGTTAAAAGGTCTACACAATGTAAAGCCACTCGCTGATACTGACCTCACTTAAGTATACTGGGCGATTTCCCTTCCCTTAATTAGCTTATGGACTCTCTCCATTTGAAGTAAGACAACATTGTATCGAGCTGAATGAATGTGAATCACAGTTCGGACCGCCAACAGAGGACGACTTCCACGTGGATTGAGGGATTAAATTACACTGATCGGTGACAATGGTCGCAGTGGACAATCTCTGATGTTCCAGCAGACTGCTGATGTTAGTATACGAACACCGTCGTTCCTTTGATCAAGGAAATGCTACCATCTGATAGTAGAGCGCCAATATCATGGCTTCTTTCTACCTCTGCACAGCAAAATGTCAAGGTCAAAATAACAATTTTGCTTGACCGTCCTTCAGATCCATTGCCGTTTCTTTCAAATCGCCCCGGCGGGATGGGTAACCTAGTGGTAGAAGCTTCTGCTCGTCGCGCTAAAGGCCGAAGTTTGGGAATGAACCCTATCCATGGTTTCCTCTGCTCAACTATAACCAGCTGCTATACTGAACAGCAAAAGAAACGCAACAGTTTTCAACAGAAAACATACACATGAACACTTGCTTTTGTGAGATTTATTTTTTTCGAAAGTTGCGTTTGTTTTGCTTTTCAGTATATCTCTTTTTAACCTGAAATAGAGTGAAACCTACTTCCTCTTAACGTTAACATTAACCAACTTGTTTCATTTAAAACTTACAATACACCTCAATCACGTTCTCGGTCAAACCTTTCCTAAAACGGAACCGAACCCGTTTTTCATTCTGACCTCAGCCCCATCTCAATGACAATTTTCGTCAGACACCATCATACGAATCCTGATTTTTTTTACCACGCCACGAACCAGTATTATATTCCTTACCTCAGTATATACTTCAATAGTTTTTAACTTCAAATTCCACCATAACTATCAACTTTTCTGGTAGCCCGATCATAATCCGCAAACATACTTTCAGTGAAACCCCCTATACTTAAATCAGTGTTGACCTCGACCTTACCATAAACCTCAACATTACCACGATTCCTCTATAGCTGCAGATCTAAAGATCCTCACAGTTTCTGCAGCTCCAGTAAACATAGAACTTCAGTTCGACAAATCGTGCAAACCTTATTTACAGATCTATGTCCCTCACCACAATCAGTGCTAGTTTTTAATGTTGAACAGAGCGGTGGGCCACATTATTCACCACGTAGCGCATTCGTGGACACGCCCACCTTGTCGGAGCCTCGTATAAGAGGTGATGAAACATTGGCACGGCAGGGCTTTGAGAGATGGATACAGTCATGCAGACTGTTGTCTGTTGTAAGTGTGTTCCTTCTGAAGCAGCTCTTCAGCTCATACAAGTTTGCCCCCTCACTTTACTGTGTAATTTGACCCTCGTTCATTCAATCACCACAATTTCAATCAAAGACTCTTTGAACCACACTTTACCATTTGATGCACTTTTTCAAAAATTGCCGTGACAAAAGGTATAAGAAATCCCGTCTGAACCAGCAAAATATAACACACACAAGTCTAAAATATTCAATAATATATTGAGCAAACAATGAGCAAGTTACAGTGAATCACAATACAAATCAGATATCTAGTACAATGAAACTGAGTAACAAGTATAAGGTAATGGGTCACAAATATCAAATATTAACTCGCCAGGATCTTGGTATCTTACAGTGACAGCAGATATATTAATTGAAGTTTGTTTCTGCAGTGAGCAGTTAGGCACGGAGTGTCAATCTTGGATATGATGTTGTTGAGAAACAGACGTTGATAGGCAGAGGCACACAACTCCTGTAATTCCGAGTGCAAGCATACACTGTACACTGACACAGCGACAAGATCATTCGAGCAAAGTGGCTGTCGCCATTTAGTCAGTACATTCGCGAACAAGAAGTAAACAATAGAGGGCAGGTAGCTGTAGCGCTAACAAGAAGACCCACCACCAACAATAACATTGCCATTGAACATATATTATATGAAAAGTGACCCACAATTCACATACAAAACTCTTAACATTGTGACCCAGTGATAACTATCAATGACAACACAAATTACAAAAACACACCCTCGTAACAACTTGAAACGCGAAAATAAGTGACCATTCCATTAACGGCTGTTCTAATGGTCATCCTGGGTGATAATGATTGCCATGGTGACGATGACTTCCGTGAAGCGCTGAATCATCATTTTGTATTCCTCAACTCTTGATATCCATAATTAATATATATCTTTCCACGATACACAAAGCTGGCCCGTGAATATCCGGGTTAAAATTGATCTTCAGTAATCCCTGCTTGTCGTGAGAGGCCACTAACGGGACCAGTCGGTCAGGACCGCTGACCTGGTTAGCACATATCATCGTATCCCAATTGAGTAGATTGATGCTCATATTGTTGATCACTGGATTATTTGGTCCAGGCTCGATTATTTACAGACCGCCTCCATACAGGTGAAATACTGCGGTGTAAAAATAAACTCAATCACTAATATAAAACAAACTATTAATATGCGGCGTATGTATTATAACTTCTTTCATCGGGTGAAGGATACATTACCTGATGAAGTAGAAGAGTGAGTGAGTGAATGTGGTTTAAAATTCTCGCAATATCAAAGCAAGAAAAAGGAAATTTTTTTCTCCATAAAATGTGTTACGTGTTCGTGTTTGTCCATCTTCAGAATGCTTTTCAAGATCTACGCATGACTGACTTACGATAAAGGTGAAGAGCATGCTACTATAGAATGAAAGATCGGATTTTCCTCATTCTAGTTTAACATGTCTATCTTTTACAATACCCATTTTTATACAATAATGTTAACACATGCATCAGAAAAGACGATGTGCGTTTCTAATGTTTTAAAGCCTGTAGTCGTCAGTCGAATATATTTGAATAAGTGAGTGAATTGGTTAAACTTTTAACGCCGCTTTGAACTGTGTTCTTGCTGTATGTCTGTGGGACAGCTCAGGTCCGATTCTAGTCTGAAACATCTGAGCTCAGTTTTACGCCGCTTTTACCAATATTACAGCAATGATTCATCACTTTGGTGAAACGGTGAGCACTGGTATGGTGGTGCAATTCTATAACCATAATTATGGGGAACTTGGATTGCAACCAACAAGCACAGGTTCCTGATGTGCCCAAGGGTCACTACTCTTCACAAGTGAATTACACCTCAGGGTCAAAGGTGTCCTTTCAGTCATTATATAGAAATGTTGATGTCCGCTGACTGTCGCAGAAGAACACTTAGATAAACATATAATTATTACATACAAAATTATAATATAATAATGACATTAATTTCCGTTTAACATATTAATCGAAACTGTCTCATCTCATGATTCCAGTTTCAGTGATAATAATGGGAACATGTTCATGACTTCCAGTGTAACAGTTCCTCAGTGTAGAGATTCTGATGAACTAAGCCAGTATCAGCAGCCATCTGGTCGATTGTCTCTGTAAACATCACATTCTAGTTATCTTCTTACAATGTATGGAGACGGAACAGAGATGTTCGATTTCCAACGGCATCAGTGATGGTTTGAAGCGCTGTGGGCAGACAAGGCCGCCTTTGATATTCATTGGACGTGGGTACTCGTAGGACTTCTTCTATTGGACATGCGTTCTCCATGCCGGAGAAAACTTCCTCTCAGTCACAACGAAAACTATGGTAACGGACATTTCACATTTTCCTGGAGGAATTTAACGGGTCATTGGTAAGTAGAAAACATATGTTTCCTATATCATATATAAGGTTATTACACGTCGATGCACACGCTTTTCACATTTTGTACGAGGCTATTGCATGTCTAAATCTTGTTAATTTGTAAATTTGTGTGAATCCGTGTCATTCTTACATCTTATTATTGATGTTATTCCTCGGCCACATGGCAACTGTATGTAATAGTTACAACACAACTAATTGTATTTAATACGTTAGGTTAACTTCGGAAATTAATCTAGACAAAATACAATAAGATAGGCATATACCACTTTTTGCTCAGATTTGTAGTCTTTCTTTCCAAGTCTGTGCTAAGCATCGCAGTTTTTTACTTCAATCGATTTTTAACCTACATTGATGAATTATTTACATTTGCTTTTAAACATCGATAGATCGAAGCTTCAGGGACTGTTATAGAGTGACATTTTAACAGCTTGAGTGTCAATCTCAAAAGAACTGACTCGTTTAACGCCTTTGTCTTTTCAATGCTATATAGAAAAGCAACATGCTTTGTTCCTGGTGGTGTATTTGTATTCATTACTGAGATTAGTAGGTCAGCTCGACCTTACATTGTAGTTACCTTGGTAATATAGTAGGACGTTGTGTGCTCGTACAGTCTTTTACGTGAGCGTGTATTTTCATGACGTGACAATGTTATGACATACTGTATTTTTACTGTCAGATTACATGTAGATAAGCAGGATTTGTATCTATACTGTCAGATAACATGTAAGTGAGCAAGGTTTATATCTATACTGTCAGATAACATGTCAGTGAGCAGGGTTTGTATCTATAATGTCTGATTACATGTAAATAAGCATTGTTTGTATCTGTACTGTCAGATTACATGTAAGTGAGCAGGGTTTGTATCTATACTGTCAGATTTCATGTAAGTGAGGAGGGTTTGTATCTATAATGTCTGATTACATGTACGTGAGGAGGGTTTGTATCTATAATGTCTGATTACATGTAAATAAGCATTGTTTGTATCTGTACTGTCAGATTACATGTAAGTGAGCAGGGTTTGTATCTATACTGTCAGAATACATGTAAGTGAGGAGGATTTGTATCTATATTGTTAGATTACATGTACGTGAGGAGGGTTTGCATCTATACTGTCAGATTACATGTAAATAAGTAGGGTTTGTATCTATACTGTCAGATTACATGTAAGTAAGCAGGGTTTGTATCTATACTGTCAGATTACATGTAAATAAGTAGGGTTTGTATCTATACTGTCAGATTACATGTAAGTAAGCCGGGTTTGTATCTATACTGTCAGATTACATGTGAGCAGGGTTTGTATCTATACTGTCAGATTACATGTAAGTGAGCAGGGTTTGTATCTATACTGTACAATAACCAGGGTTAACTTTGTATTAACTAACATTAAACAAAGTTGTGCATTTATTCTTATTGAGATTATTTCTACTGCGCACATATCCACGCAACTAGTACATGTTCAAGGCATTTACAAACATTGTTCATATATACCCTGGCATTGCACTTACAAACATTGCTGATATGCTTACCAACTTTGTTGACATATATAACCTAACAATATTTTTACAAACACTGCTTGCCATTAAGAAAGGTATGATACTTTATGGAAAATAACTTTTAATAATTATTATTTGACGATGCAACATTTCGGTGAAGATTCTTACACCGTTGTCAAGCAAAATAGAAATAAATTACTGAAATACCAATCAAGAAGATCCTTGCTTCTCTTTCACTCAGCATTTGAAGGTGAAAACACTTGTTACCGTGCTCCGTGTAAATATTGCTTGCATATAACATTATAACGTATTCCAAACATTGATTCCAAGTTTGATGCATCAGTGACAAATATGATGTACGATGCAATTCCCTATTGTGACTTACACCATACGTTCTGAAGAAATGACTAGACTTAGCACATGATTATGGTGCCCGGGTGGGGCAAGATACGCTCACCCTTTCGCGAACATCTGGTATCAGCACAATTTCATTAAAATTCAGAAACACATCCTCTGTAATCGCTTTGTCAATCATTGGGTTGTCTGGCTCAGACCCCACTGCTTAAGAAACAACAGCATACAGTTGTAATACTGCTATTCCTGATACAGTTAAATTGTACAATCAACAGTGATATTTAATGAATGTGGAAAGGGTTTGTGGCTTCTATATACGTACGACCTTGGCGTGTATTAATTAACATTTTAAAACCCATGCAGTGTAGTTGCATAAGTTACATACGTTTGATAAGTGCTAGACAAACTTGATAACAACTTCTATGTTTCCGTGGTTGCTACGTGTCGATACAGATTCTTGTACCATTTTCAAGCTGCTAACCGTTGTCCAAGAATCTGTACATATCGAAATGTTGCACTCAAGGAATATGAAAGTTGTCATCCACAGAGTTTGTCCTTATTGTGCTTCCCAAATCTAAAATGGCACTTAGGAAAGCTTGTTTATTACTGTTGCAGTGATAAACCAACAACAACCTTGGAGCCACGTCCATCTTCGTCACAACACGTAGTCACGATAGATATAATTTTGCCTCTACTTTCATAAAAGTCTGTGAAAAGATAGAAACTGTCATCTGAGCTGTACTGAAGAAATACAATATGTGAAATGAGGAAGTTGCTCGTTGATATGTATAATAACTAAACATATATACTGAAATTGAGATATTATCATTTCGGCAAGAAGCACACATGCTTACGAATCAGTTCTTCTCTCACCCAGTCAGATGTCTTCATGATTACTCAAGAGCAGAATGTCTGCCCGCAGTGGCAAAATCAGAACTATGAAATATGGACAAACTGCGCCTGTTTATTTTTATCATATCTATGCATAAAGATTCAGAGTGACGGAAAGCTCCCTTCAATTGTGCGTGCCGACAGGGAATAGTCAACATTCCATTTATGTCAGTCAATATTCCAATATCGTTCCGTAATGGCCAAATAGCCAATTCCTTCCATTGATATACCCACCTGAACTCGAAATGAAAAACAACAGTGAAACCTTTTCATCTGTTCTCAGGTCTATGCATAGAGATTCACAAAACTGTCTGAGAAAATGAGTTTATGTGGAGCAGTATTGCTACAGTGGACGCGGGCGTCTTCATTCCATCGAGGGTCAACCACGCAAACCATTTCCATAAAAAGTTTGAACGTTATTTGAGCTGTTATTTTGAACAAGGGCTTAGAAAGGCTGTCAAAAAGTCATATGTGTAGGTTTGTGAAGGCGTTTGATGAATGTGATGTCATATGTTACCCAGTTTTAACGCATGTACCCGGGTGTTTTTAGACAAATGATCGACATCAGAAGACACTGCACGGATGTATCGGTAATGAAGGCTATAGCATGAGTATATCGATGATGAAACATACAGCACGGATGTACGGATGACGGAAGACACTGCGTGGTTGTATCAAGACAGTGTATTCCAAGATTCGTTGTCCCATGTGTCGATAACATGCACATGTTATCTGCCAACACACCTGAAGACTATGAACCATGTCACTAAATAGAATGCAGATGTTTCAGAGGCATAAAACGGCCATGCAAGCAAAGTCTCTTGTATCAATGTTTCAAGAACCCGAAAAACATTCGGTCATGCCCAGTCGTGGACTATTGTTCCTTGTTTGGTTGGTGACAGAACTGGCGGACCTGTGTTGCGTTATTGTGGCATGTTGATGGTCATGAGATGTTGTCTTCATTTTCTGTGTTTAAATGAAGAAGTCTGTGAAGGTGTTACAATTCCTATTTGACTTAACAATGCTTCTCTATGTTTTTGTGGAGTAAATATAAAACCATGCGCGTACATGTCAATATGTTTTGCAGGCAAACCGGATTTCACGATTAATTCCTCCATAAACTTAATAAACAATACTGAATTCAATTCCCAAATGATTGTAGGGTCAAGCATTATGGAAAGGCTCTTCCTTAAATAATGCCATTATATTATTGAGACATAAATTAGATCGCTAACGTTCTTGTAAACCCGTTAACTCAATTTGGTGAACCACCAAATAGATTCAGTTATGCATGATGTGATAGAAGGATGGAGAAGAAGTTCAGCGCCAAATTATGATGGGCCGCGTTGATGGAGTTGTCTGCTAATTATATTTCACCATCGCAGAGAGGACCACACATTTCTGCCAACGATGCTAAAGTGCCTGGAGCTTTCTGGTGCAAAAAGGCATCTTCCTGGTTTATAAAAACGCAGCAGTAATGACATCATCATTTGAATAATGTTTGCCCGACAGTTCTTCCTTCAAGATCAGCAGAGATGGACACCTGGCTGTACCAAGCCCAGCAAATGCGGAGTTTGTTCAGTTAGTTTCAGACTGCAGTTATATATTGCAGAAAGCACCAAGGTAATTTGGCGATTAAATGATCACTCGTCACGCCGATGACCCGGGTTCGATCCCCCCATGGATAAAATGTGTGGAGCGCATTTCTAGCGTCCACAATGAGATATCAATGAAAAATTTATAAAAGCTGTGCGAAACCACATTCGTCCACTTCGTTGCAACCATGGTGACAACAGAATTCTGCCTTTTTTCACGATCTTCTAATATCTTCATGTAGCTGCCTGAATAGATTATCACAATATTGGTCATTAATGACCATTAAAGGGGGACAGTCCACAGTAGGATTCCTCTGTGAGATATCCCAAGCTGTCACCTTTCACCTTTAAGATTTGCCTTCTCTGGAGGATGAGACGTTAGACGGTTTCCGTTGATTTGACTGTTTATTGTCTGGCTATTAGTGGGTAACCCAAGCCTTACCAGTGGTTATCGTATTGAACCGTACTTGAAAGAGCCGTATTGTATCCACAGATATGATGAACAGAGGATGGTTGTGATCAGGAGTCTTTGACCTTTGAACCGAGCGTGATGATTTTGTCGGTCCCAGATCGTTGTCCAGAATGTTCTCAACGCTCTGCCTGTTGTCATGGCTATGTGCCCTGTGGTGATAAGTTGATCATCAAAACAGTGTGATTATTTTATCAACATCTTCCTCAACACCGGCAGATGAAGTTCTTCCAGATATTCGATCATTTTTGATTATCTTCAGTTAATGACGTCCAGACGCAAACATTTTTTTCCAATTTCATCAGCAGGCTATAGATGGTCCTTTTTGAATTTTGTTTGCAGAATTACCTGTAATTTTTATTAATTTGGTTCTCATGCAAACTACAAACATGGAAAATAATGAATACAATATACCAATAAAGAACCATAACTGTTTGTGATAAAGTTCAATAAGAAACGGAATATATTATGAAAAGAAATAATAGATACAATAACGCATATTCATGATGACATCTGTTGGTCTCTTAGGTGGTGATTCGATCTTTACGAGTATTTCAATGGCTTTTATGGTGAAGTGTTTGTTGGAAGCATGACAATCAAACACATGGCTCGTGGATGTAAACAGCGAACAATGTCTTTTCAGATATCACAAATCACGTTTGCTTCAAAGTGAATATCAGTTAGGCAATGGCATGGTTTGCGGAAATGAACGTCTAATTATCAAGGGCATGCTGCCAATAAGAGTGCAACATAACTGCTGCATATTTGTGTCAATCGAAACACGATATCATCTCACTGGAGACGTTATCTAAAGCAACACTGGTGACCTTACACTGAGCGAATGTCCATCTTTACAAAAACACCACATGTTATATGCGCATCTACTGAACCCATACCATTCTGTAGATCCGTTGGTTGAGACAAATTATAACCAGCTTGTCACCAAATGAGTATCATAAGTTGCAAAGTTGCTCAGAATCGGGAGTGGTTTTATGAAAAAGCACTGATAAAAGGGGGCACGGTCGGGCGAACTGACTAAAACACCGGGATAGTGATCCAGCGAGGTTGAGGTGTCGGGATCGAGCCCACCTGTGACCGGGTGTAGAAACCTTGGAGTTAACTTTGTGTGCAGACTCATTCCGTGTTGTCACAACCCGAAGTGTACAGTACACAACCCTGGGCATTAAAAGAACCCACGAATCTGCTGATATATGACCAGATGGTGGCCACATGGATACGTGCAAACACATAGTTGCATAAAACCTCTCAGACACATGTTTTCGCTTGTCAGATGTCATAACTGTACATGTCTCACCTCACACCTGTACGAATCTGTTAACTCGTCAGATCCGAAAATCTATTTTCTCAGGTAGGGATGTTTTACAAGATACCATGAGTACATTAAGATAGGTACATTTGTGCACAGCTCTGTCTGTACACATTTACAGACCTATACATCTATGTTTACAGAAAAAAAATCGTTCCATGTATGTTTCCTTCTCTGTGAAGTTTCGCTATCCTTTCTTTTGGATAGAGATGTTCGCTTCCGGTAGAACCCCATGTGTTTGTACTAGAAAAACACAACTATAGTCTGTATGTTTATGACAGCCAATCATTGCCGAACTGTGGTAGTCTGCCACATACTCCCATGGGTTCTCTCATGCATAAACATTAAGCTCCGTCTGTGTAAGTGACTTGTAGTAATTTGACAAGTGTGTTAGAAAAAACAATAATTTGGCAGCCCCATCTTATCTATTTTGTTAAGCCATCTACAAAATTAAGCCTTCAACGAGTGTCCACGTGTGCCTCTACAGGGGATAAGTTTAACATGATCGACCAAACAAGATCACAAAATGTCTTCAGGGGCGGTTAGCGTAGGCAGATAGTTCATAGTCATTCGCCTGAGAGACCATCCTCGTTAGGAAGGGCGCCATTTAATCATCATGACAGTTATCTCATGCTAAGGGATTATTTAGTCTCCGTTGAGTCTTCATGGACAAAAAGTGTTGCGAGTATTTGTCTATGTAATGACGGCGATGAACGGTTGGGATGATGTATTTCTCCTAATACCATATTCTAAACTAAAACAGAAATTGTAGAATGCTGTTAAGAATTTGGGGGCTTTTTTATATGAAAAGCAAAATGTATACACAATGGACGCTGTCAGAACCGGCATCTGTCCAGTAAGGGTAAGCTGTCAACACCGGCATAAAATCTCAGCCAGTGGCTTGTACATTTAGCATCAGCTCTACAATCCGGCACGTTGTCTGAACTAGTTTGTTTCTTCAGTCTCGATGAATGCCGGTTTAGACAGCTTCCACTGTACTGTCTTTGGTGTAGATGATATCATGCATGTAAATGAATACATGTTGTCGTTTTTACACATGTGTTTTTAGTTATATAGATTTTGTGACGACCGCTGTCGTTGTAAGACAGTCTAACCGTGAATGACATTGCATTGTTAACCCGATGTGTTGTCATCAAGAGAACTTTGTTTTTACAGAAGACTCATTGTCACAACCGGAAAAGACATTGATGAAAACTTCACTAAGGTAAATAGGACATAAAGAATCATTTGGAACATGAGTTTAAACGCTGATATTTGTCACGGACCCATTTGTGTGGCAGAATTGTGTGGCAACAGTTTAAGCTTATCTTACGTATGTTTGAAGAGACCTTCGCTCTGAATGAATGATATTAACCTTTATATTGTCATGAGTACCGAACGTTCTTGCTTCCAATGTTATAACAGTGTAATAACATTATTATGATGCGATTACTGGTGTGTGGGATCATAAATAACACTTCAGACATTCATCTGAGATGCTGTCATTGACGTAATCGCATTATAATGTAGGATGAAATATGTCAAAATTGGCAGGTTGTGCTGCCGAATCTCTGGCAGAAGCTTAGTGTGTCTGTTGCTTGAACTGACAGCAGCACTTAAGTTTCTCTCAGGCAGAGTATATTGACATGTGATGGACAGGCAGTAATTTGCACAGTGTAGGGTAGAGTTTAACGAAAAAAAATGTATAATTTTTATATTTACAAATTTACATAGTTTTGTTTTTAGTAGATGTATCATTGCAATTGTTCGAACAAATTGTAAATTTGCAACATATTGTTATCTAAGAAGTTCATGGAATATTTACATTTATGATTTAATAAACCAGGTTCACCCCGATTGGTTTATCATATAATTCACATCAACGTTCTTTCGACTGAGTATGTTTTATGGCGTCTTCCTTTTTTCTATTTGCAAGGGGTGACAAGAAGCCTCTCAACGTTATGGCAATTTGAGCAGTGTAGATAACGGTTGGATGCTGGGGGTCGTGTTTCCCAGTTTTGTCGGACTTTTAAAAAATGGACAAGACGTGTGGAATATGTACTAAAAATTTAAATGTCTGCATGCGAGTTTTTCAAACACGGTATCATTTCAACCCCTGTGGTGTTCAAACAACAGCAGTCTTCATTTTTGTAGTTCTGTTTTCTTGAGTCCCGAAGGTGGCGTCAAAGTCATTACTTTGAACGTCCGCCACTGGTTGCAATTACTGCTCGAAACCATCTCGACATAGACTGCATAAGTCCCTCTGGCGGGCGGAATTCTTCCCCACCCTTCCTGTAATGCGATAGCCAGTTGTGGAAGTGTCTGAGGTGTGTGTTGACGTTGATGTACACGTCGATCGCGTTTATCCCATAGGCGTTCGTTCGGATTTTGTTCTCGAGATCGGGAAGATCATGACAAGACCTTGACGTTAAAACTGAAACGGTAGCGGACAGTGACGAGTTGTGTATGTGGTTGTGTTACCATTCAGGAACAACGTCCTCTGTCGAACCATAATCGGATACATGTGACGTGCAAAGAGTCGGTTGTCAGATCCCCCTAATCTAGACTTTTTTGAGCTGGATTTCTCACACCACATGCATCGATGAACCAGACTCTCCTCTAGTTTCTAAGTTTCTAGTTCCGGGCTGCCCGACACCACCCGCCGATGGGAAGAAACGTACTCAATTCAGGGCGTACAACTGGCTTTCTTGGTCGAATCCGTACTTCTCGCAATCGATTCCTGACAGTTAGGTCGGGTATTTTCCTCAAACCATGGATGCGTTGTACAATCTCCATGACTTGTGGCGAGACGATGACGCAGTGAGCAACCAGGATATGGCAATGCTGGACTGAGTGGTCGCTTCCCGCTTCTCGGGCGATCTGCAGAAAACGATTCATACTTAAGAGTTTTTGCCTCACCTGCAACAGACCATTACTTAATTATATATATTCTAAAACGGATACAGTCTAACAAGTGATGATCAAAGTTATACGTTTCTATACGAAGCTACAGTAGAAGATACCACAGGAACAAATTACAAGCCATGAAACAAATGAATTCCTCTAATTACTCGATCAATAGGAACTGATAGATTTGTTTTGTAGTACATAGAATGATGTCGATGCTACTCCTACTTAAATACAAATGCACGATTAGCGCCGTGTAGGCTTACAGTTCCACTTTGACATAGAATACATTATTCAAAGATCATACAAATCTCGCCCACTCGGGTAATGTTTTATAATTTGATGGAAACATCAATGCATGTTTGACTTCTCAGATGCCCAGAATCACTTGCAGTTTATTATTTGGGTACGAATGCAATCGGAAGTGTAGTGATGTCGCTGCTGAAACAGGTAAATGCAAATTAATTTTGTTTTAAAATGTTCATGATATTAAGTGTAGGTTTATTGCCTTTTAAATGTATTTTATTTAATTATTAATATATGCTCACTTTAATCGGATACGTTAACATACTTACCTACACAAATCTCAATACATCCACATTTGGCGGACTACTTTGAACGTCAATGTGATCGCTGATGTAAGGTTAAAGAGTACTTGAAGGTTAGTATCGTTGTCTTTCGGGTTAAAAATACCCTGAACTTTGAATACATACGAGAGTATGCCAATTAATATGCCAGTGTCCCCATTATCGTGAATCTAATTGGATGATTAGGATTTGTAAAGCTTTCTAATCAACCCTTCGTGCTTAGGCTGCACGTATTGATGCATTGAACACAAGAGGGTGCTAAACGGATTACCGTAAATGATAACATTAATGCCCTATAAATCAATCAGAGACCTACTCCTGCTTTGACCTGAGATGGCAAATGGAGTCGAGTAACACCCATCACCCTATCACTAAGGTTACCACTACATCGACCTAACTAAGACTTTGCACCACCAAAATAAATGCAATTACCTTTAATTAGTACATGGCATTCAGTTAAAGACATTAACCGTCTAGATTGCCAAAATGTCACTATGTCACGGCCGTAAGACCTTTCAAACCCTTTTTCTAATTCCATAACGCTTCGTCAAAATTACTTATGGATATGGTTTTGATTCTTTAGATGGCAAAGCTGTGATTTTATCATAGGAAGATGAATGTGAATCTGTTGAATCAAGTACTGCGAACTTCCGGACGAGGTTTTCAGACTAATAACGTCTTATATGGTTCCTATTCCGTTCATAAAATGCGATTACTGGACTTAGTCCTGCGGCTTTTAGCCCTAAGGGTAATAACATCAGTGGTGCTAACGCATTCCTCTCATATGTCAAGGTAGATGAATGTCCGAGTCGAGATGTGAACACTGCTCCTTCAAACCAGCACGCTCACAAGTCAAGAGCATATGCCAGAAGGTTAATGATAAATCAATGACCGCCACAGTTAGCCTCCAACTGTGACTAGCTCCCAGTGAGTCGAAAGAACGTTCCGATTTGCTGTAGATTAGAAAGCCATTAGCGTTGGGAAATGTGTTAAACATGTCCGATCTTTGATTGGGGTAAACCGTCCCCAATGCAGAATGCGGATTCGCGAATAAAACTGCATCCCAAACTGGTTTATTGTTATCACAGACGAGTGACAGAGTAATCCATGTTAATACAAATGATTGTCTTATTTATCAATGTGGTACAGCTTGTTCAGCTTGACCTGAGTTACTTTACATATGCATGATCCGGTAGGTCAATTGGCACAAACGGCGGGTCGAGTTAACTCTATTAAATAGGGGAACAGATACTGTTTTGGTTTTTTTTCGGGATTTTCTCCTGTATATTCTATAACTATGCATGATTGGCAATAGGCTGATTTATTGCATAGATGAAATATGGACTCATTTCATGAAAAGAGCGAGTTTAGCAATGGTTTTTCTCAATGCTGAAACTCAACTGCCCGCGAAATCCCTCAAGGAACATACTTGACGCTTATCTCTCAGATGTGTGTTACCACTGCCAAAAAGGCCCCATCATGGTGTAACGTGGCGCAATAACCCCTTTCCTTCACCCTTGTCGCGACAATCATTGCCGATCCCAACATCTAAAGGTGATGTAAATCTAGCTAGACTACATGCAGATAACAACTAAGTATTGTAAGATCCAACTGTCCCTAGTATGGTATGGGTGATAAGGTAGCATACTGGTAATGCGATCTGTCGTCACGCCGAGGCTCTGGGTTTGATTTCGCACATGGTGTCTCCCGCAGAGATGTTGCTAGAATATTGCTAAAAAGAGTGTAAAACTAAACTCACTCACTCACTCGTGCGTTAATTCTTCAAATCCATGAGTACCTGAGTCAGAATTGATCTTCAGTAGAGGCAACAAACGGGATCGGACGGTCAAGCTCGCTGACTTAGCTCACACATGTCATTGTTTTTCATTGCTTGATCAATGCTAATGCTCTTGGTCCCTGGATTGTCTGACTCGAAAACTTACAGGTCGCAGCCATACATTACTGAATGCGGCATAAAACTAAGCTCACTTATTCAGCCTTCGGTTGTTGATCTATTCAATGTTATTCCGTGCAGTGATTTTCACTGAATGATTACAAGTGTTTTAAATCTGTATCTGTGACAGTCTAGCCTCTACTCTGTCATTCATTGAGATATTTCATATGAACGTTTATGTATTATCGATGTCCTTGTCTCAATATGGCTGGAATGCAGTCCACGTGACGATAAATTCCACCTAACTCACACTTAACCTGGTCCATGTTTATATTCCTGATATTTCTTTCTCCACATACATATCCCTTTCATATAAGGGATATACCATCATATAATTGTTAGGGTCATGATTGTAGACCCTGAGGGCTCAATAACCAAGCAATAAAACCTGATCTGTTGGAGTGAATGTTCAAGGTGTATCCGACGCCTGTTAAAGCTACAATATCCTCTTCCATTCGAGATCCGTTCAATTCATTATCCCGTAATGCCGTTTGCAATTATTAATACGTTATGCCTTACCCTCTCTGAATGAACTGGAGGAAAAACACTTACCATTGACTTCTTCACAAACGTAGTTTGGTGTGTTCATATATGGTACATGTACACTGAAGCATATGTATGTGGCACAATGTATCTTCTTAGGAGATAAACATCATGTGCTGGCCAATTTAATTTCCAGGTGTTATTGAGTATTTGAAGCCCGGGAATACATTTGGAACCGACGGCGTGAGCCGGAGGTTTCAAATGAAATATTATGAAAATTATACTCAATAACACCCGGTACTCGGAAATTGGCCAATACATCATGTTTATCGACATTGTAAACCAAAAAGTAAACCAAAGGGTTTTACTGTCTGCACTCTTTCACATCGAGTACGGGTACAGTGGTGAAGTGTCATCAACTGGCCGTTTCATCTGGTTCCCATGGTAGCATCTGGAGCTGCACATTTGTGACGTCATTCTGACTTTACGTCACAATATAATTTGAATGATGTCATCACTGTGGATGACGCAACAAAACAATTGTTTGTGATGTTTCTACGTGTCAATACGCAGCGAACAGTCTTGCAATTTCCGGGAATCAAATCCCATTTGATCATGTTTTTCAACCAATCAGATTACAGAACAAAGTGACTTCTGGTTTACAATTCCTGGTATCGTATTGTTTGGGGGAACAATGTCCTGATATGGTATTGTTTCAGGGGAACACTATCCCAGTGACATGAATATGACTATTTCGTGCATAGCAAGTTAGTAGTTAATGAATTATGTAAAATTTTTCCACGGTGACGTTATTGAGCGTATTTTTAATAATAAATTATCATATGTTACAAAAAGTCTGACTATTTCAGGCGAACTCTGTTTCTACTTGACAGCTGGGATAATACGATATTAGATATATCAAAATGAAAACATTCTACACATGTATGGATACGTCGAATTGTATCGAATCGTAAAAGCCCCTCAATGCGTATGCGTTGGGTTGTGGACATGGGGGCATTCATGCATAATTCGATAACCTGTACAGTTCACCCACCATCGCACATTATTAGACTTACACTTAAATATTGATTGGAGATCTCGACTTTCAGCCCTGAATGTTTTGACCTTCATTGGCAACATCTCGAGTCTCAGCTTTAAACGAGGTAACTATGGTCAGCAGTGTCCACATGTAAAGCCTCTAGAGTTATGGAAGTGTCAAAGATGTGAACAAACCCCGTCTTATTACCAGTGGAATGAGATTTCAACCTTAAACATGTAGTTCTAGACTATTTTGCAAAGTCCGGAGGTAGTTAAATGCGATTGCGAGCTTAAGACATCTCAAAGTCCTTTCAGTTAATTCTCGGCTTGCTTAATTTTGGCAGTATGCCTGAACTGATAGATCAGAGTTGATAAAGATATACGATTTGTGGAGATGCTTTACAGTTTTATACATTCGGATACAAAACGATGCTGCAGGAAATGACAGAAAGCACAATCCATGCGACCCACTCTTGATGTGTTTGTGATGATCCACCCTAACGGTTTAAAATGAATCCGTAGCATGACCGGTCGCCAAGAATCATCTCCATATCAGATGTCATCTTTTCATCGTTTTTCATCCATATCAGATCAACACTTGCAGATTGGGAGTTCGCCAAACTACAACACTGTTGTGTAAATACTTCTCAAGATCCATTCGTTGGTAGTGGAGAAAATATCTCTTGAACTAAGAGCATGTACGATGCTTTGTGTGCTTCAAAAACTAGACAATCTAGTTGGCATTGTCTCTCGCTAATGCATTATTGTGCTACTCCGCTTTTATATCTGAAAATCGTGTCTGCTGTGCTCCAGATCTGAAAGGTGGGAAAACTATGTAAAAAATCTCTAACTAAAATTTGAAATACACAACCTCTGGGAAGGAAAAGGTTCAGATCCGAAGACCCGATTTCTTGTTCTCTCAAGGCAGAACAGCATGTCCTTTCACATCCACCATGGTTTAGCTGGGAAAATTCCCCAAACTTAACAAACAGCTAAAAGCGGTGTGGCACTATTCCAATACATTATTCAGACTTAAATTATGTGATGAAGTGCATAAGAAAATCATTACGACATAAATCTCACTTTTTAGTTTGATGGATAGTTTCCTCCAATTAATGATGAACATGGATTGTATCATTAACATCCCAAAATCGAACAGAGCAGGGACTGCACGCCTGATCACTGTAAAGTATCTGTTCTAAGCTTTTATATTGCTGTTTATCTTGCACTAATAGATTTAAACTTTCTTGAAATAGAAAAGCACGCCATACACGGAAACGTGTCACAGGTGATGCCACTACCTAAGTTGGCGGTCACACAAGCAACTAATACTGGAATTAATTGTGGCATTTCCTGTCAAATTACCTGTCCTCCTGGAAGAGTCATGAGTACAAAGTTCATTAAAGGTTTCTTGGCAGCTGAAATATTGTATTGAGGATTCTGACTGAATCGTCAGATAATGAATGTATTTACAGAAATACAGTGACCGTTGTGTTGAAGTCTGAGGTGTTTATTGTATGGACTTAGAGGCGTAAATGACTTAGTATTGCGCGCAGTAATTAGTATTCTAGAGTTATTGGTACCGTGGTGTTTGAGAGGTATGCCACAAAAGAAATGCCACATTGCCACGTGGATACTGAAAATGAATATTATTATTCAAATATTATTATTATTAATATAAATATCCTATTCTTATAAAATTAGTATTCAAATAGAACAAAAGAGAAATAAATATATATTTTATTATGTATTATTTTTGGGGGGTTGGGGGGGTGGAGAGGGGTGACATAAGGTGTATCTGGACGTTCACACGGTTCATGTTTTGGCATATTGTGTATTCGAGGGTCGGGACAGAATACGTAAATTCTTTTCGCTTATGATGTACTGGAGCGTTAGCAAAGAACACGTGGTTAGTACTCAAATGCTTTGGATTAGGACAGAACACATTCGTTCTTTTTGCAGATTGTGTGTTCCTGAGTTCTCTGCTTTTGTTTGATACGTTGTGCATCCCTAAGAGAGTGACGGTCATCTTCAGCAAGACACCTGTGGCTTTAACGCGTCTTACATAACCATGCGAAAATTGACATTGATTACACGTTGATGATGCACATGTCATATAATTTCCTCTATGTTTTTGACTATTACTTCAATATGATTTAATGTGATTAACATGTCAGTTTTAATTTACATCCATTATGTTTGATTATAGATTGATGTTTTAATTATATAATTGTACTTACTTAACGCTGGACACGTGCAAGGCGTACATGTTTGACACGCATGATCATGTGATGACAGAAAGCTTTGTTCGCTCGCATAGCCTGCCAGTATCGCTCTACATCATTCAGAAGCGTTTAATTCCTTATATTGCAAGGCATCTCATTTCTACATATCGCATACATATCACGATGTTGATATGCATTATGTTCATCTGACGTGTAATGAATTGTAACTCCACCTTCACTGATCTGCCCAGAGCTTTAACTTACATACTAGCGTGCACAACACAAGCATCTATCAACCCTCATCTGGCATGTTGGTGGAGATAATAAAAACGGGATTTACTTGCTTTTAGGTCATAATATCGACAACGCTGCTCCAGCGACCGCTTTGAAGACTTTTTTCGCAATCATAACGGTACATATTCCCGTCTTTGTGCTCCCGAATCTCACGTGTTCATTTCCCATTGACGTCATAGTCTTTCTTTGTGTTTCTCATTGTTTTACCTGTCGTTCCTGACTGACGTTACTTAATTATCTCACAAGGCTCATAAGAGCAGTTTCTACCAAAACAGGTCAGTAATACTGTAGGCTATAAAACCGAGGAAGTTAGAAAAGACAAATTAGCTTGAGGTGCACACAGTAGGTGGGTATTCTACAAACAACATCAAATCCGTACACAGAGATGTTTTTGTCATCTGAGAATTTTATCGCTTCATAAAATTACCCCTTGATTCATTTCAAAGGAGACAGGCAGAAGAAGGTTTCACCCAAGTAACAGGATCTGCACCACTGTGTGATTCCCCCTACAAAAGCTGAGACGTCGGAATGTAGCTGACGTAATGCACATAGTGGTTTGGAACCCATCTCAGTCACTCAATCACTGACCCTTGAAGATCCGGGCTAGACATAAGAGGCGACTAAGGGATCTGGTGGACACACTTGCTGACTTAACTGACTCATGTCATCGTGTCCCAAATGCGTACATCGATGCTCGTTTAGTTGATCATTGGATTGTCTGGTCCTCTGGATTATATACTGTACTGTACTATTCCGCTTTATAACTGGAATATTGCCGAGTGCAGCGTAAACCTAAACTCACCCATTCACTCTTGGAAGTTTGTTCAGAACACCTGTGATTTTCACTGTTATGATTCAAAAACACATACTCAGGATAAGTTAGAATAATACAATGTCCACTGTTCACTTTCATCAAGACATGTTGTATTTCTAAGATATGATACTGATGGGTGTTTACAATGTGGAAACGGTGCTGCATTAGACACATACGTGCAGAACGATCCTTCACTTCCTCCTGCTAATGTCTTCTGCAAGGAGTGTCCGGGCAATGGTCATTTCCGTTGCTAGGAAACAGTACACATTAAACAGATGACAACTTAGCGCGTCTAATTAGTCGGATGAGCGTATCTGGACTGGCGATGAGCAGCTCTATCTTATAGTGTTGATAATGCGATTCGAGGAGTACAACAATTCATTAATTGTGTCAGTGACATCTGCAGAAGGTTAGGTGAAGGTCGGTGTTAATCCGCGGTGCTCTGCAGACGAATTTCTTGTTGTGAAGCAGATGTTGTCTGTAAACATTTTGCATTTCTTCATAAACAAATGAACATCATTCTTGTGTGTAATGTGTTCTTGCGTTTATAACAGTTTGGGCGTGGCCTTTTATTTACTTACTTACTTGTGTTCCCTTGTAACTTTCTTTAGGGAGGTTTCTATGCCTTTATAGGATACTTTGCACAAGGTCTTGCTTTCATTTTACACACATTGCGTACGTACTTTCCTGCACTGTTTTATAACACTTGTTCTTGTTCTCTTGTATCGCATAAATTGTACATGTTATATTATGCTTTATGTTGTTGTAGCATATTATCACATGCCCAGCAGGTTCTTGTATTCTTTTATAGCATTATTATATTCATAATAATTCTTTTATAACATGCGGTCCTTTCGTTTATTGTATGTATTATTTATTTTCTTTGTATTCCTTTCACAATCCACGTTTTACATGTTGTAATTCTTAATGACACACCTTAAGCAGGCATACATACCATGCACACATTTTTTATTTATAACATACCTATGCAGATTTCTGCATTCCGATCCCACAACGTCCGTGCATCATTGTATCCATGCCTTATTCATGTCTTGTATTAAGTAACATTTCATGACATGTTCAAGATTATTTACAAGCATTCTTCGATCATGTCCTTGAATCATTATGTTACGGTTTAGAACTTACAGTGATAATAGTCTTCTGGGTCACATTTACGTCGGTAAAAGTACAACAAAAATGAGTCCAAAATATTCGGCCATATAGTGAATAATTATCAACAAGGTTAAAATAACGACAGCACATAGTTTTAATGCAATACGATTGGGTCACAGAAGTACAATGTTACCAGTCATCAAAGTGTTGATCCTTATAGATATCCTGATTGAAGATTGTTGACAGCTGGTGAAAGTTCAATGTAGACGAGCCCTCTTGAATGGACGATCTTGATACGTCAATGTTGGCAGACAGATGAGCGTAAATCTAAAGTGGTTCTCGTCCTACATCTCAGCAACCTTCCCTTATGTTCTTTTTGTAGAGTTCTAGAGTGTTCTTGCAAAAGCTACTCCACACCATTGCCTTCTCAGAGAGCTTCCAGAATCCCACCAAATACACCACAAGCAAAACAACAGAAACGGGTCGTTATTTCTTAGCTTACTCGTGGCAGCTGAAAATTACGGAAGCGTTTAGGGCCACGGTGAGGTTTTTTCAGTTACCTCCTTCGTAGGAGATATTTCTCCTGTTTCATTTACTCTAAGAGTCTACTGTTTCCTTCACCATTAGACTTGTGCGTTCAACTATACTACCCATCAAAAGTTTAGACTCACTTGTGTACGTGTAGCGCATACTTCAGTCAACTGTTCTAAATTAGGTTTTGCGAAAATGTTCCATAGATTTTAAAGGTACTGTTTACACCTGAACTGATGAATAATAGAACACATTCGTAACGTTGACAAGATTATTGTCATGTGTTCAACAAATGATTAAACTCGGTGACAAATGGCAAATTCTTATGAAAACTTTACACCAAGACGCAGCAGATCACATGCACAGTATATTTCAGCAATTTGATGAATCATCCTCGTGCAATTAATCTGCATAAGATTTTGCAGTTGTTTCCCCCAAGATGGTGGAGAAAATCATCCTTGTTGTAACCATGTATACATATATAACATATAGCGGGTGTTTTAAGTGACTCTAGACTTTTGACGGGTAGTGCAATTGTTGCATATTGCTTTCATGTGTTGGTCCGTCTGTTGTACTTTACTGCCTCGCGTTCACTTTGCCCTATCGTTACGCGTTGCCGTTAGTTCACTACTATATGTTGCACTTCGTTACATTTTTCTATCACACGCTGGGTATTTCAGAGGTCCTTGCACATTAGTCATAATCTGCGTGCACTGACATGTCTATCGGTGGCAATCTGTGCGTACTTATATGCTTATAATTCTACAAACAACAATACTGACAATCCTTTGCCTTTTTTGATTCCGTATTGCTTTACGCCGCATTCAACACTTTTCCACCCGAGTTGTGTCAACTTGTAAACAATTACGAAAAAACAAACCGCAAACGAGCCTTATATCTGATCAAACCTAGCCTCATATGAAGACAAGCAAACTTTTCGGAGGACGTGTCATAACGAGAATTTTATATCAGAACTTCACCGCGGCCCTACAACGCTTCCGTAGAAAATACATAGAAAATGTCCAAATCCACTTTCAACGCCTTAAACATTTGTGTCCCTTAATAATCAAACGTTCACCATGTGAAATCATAGTTACCAAAACACATACCCATAACGCTTTATAACATATTTTGTGCTTGTCTCTGTGTTTGTCCAAATTGTCATTCATTTTGCAAGATCTTGTCTCGGTTATAAGACACTTGGTATATATCCGTAACTCATTTCATAATGTAGTGTGTGGGAGTTGTATCTGGTGTTTTAGTCTAATGCGTGTTTATGACGTGGACCATGATGACACTCACTGATTACAAGTCAGATGATGTTTGCCTATTATACGGCGGAAAATAAATTAATGGGTGACCCCGCTGGGCCTGCAAGATTGCGTTGGTTTTCTAGGGCCTCAGTCTAACATCTCACGTGCCGTGATACAATACCATTATAAATGATTCCTTTGTTTTGTGACACAAGTACATCTTGACCTTTTCCCGATATCGCTGCAATTAGGATGTTGTTTATTTCGATAGTGATTTATTGACGTGGAAGGACGTGAACTGAAACAGCATGATAATCATAATGAGCTGGGAAGAACGCTAAAGTAGGAGCACATTTACTTTGATAAATGTCTTCGACAGAGTATCGTTTCCGGGATTTGTAATCTATTGGATCTGTCCACTCGGAGGGTGAACGGTCTGAGGTTCAGTCCAACGCTTGTCACAACAAAATGAGAGCTATGGTTAGGTTAGCCTAGTGGTTAAGAAGTTCGGTCCACACGCCAGAGACCTGGGTTCGATTCCCCACGTGGGTCCAACATTTGAAGCCCATATCTGGTGTCCCCCGCAGTGCTATTCCTGGAATATTGCTAAAAGCGGCATAAACGTAAACTCACTCGCTTACACCAACATGCCATAAAATATTGTGCGTGTTGTCCTACTTGCCGCTCAGAATTATCCAGCTGGGAGTATACTGTCTGACCTGCCCTCACCTGACCTGACCTGAACTCATCTTACGTCGGACAGTCAATATCTATACATTAAGTACAACAAAACTGTATTTTCCCAGATGTTGTTCGAAAATACTGCCTCATATCATAAGACGAGAAGAAGGGTTTATAAACGAAGCCGAATGAAACAGTCAATGAGTGCAGTGAAACAGAGACAGAACATTAGTTGCACAACATATAATAATACACATACCATGATTCCATTCCATTCCGACTATAGCATAATCATGTATTTAAGTTCAGGGATCATGTGAAAATCCTTGATTCCGTCACTTTGTAAAACAATGTAAGACATATCAGACAATAACGATTGGGAAATAAGACATTGATTGGTTCGTGTTTAGCGATGTTTATTATCGCTGAAAATGATAGCTCTTCAGCGAAGAAGCAATATGGTAGCACTATTGACATGCTTCCAATATGTACATGTCTAATTAAACAGTCTCAAAGAACCCGACCCGATATTTGTCCCGTTAATGGTTAGTACAATCACTAAACATTACTACAACCCAATACATACCGGGCTTGTAAGCTAGAACCAGTTAGTACAATCACTAAACATTACTACAACCCAATACATACCGGGCTTGTCAGCTAGAACCAGTTAGTACAATCACTAAACGTTACTACAACCCAATACATACCGGGCTTGTCAGCTAGAACCAGTTAGTACAATCACTAAACATTACTACAACCCAATACATACCGGGCTTGTCAGCTAGAACCAGTTAGCAAATGATACTCGTAAAACGTCAGGCCCATTTTAGTTTGTCGACTATATTAGCACCAAATACCCAGAAACTGTGGAATAGAGATTCACAAGAATTGTGAAATGTTGAAGGCCTGCGCCGAAGATATCTCTCCACATGTCATTCTCAGCTTAGTACAAATGACACTGTGATTCCGGACCAGCCAGCTGCAAGAGAAGACAATCAAGAATCTCCATAGAGACAAGGCAGATGATTCTACTGAAGCCATTTATCAAACATGGGCTAGCACATGCACACGATTTTATTAAACACTGTGCATATGAGTGATCAAGCCAAGCTTTCTCGTTTCACCTTATTTTATTTTGGAAAGCATATTAACTTGTTCCAATAACATCTAATAGGGTATGATAAAACATCACAGACGACTAAGGTGACAGTGCTGAATCGCGGAGTCAAGTTATTGTGAGTATTATTTTCGTGAATCTGTTCAGTCCTAAAACAGAATGGCATGACAATGTTGTATCAGCCAGGCCAAAGTGTAACGTTTCACGTTTAATCTGATTTCTGCACGAGTGCCTGATTACTTACTCTTGGGAGCGGGTAGTCGGGTAGTTCAAGTGCCCGTTGCTAACCCGAAGATCTGGTTCTAATCTCTGACATTGTTGTGGTTACTTCCTGGATATGGCTTGACGATCACTACAGGTTGCTGGGTTAAAACGACACCGACGTACTTCACAATACAATTATAAATCTATATATTATTATTCTAACATTTAAAGCGCCGATATCCACCTGAGCTGCACAAAGGCACTTTGTATTTTCCCTCGATCACTGGCTGACAATACATACACAATACTGGCACATCGTATTACCAGTCTCAACTCACCGTGGATCATAGAACTCTTATATTCGCTAACGTAATTGACACGTTTGATTGCATAACTTTATAGATTAAACATCGTGAGGTGCAAAAGTGAGGTCAATGTAATACAAATACCTTCTCATGTCACAACATATGTCAAAATCACAATTGCTACTTTTTCACAATGATTCTTTAAACCGCCGGAAGTTTACAACTGGATTTGACCCAAACATCACAACGTCATCAAAACGCTACAATGCCCTTAATATCTCCGAAAGCCATCAAGACAGAAGCAGGATACTAGGTCATGATACTAGCAAGGCCATATTAATCAAAATCGAATGTGTAACATAGCTAAACACAAACGTTCTATGTGAAATTGTGGGGATTGGGGAGCATCCATGATATATGACCGCCCAGTGGAGATTCCAGATCAGATTAGTCCCCAATGCATCGCACGTAGTCCTTATTGTATTCCTGGACAGAACAGGTCTCATGTCATGGTATCGTCATCAGTCCATGGAGATTCTGGATCGCCAATGATCACCAACGTTGACCGTAGGAGGCAAATGGATGGTTCAATCAGGCTGGCTGACCTGTGGGGGACCATCGTGAGTGAGTTTAGTTTTATGCCGCAATCAACAATATTACGGCTAAGTAGCGAAAGTCTGTAAATAATCGAGTCTGGACCAAACAATCCAGTAATCAAGAGTGTGTCGATCAGTTGATACGACTACATGTGTCAACCAAGTCAGCGAACCTGACCCTCTATACCGTTAGTTAGTCGCCACTCACAACAAGCATGAGTTAAGATCACTGAAGATCAGTTGTAAGTCAGATCTTCACGGATGTGTGAATCACAGGTGGGGACGGATACTCTCACCTTTTCACGAACACCTGATATCATCAGTAATTCGGCGCGATTCATTAACACATGATCTTTCATCTGGAAATTGATTTGTGCAAACAGCAAAACATGCACATATACAGTACGAGGACTACTAGAAGGAGAACCAAATCTGCTACATGACAATGGTTACTTCGTGGCGTTATTATTGACTTTTTCATCTTATTATTAATTTTCGTGTGGCACAGAAACACAAAATAACCCTCTAGGCACTTTACAATCTTATGAAGTTATTCTATCTGTAGAAATGATAATCAATGTAAAAAATCTGTAAATAAATACATTACTGGATAATTCCGAGAATAGAAATATGGTGGAGAATATTTTCGAAGAAAGAACAAGTCACAACTCTCAAAGAAAATCTTTGAGAAACATGTGTCATCATGTACAATTGCTTTGAAAGGTTAGAAGGTCTTTGATCCAAAGAAAGCCACTGAGGTCTCAAAGAAACAGCTGTAGCTCACGACAATGACTACGACAGTGGGAAATATAGCCTCAAGCGTTTCTCGCAGGATACCTGAGACTTTGCTGACGACGACATGCAACAACGTGGCCGACGTTGAAGCATCTGACTGGCTGGCATCCCCGACTCATTAATACACCAGGAGGGCTCGACGCCACCACGACGCCATGGCTGTCGATACGGGCAGATGCACGCGTAATAAGGTTGTATACGCAGCGACTTTGACTTTGTGTTCAGGCGATTTAATACTAATAATAAATAGTAACAATAATGTGGGTACATATATAGCGCTACATCCAGATACTTATATCCGCTGTAATACATTAGGAGAAAAATAGTTAAAACTATATTTAGAGAAACAACTGAACGAAGAAAGTCTAACTAAGGCAAGACGAGTTAGATGTGTCCAAAGATTCAGCATTCATGAGATGAGTGGGCTGGTTGTTCCAGACACTGGCGTCACGGAGATCTTTTCCAACAGGATGAGAACTTTACGAGTTGAACTTTAGGAATAACAAGTAGCTGGTGATTCTTGGGGCGTATTGGTCCGGTCGGGATGTACTGACACAGAGGACTGGAGAGGTACTAGTATTCAGGTGTTTCTCCATGTAGAACTTTGAAAGTGATGCATAATTTTGAAGTCAATCCGGAATTTGACAGGCAACTAGACATCACTGAAGGTGTGATAAGATCTTCTTGGATTAATTTGATGCAGACCATGAGAGGTGCTGCGATCTGTAGTTTTTGAAGATGCTGAAGTTGAGTTGAACTTCTGCCACTCTGAGAGTGTAGGTCCGAATCCCAGATGGTAAACAAAAAATACAAAAAATACAACAATTACTACACTAGGAAAGTACAAACCACATATAGTATTTGTCAAATATCACATGAAGACCTACCAAATCCCTTTCATTCCAGTGCTGAAGAGACGAAGACATTACATTACAATGTCAGTTATCGCATAACGTATTGTGTCGAGGTCATATCCAGAAGACTCTAGATAAAAGCCTGGTCTCTGTATTTTCCTTTTAAGCTGAAATCGTCTTGAGCCGATCGCATGTAGAGCACATGCTGTGCCCCTTGAGATGAAATTCAGATCACTCTTTAAACTGCCACGTACTGATGACCTCGTATCAAATACAATGAACCCCTGATTCCATCTTTGACGGAGAAGAAAAATGACATATTACCACAGTATTAATATATATTATTGTCGTATTGCACTCCACCAATAATAGCAGCTGACAGATAGCTCGGCATGAAGTAGTCTGTCTCCCCAAATCAACAAAATACATTAGGAAAGGAGTCCAATTCAAGTCTAACATGATAATGCACGTCTAGAAATACTCTGTTGTTCAGGGGATTGTGTCTTATTTGGTTCTCCTTTCTTTTTTTACTTTTGAGATAGATATGTATTTAAAATATAAATTTACTCCAGTTGGAGCTAAAAATCAATCTCGGTATCGAATCGCATGTACATGGAGGTAACCTAATATGCTCAGCATGGTTCACGCAACAACTGCACCTCAATCACTGCCAAATGTGTTCAAGCGAAAATACAGTCACTGAAATTTAATGCGCTGAAAAGGGATTACAAATCAGTAAACACTAAGATTTCTCAGCACATTGGAAAAGCGATGACTGTAGTAACGTATTGTAGCGATCAGGTTTGCGAACCCGGATGTTCATTTTTTAATCCTTCCTCTGATTGGACTGTGTCAGTGTTCTCCTCAGCGGGTCTGCTCTAACTGAGAAAATATGGTGAGAGGGTAGAGTTGAAGCCTGGACAAAACAAGATGACTCTCTTGCTTCGGGCAAATGAAGAAGACCCTGATACTGAAGCAGCTCCTAATCAGATTAATCTGCCTAGTTGTGTCCCTTCTCTGGACCAGGATCTAGACATTGTCACCTGGATCCGCCTCGGTTATGAACACTCAGTCTTCAATAGTCTCTGTCCAAATTCGCTTTGCATGGGTGTGTTCCTCCGTCGTTCCAGAAACAACCATAGTATTGTAGGCTGAAATTGAATCTAGTTAGGACTGTGTCCAGGTTATTCGACTCTATAACCATTCTTGTTAGTGTCAGCAAGCAACGCGATAAACGTTACAGGAATGCATCAGTACGAGCCTTGCTGCCACATCGAGCTACCACGGCATGATGTCACTGAAATACTTTATAAAGCGTCGCTTAACGAAGCTTAATAACTGATACACGATATCTCCATCCCGAGTCTTTTCTCTCACGGCCGTCATGGTGCGATTTAACACGAATATTGGTCGTCTCCAAACCAGTCCTTTCATCCAGCAAGACAAATTAGACCCGGAACACCGGATCCTGTAGGTGCTGGGCCATCATATGATCACAGTCCTGAAAGTATATGATCATATGCTTTCTTGTAGCAAGTTATAGTAACAAACACCCTCTAGGAAAACTCATGAAGATCCGGGTTAAAACTGATCTTCAGCAACCCATGCTTGTAGTAAGAGGCGGCTAATGGGATCAGGTGGTCAAGCTCGCTGTCTTTGTTGACACGTCATTGTATCCCAATTGCGTAAATCGATGATCGTGCCGATGATCACTTGAATGTCTGGTCCTGACTCGATCATTTACCAACACCGCCATATAGTGGAAATATTCCTGAGCGCGGCGTAAAACGAAATTCAATCACTCAGTTTATAAAAGGCAAGCATTTGGATATGATTTCCACAAATAAGTGGTCTTGCTGGAGTTTAGACACATACGGCTGGAATTACAGAAGCGAATCCAGGAGTGTTTATCTGACCTTGACGATGAGTACATGATTTGTTTGTTTAGGGAACTATAGACAGTTGGACTAGAGATGTAAACCTATGTTGACTCAAGCACCCAGCAAACACTGTTTACCGATGGGATGTGTGCTGCTTGTCTGTGCTAGTGGTGCTTCTTTTATTTCGAGACGACTGTTTTCGTAGAAGATGCCTGTAATCTTATCCAATATTTAAAGAGAGGCAATTCTGTGTCAAGCAAAGTATTCACTGATGGATCTTTTGAGATAATGCAGCTTACTATTTACAGCTTGTAGCATCTGTACATTTCGTGTACAACATGAGCACCTGTACAACATACGTTACCATATAGCATATGAACAGGGTGTTTGTGGCATCAGCACAACCGACCTCTTCTAAAACATCTGCACATCAAGTGAACGTTATATGTGCAACATATCACATGCAATGTATAGCATATGTATTAATATCACTTGTAGTACAAAACACAACGTACCACCTGTAATTTGTAATAATGTACAACGTGTCGCAATCAATGTGCAACACATGTACACCCTGTCACATATAATTTGTAACATGTACATGTGCAGTGCGTCACATGTAATTAGTAAAATGTGTACAACGTGCGAAATTTCATTAATAACGTATGTACAACGTGTAACATGTAATTTGTAACATATGTGCAAAATATCATGTGTAAATGTTAATATATGTACAACGAGTGTGTCACAGGCAATTTGTAACATATTACAATGTGATAAATGTAATCTGTAGCACATCTGACATATATATAGTTTATGATACTTGTAGAACGTATCCCATGAAGTATGGTATGTCATTAGTACAACAGAGCATGTTTAACTGACTGATTGGACAGTACATGTAGGATATCAAGTAATTATTGATCAACACACCAAAGTCACGTGTACAGTTACACATTATACAACTTATAAGCAATGACCCATAATATATATACTAGTACTAATTTAATCCAAAAACACTTTCTATAAGCTGCACGTCTCTCGTGCTATACGCTTTCTGCTGTCACTCTACGTTCCCCGTTGCATAGCCAGTTCGCGTGACCAGCTAATTACTCAACAAGCACCTGTTGCCTTGTCCCTCTTTGCCGTAGATTCCAACCAAGGTCTAATATCCCTCTCATGTTGCCCATGTGCCTCTGTCACTGTAGTCTTTATTGAAATATCGATTAATTATTCCAACCTGTGAACTTATAACCCTATCACAATTATTAGAAGACATGTT
The DNA here is from genome assembly GCF_037392515.1 of Haliotis asinina. Taxonomy (NCBI): domain Eukaryota; kingdom Metazoa; phylum Mollusca; class Gastropoda; order Lepetellida; family Haliotidae; genus Haliotis; species Haliotis asinina. Next base: position 10,635,158 of record NC_090294.1, on the reverse strand, counting down.
TACCGTATAGGCTCTATTGTTCAATTCATTTCTAAGTAGGGGAAATTCTGAAAGTGATGACGCAATACCGCGATATGATCGGGAATTTTGATTGAATTGGGCATAAAATAATACAGTTTATACAGTACAATTGATGACGATTTGTCATTTGGCCAGTTATCTTTATGAAACCTAAAGCAGTATATGACAAAAGGTTATTTCGTACTCAACAAGGCTTAATGATCTGTTCATCAACTGAAGGAATTGCGTAAAAATACTTATTTCATCCGTGCATAACCCACAAGTATACAGTTTCATCGACATTGTATCTAGGGAAAGAGGTTGAGAGACAGGCATTAAAGACATAGCGAGAGAGCGAGAACAAAGAGAGAACGCGATAGACAGAGATACAAAGAGAGACTGAAAACACAGAGAGCCAGACTGAGAGAGTGAGTGAGTGCGTTAGACTGGAGGTTAGGGATTAAGAAGGATTTATCTGAAAAGGACACTAACCTGACTGAAAAGTCTAGGCTGCTACGGACTTGAAAATTCGAGTTGCTATATGTATTGCAACATTTAGACTAGTAGTGTTAATCAAAGCAATATATATTCCCTGTGCAAAGTACATGTCCCCTCCTCTCCGCCCCAATCAAGTTCTCAGTTTCTACAGATGTTTCTGTATCTGTTAAATCAGACTGGTTTGTAACGTTTATTGAAGTCAAAGTTGTGGGCACTGGCTAATTTTGTCCTAATAAGAAACATCGATGTAGCGACATTTGTTTCCGTATGAAAAGAAATAAAAACCTGTAAAGACTTCACCACCGCTGCCCACAGAGGACCACACGTGGCTCCCCAAACAGCACCTCTGGGTAACCTATTAGTGCTTTTGAAGATGAGCAGGTCAACCCAGCTGGGTGTTTTTTATACACTGTGACGGCTGCAGAGAGCACTTTCAGATAGAAGATGAAGATAGAAACTAAGAAGACATAATGTCCATACTGACCAGCTGTCAAGGGAGATATGAGAGTTATTCCCCCAGGCAAGAACCATAGATTAGCAAGAGAAGTGGACGCGCGGAGCACGTGGTACCACGTGGTGGTTTGATGACCAATTGATCTCCGCATCCAGCCTTTAATCAACCCGAAATGGTAAATAATTGTGGGGATCGAGACGTGATCCCCGCCACTACCCTTTTCTAAGACTATGGTCCTGAGTAGAGTTTATAATAGAGCCATTTGCATGGACAAATCACGTTACACTTTGGTGTAGTTTACTAGTTGACTTTTTAGTCGATGAAACACCGTCTGTTTACACGAACAAACGTGTTGTGGTTCCAAATCCCAAACCTTACAATTACCATCACACGGCTTTGATACTCAACAGGAATTGCTCTTACGCTTGAACTTAGAATTTCCCTGGAGGCAGTGATATAGAATTGATTATAAGGAGTAGGATCGTAGTGATCGCCCAAAGCACGTGGCTTCGAGTCGACGCTAGCCAAGACCACAGCGGTGCTTCTCCCAGATGACATCTCAGCGACACCTAGCGTCAGATCGGAAAGCGCGGGAAACACCAGACGACTTCTGTTTCTTGGAAAAGTTATAGAAGATCCAGTTATCAGTGTTGTTCCGTCACGAGCGGGTTGTTTGAAGGTATTTGTGATGTACCATTTTGCAGCAGCTCTTTGTCGGAAATAGCTACAACAAAACCTGGCATTTTCCCGACGTGTTTATTCTGATGTCCGCCGGCAGTAAGCAGGTGTAAACAGTCCAGTTATCACAGGAAGTGTACGCAATGGAGTTTTAACTTCCGCACTCGATTCTGCCAAGGAGTACCACTGTTGTCAAGGTAGGTGCACGAGCCAAGTCTATCTACCACGTGTTTTCATGCCAAATAAGCCAAACCAGACAGCGTGTTTATGAGATGTGACGAGTTGTCTTTAGCGTGTTGTCCTTTGATACAAAACACTGTTCTATTGCAGCCTAATATCGTATATTGTGGTTTCTAATCGGGTTATTAAACGATTGGCGATTTAAAAGAAGAAGGTTACTCTAACCCAAAGTATTTCTCAGTCATAAAGTATGTATTAACCGTATGATGTGGAAATAGTTCACCAGTGGCAAGTAGGATAGACGATGTATGTTTACGCCTCTTTCATGGATGCATTTCATGACATGAATTTCATGTTCCTAATAACGGCCTTTAGCACTGTGAGGATTAAACCAAATAAACAAACATCCAGAGAGCTAATATAAATGCATGTTATCTGCTTATATTATACAGATATCTCCATTCAAATTGTAAAACATATTAAATGATATACTACGATATGTACGGAACGCATTTGTGTTGTATTCTTCATATACTGACACTGAGTATGCACTATGAATCTGCTCTTGAAAATGCTTCCGTTTGAAACTGAATTCACAACAAATGTTATTGATGAATGTCAAGTTAAACTGAAGGAGGGATGTTGGTCCCATGTGACCCGCTTAGAGTTGCAGCAACTGTGGGATTGATACATGTGTATCGTGCTCATATCGCCTGTTATCATGAATTATTGATAATATTGGCTTTGTTCCAGAAATATGTGTTTGTCCTGTAGGTATTAATGTGCAGCACAAGGTCGGAGTTATGTCATTGCGGTTGTTGGAGCTGTGTTTGAGGGTAGCGATGTAAACACTAACGTTGGACGAAGTGCTGTCACTTGCTGTATCGATTGACGGAACATGCGTTGTGTTGTCGTTACTGGATGTACTGACTAATTCGTGATCAGCGTCCTCCATGTAGCACACCTGTTAATGGAAGGCCGTTGTCCTCGTCAGACATCTACCCGTTGACAAGCAACGTATGGTACATACTCCATGGAGCGACTCATCAGCTGCCTTGATTAACAACTGTTCTCTTTCAGTGGCTGTTGTGAACCTGGCAGACTAGGCTTGTTGACCTGTACACATTCTTTAGAGAGACTTGTCACTTTATTAACAGCTGTGCACTTCCAGTGATGTGGAGGAACTCACCAAATATTTTCCTAAACATCTCTTCACCAGCAGTCTATGGTTTTAGAAGCTAAATTACAATTCCTCACGAGTTAATTTTCCAATTCTCTATGAGACGACTCAACGACTGCCTTGCGACCCAACTGATCACTTGCATTGTCTGATCATGAGCTGGGAAGACTCACCAACTGCCTTGATACCCAACTGATCACTTGCATTGTCTGATCATGAACTGGGAAGACTCACCAACTGCCTTGCGTCCCAACTGGTCACTTGCATTACCTAATCATGAACTATGGTGCGACTCATCAACTGCTTTGGTATCTAACTGGTCACATAAAGTGCCTGATCATGAGCTGACCATGGGCGGTGCATCAACTGCCTTGCTACCCGACTGATCACTAGCAGAGCCTAATCATGGGCTATGGGGTGACTCACCAACTGCCTAGCTACCCGACTGATCACTCGCAGAGCCTAATCATGACCTATGGGGTGACTCACCCACTGCCTTGCTGCCAGTTGAACACCTACCTTGGCTCCTGGGTCTCCATCTACAAAGCGTTCTTAACGTTTTGGCTTGTCGTAACTCTATAGTACATGACGCTTGGCTGTTATACATGTCCAGTTTGTTATGTTTGTGTAATAGTATGACCCAGCGGATGAATATAACGGCCACATCATATGCTAGTCCTGTACATAGAGCTGAGGGGACAAACCAACGTTGGACGCGGAGAGTTTGGCAACTGGACTCCTGAGAGCTTCTAGGAGTTTGCTCCTGCCCCACAGCGAACCATATGTGATGTATGTGGTCTGTTCTTAGGCAAGTGAGTTCATTCAAAATTGCCTCTGCTCACTCAGCAGAAAATGGGTACCCGATAGGATAAGGTATGTGACTGTTAACCTTCTAGAGCCTCACAGGCAGCTTGGGTACTGTGCTTTGATTGTTAGCTTTATTAGCTTTCCCCTAGTAAAATGAGGTTGAAATAAATACTCACGTCCCTAATCGTATATTAGAAGATGTCAAGACAATGAAGCCAGTCTGAGAGTCATTATCTATTCAGACCTGACATACTAGAGGCAACAAGGTGTCATGGTATTATGTTATGTTATTAGGGGTCCAGGCTGTAATCAGTTGGGTAACTGACTACGATGTTCTCGCATTCATACTAGTATCAGCAGCGAGTTGTGTTGGAAGGGTTCCCAGTGCAAGGGGCCTGTCACTGCGGCGTGCTAGTCGACACATTCGTGTCAGACAGGGAGAAAGACGTACACGATGGGCTTACACATTTGATGAAGAAATACAGAAAGTAGTTCAGTCCGGTAAATGCACTTAAATCCCTGGAATTTGAGTTAGAACTGGTCTCCAGCAACCCCTGTTGGTCGTAAGAGGCGACAAACGGATTGAGTGGCCTGGTTCGCTGATTTTGTTGACACGTCATCGTATCCCAGTTGATGCTCATGATGTTGATCACTGGATGGCCTGTTCCAGAAACGTTTATTTACAGACCGCCTCTATAGCAATGTTGCTGCGTGTGGCGTCAACCAACCAACCAGCCACCGTAAATCAATGCATTAGACAATATGTGAAAAGCTTTATGCGAAAATCATGTTCTGGTGTATTTAGAAAGCATCGGCGTATGCGTAAAAGTACGTGCCATACATCACATGACAATACATATGCATATATTATTTACCATATGTATATTTTGTATATAAGCACATACACAACCGCTGCAAGATATATCCGCCATACGCAGGAACTACAACATACACACATATCCACATACAAAGGAACTACAACATACATGCATATGCACATATGCAGGGACTACAACATACATATCCACATACGTAGGAACTACAACATACATACATATGCACATATGCAGAAACTACAACATACATATGCACATACGTAGGAACTACAACATAGATGAGTGAGTGAGTGAGTTTAGTTTTACGCCGCACTCAGCCATATTACAGCTATATGGCGGCGGTCTGTAAATAATCGAGTCTGGACCAGACAATCCAGTGATCAACAACATGAGCATCGATCTGCGCAATTGGGAACCGATGACATGTGTCAACCAAGTCAGCGAGTCTGACCACCCGATCCCGTTAGTCGCCTCTTACGACAAGCTGAGTCGCCTTTTGTGGCAAGCATGGGTTGCTGAAGGCCTATTCTACCCCGGGACCTTCACGGGTCACAACATAGATACATACATATGCACATACGTAGGAATTACAACATACATACATATGCACATATGCAGGAACTACAACATACATACATATGCACATACGTAGGAACTACAACATACATATGCATATACGAAGGCACTACAACATACATACATATGCACATACGCAGGAACTACAACATACATATGCACATACGTAGGAACTACAAAATACATACATATGCACAATTGCAGGAACCACAACATAAATACATATGTACATACGTAAGAACTACAACATACATACATATGCACATATGCAGGAACTACAACATACATACATACATATGCACATACGTGCAACGTACAATATCAGGACATAAAGACATTGTCTACAAACAGGTGTATGCATGTTGTGCAACCACATACGAGAAACAATTATCATCTGCCCATCTGACTGTTTGTGTTTCTCTCTTCCAATGCAGTGTGTGCGTAAATGTATGCACGAGTTTTTTTAACATAAACAATTAATTTCATCCACTAAAAGTACAAAATAGCACATACATGTATATACATGTAAAGTATGTCTCCGTGTATGGTTCGTACATACATTACACATTAATGATACGTTCCGTGCCCACAAAGCGAGAACAATGGACACTAATTGAGTCTATGTGTGATCCCAATACGTTATTGAACACACTGGTTGATGAGAAACAATAACGCGAGTCTGAAGCAACGGCGATGTTGCTACCAGATATGGATGGGGTGGGCGTGTTGACGTATTGGGTTGTAGGATGCGATGGATTTAAGGTCGACTGCAGGGTTACGTCTCATATGGTGACGTGCGTGGACTGGGATCCAGTCTGCAGTGATGCCGCCTAAAAAGCTACACGTCTCTAAGATGCCACACCAGTTCAGCGTGAAGACCCCTTTCAGACACAGTACACTGATCAGCCCTTGTCTTATCTCCTGATTACCGATCTTTTAATGACCATCTGCTCATGTATCTGTTTTAGTATGATGGGATCGTGTCACCGGCCTTCCCCCTGAAGGTATATCAAACAGTAGGCGGTTCTTGACACCAGGAAGAAATGAGTATAGATAAATCAATACAGATATATGGTAATGACATTTGTACGTAAAAATCACGTTATACTTTGGTGTAGTTTTCTAGTTGACCTTTTAAGTCGGCGAAATACGATTTGGTCACACGAACAAAGTGTGTCCCTTGTATCATCAAAGAATTACCACCATCAGCAACAGTAAAAATGATAATGATAATGATTGTGGGGACAACGGCAATGAGTAGATGATGAGCCTTACAGGATCACCAGAACCCTCTTTGCTGTCCTAATCTTTAAAACACTATGCAGATCTCGCTTGTATCTCAAGTACACTGTCGTCAGACTCCACATTGTTCACGGTGCCCAAGGTTTGGCACTTCCTGGTCTCTTAGCGCAGATCAGGAGAGAGCCCGGGTGTGTCGGTGTGCTGTTTTTCTTTGCAACATGACCGTGGTGTCAGTCACCAGATTACCCAGCCAAGACCTAATTGTGTCCTGGCAACAGTGACGATAACTGTTAGAATATTGCTGACAATGTCGTTAGTGATATTGGCTCGTTCACACTCTCATTGAGGTTAAATGTGGAGGCGGTTGCGCGTCAGCATGGAGGTCGCATAGAAATATGTTGACTTGAAGCGTTATTTTTAGAAGAACGCTGCGAATCTGTATCCGTGAAAGCAGGTGTTGGTTGTTTCCGGCGAGACGACTGGCTTATAAACTGTGACCATGATCCTTGTATCTCTATATTCGGCGTTTGTAACGATCCGTCTGGACAAAAGGCAAGGACTGATAAGGATCGATGTCATAAACACAATAGTCTGCCTCACAGTCCCTGGACCACGTTGTCCCTCTTCCGTCTAACTGTTTCAGGTTGCACAAAGTCCGCATTCTAGCACATTTTGTGGCCTTCAGTGTAGAATGAATCACCTGGAAGCTGTGATTGGATATTTTTGTGAAACACTGATTTTTTGCATCCATCCACTATTTAAAAATGACCATAACTGTCAACATTTAATCATGTCCTTTTCAATACGATGACTTTTGCTGAGAGTCTGCAGAAATATTTTCCAGTAGATAACCGTTGCTGTGGAACTGGGGTTCGTGTGTTCAACTTCCTGCACTCGGAAACGGAAATGGTTGACCTTGCAATAATTTGAGTTTTTTTATTGCAGGCATGAGGCGATATTCACATGCACATGTACTGGCTGTTAACAGCCTGGCCATTTTTTAAGGAAATATAACATTCCTATTGCAGTCTATGGGGAAAAGTGGCTTTCGCGACCTACACCGAACATTTTTTAGAACATTTACAAATACTGGAAAGTGGATAATCATAAAACCGTGATGGCATCTGAGTAAAATGGGGACAAAGATATGACATAGGTCGCATACACTGACCTAGAATGTTTCAGAAACAGTGTAGTTAGCATTTTGCGAACTCCTTGTATCATCTATGCTCAGACGGACCAAGTGGGGTTTAAGCCACTTTTAGTAATATTTCATTATCTCATGGCTTCGGACATCCGAATGGGTTTCACTCATTGTACCCATGTGGGCATCGAATCCGGGCCTTTTGCGTGACGAGAGAACGCTTTAAGCACCAGACCTTCCCACCGCCTCCTTTTGTTCAGAAACAGATGCTCTTGATACAGTCAGAATCGCACAATCGACTTTTAGATGTGACAAGGTTTTGTCGATTCTATTAATTTAACAAGTTTATTCTGTATTGTCTCTTTGCTGTATCATTTACATGTCTTGTATATATCCTAAAATGCACTACATACCCTAAGGGTAAAGATGGCTAGCTGACGATTAATGTTGGAAAAAAGCTAAAATCACTGGACATGTGTTTGCTCTAAGCTGTGCTTCTATTGTACATGTCGTCAAGAGGCAGTTACCCACAGCAGGTGTTCCCTGTACACTATAGTGTCGTACAACAGGTGTCCTTTTCTACCAGTATTACTATTTTGTTGAAACAGGGCGTTCTTGGCGCAGCTGCTATCTTACACCTACATGACGATGTTATTCGTGTGCTCACAAATGATCGCTTTCGGAGGGCCGTTGTTTTCTTCCACCTATATTACTATATTGTACGTATGAGGTGAAATGATCGCTTTCATGAGATGGACGTTCTCTTCGACCTATATTACTGTATTGTACGTATGCGATAATACTATACTGTATGTGATGAAAAGAACGCCTTCTTGGGGATGATGCTCTCTTCCGCCAACGTTGTCATATTAAACGAAAGCGGTGAACAGAACGCCGTTCTTGGACAGATCATTTTGTTCTACCCACGTTGTTTTAAAATTCAAGAGTGTATGTCATCATCTTAATATCATGGTGATAAACACGTCATATGTGTTTGATAGTTACAAGATCATGGTGATGATATGAGATGGTGTCTGTGTCTAGTGTGAAGAGTGTTCGGATGTGGGTAGCATCTCGGTGCAATCATTGATGATGTATACCAAGATATATTGTTTCAACCTTGGGAAAAGCCTACGATTTAATGTTACCAGACACGTACAAATTGCATGGCCTTTGTGTTGCTTACAGAATTATATCACGTCTTGAATGGAGAGATGAAATAAAATGATTCTCTCTAGAGGGGTGACATTTTGCATTATTGAAAATACATTCAATTTGCTAACGTAAGTTTAGTATTTTATTGAACGTATCCAACAGTGTACTGAATATCTGCAACGAGTATCGAAACACATTCATCAACGGATGGAAGACGTTTTTTCATTCCCGTTCACATCGTCGTTTGGATTGTTACAGACAAACTCTTCTGTTGCAATGTAGACATGAAGCATTGCTCGCCATGTCCCATGAGAGATTTAACGGAGATCACAATGCATCCAAATTAAACTTTGATGAAAGATCTTCATAAGGAGCGGATGCAATGTGTGGTGAGCAGAGAAAGTATGTTTGTAACGTAAAAGAGATGTACAACAGATACTAGTAACTCACAGAGTGAAAACACGTGTAGGGTGTTTATTTCCCTGCATTTTTTAATTATGTATTTAATAAAAAGAATCTGTGAAATCATACACAGCTCACGCCAATTAGAGTACTATGAGTACCTATTGTTTTGGTATAATGTTCGTAATGTTAAATGCCGCACTGATCGATATTCCAGTTACATGATGGCTGTCTGTAAACACTCGACTCTGGATTGTCATCCAGATTGTCATCCTGTGCATTAATGAACGCTTTTGGGATACGATGACATGTGTCAACCAAGTCAGCATGCTTGGCCTCCTGATCTCGTTAGTTACCTCGTGCAAGTATGGACTAGCTGACGACCAGTTTTAACCAGGAGTTTCAAAGATGACCTTCTGAACTTCAGTAAACTTAGGGAACGTTCTGTCATGTCACTGGATTGTCTTGTCCATCACTACATTGTCTTGTCGCCCACAGTCCGCCTTCGCATGACAGTAGTACACCTTTGCGGGGCAACAAACACTTTGATTCGGTAATAATAGAAGATCTGGGTTGCAACTGGTCTTCAACAGCCCATGTTTGTAGTAAGAGACGACTAACAGGACCGTGTGGTCAGCCTCGTTGACTTGGTTGACGCACATGCAGATCGATGATCACTGGACTGTCTGATTCAAACTCGGTGATTTAGTTATATATGCTACGTATATATGTTGCAGGACAAGGCTACCCTTTAAATGATCCGTTATTCATGCAAGTATGTTTCACAGTTATCTTCCCCTTTACGCAAAGGTTTACCATGGAGGCTTGGAACTGTTGATTCATTCGCGTTGACTCTAGGCTGTTCTTAATCATATGAGAGTGCGTCTTTCATGGTCAGGTTTAACACGTGCAAGACTATCGGGAAGGTCCAATGTCGCAATTAGTCACAATGTATCCAGCTTCTGACAGAGGATGTGAGTCATCTACCAAGTCCAAATCATATGGAAAGATCGCTGCTTCCATGTTCCGTCCGTCCGCCATGCAATTTGTTTTATTTGATAATAGGTGGACGGGCAATAGCTTAGACGATCCTGGATCAATTTATCTCCCGGACCTAAACATACGTTCCAATCATCCATCCCATTTAGGGAGGGTTAAATGTCACTTGGCTAGTCTGACCAGGACTAATGGGCTATATCAAGTTTATGTATAAATACTATGTCTAAGACAGGCAAAGTAGGTAATCTAATTTTATATTAGATGGAGGGTATCCAATAACCAAGAACGTTTATCAATAAGATTTTGCACATTCTGGTATTATAGTGATATTATCAGTGCCTCTTCTTACAGTATTTCAAGTTTATCAGGGTGGGTTACTGTGTTATTGCTACTGGGGTGGGAGGTCACTGGTCACTGGTTTGTATGGTCCGGACTCGACAACTGACAGACCGCTGGAATTGATCACAGGATTATTGCTGACTGCGACGGTAAACAACAACAAACGAAACCCGACTATCGGTAATGAGTCATCTTTATAACCTTACCTAACCTAACCTTACTAATATTGTAGAATAGATTTACGACAGCTCGTAACGTTGCGAAAGCTTCGTTGATCGGGTCTCTGAACCAGACAAACAAAGTACTGAAAGTATCAGCATTGCATGCTATCAAGTCACGAAAACACACATTCAGTCATATAACTGGCAACTGCATTGGAGTTTGTGAAGCATGAGTTCCTGATGACCTCTTCCTCCACGGAATTCTCAAGGAAAACCCAAACATATGCTTAAATGAACGGATGTTCCATGGTGTCATCTTAAGGAAGCAAGTATTGACGGCAGACCCGACGTAGGAGGGCATATGACTGGACAACATTCAAGTTAACACCGTCGTCTAATACGAAAACTTCCAAATGACAACAGTCAAATATGATTAAAATGGCGAAGCTATCAACGCCTGGGGATGGGCTACATTGTGTGTGTAATCCTGCCTGTTAATGCCTCTCCGGGGACGTCTTTTTCACTTACACGCCATCAATCTCCATCGACCCTCATCACATGCATCAGCTGCCATCCTTTCCTTCCAAGTCACATACTGCAGGCAGCAATGACTAAAACCAGCACGTCCCCTCTCTACGTGCCGCAATACAGGATAAGGTCAAAAATTATTGCAACTAGACAAAAAACCTGTTTACATTAACTAAATCAAAATGTCCAATAAGCACAGTCAAGATTAGCGTAAATACGACATTTCCATATGTGTTTGTCTCGTAAAGTTCCATTGGTTTAGGTGATTGAAGACAATTTTGCGCGTTGATGTTGCACGGCTGGTGTGTTTATGAACGTGGCCCTGGCCTTTGAGCAGTGTTCTCATTACACACGGCGACGTGTGTGGAAGAGTGTGTTTGCATATTCACTGATTTGTGGTGCGCTAATTCTCTTACAACCCGTGAAGATCCGGGTTAGAATTTCAGTAGTCCGTGTATAGATGACAAATGGGATCGGGTGGTCGGCACGCCGACTTGGTTGACTCATGTCATCGTATCCCAAATGAGTAAATTGATACTCATGCTGTCAATCACTGGATGGTCTGGTACTGAACAGATTATGTACAGATCGCTGTATCCGGGAAATCAAAATTACTGACTGCAAACAGTAAACACACATAGCCAATGAACTAAGGAAAAGTACACATTTGTATATCCCTTAGGTGTGACAAATTCCGCGGTTTTTTTACTTCCGAATATAGCCTTGACCCTGATTGTGATATGCTTGCAAATGTTAGAGATGATTTTAGAATATTCAAATCAGAACTGAACCTTGAATAACAGCCACAATCAGTGAAATCTGTAATATGCACACAAGTGCAATGAGAAGAAATCAACAGATTTACTTCATTGCCGAATGTCTAAAAAACAGGCCCATCTTTGGTGTAAGAAGGACTCATATTTTGACTCTAATACTATTCACTCTGTGCCCTCTTCGCAAACATACGCAGTTGAGACCCAAGACTGACGGAAAATAATCGCTTCTTGTCAGGAATGATGTATTCTAACTAACCCTTGTCCTGCGGGACATAACTTAGGGAAAGAGTGTCAGCACCGGCTGAGTAAATTATCTATTTTCATTATAACCAAAAGTAAACATTTCCCAGTTTTCATCTATTTCTGAGAATGCTCGACACTACTATTGGTCGTATTCTTACCATCGATTTTTGTGTGAGTGGAACATTCAGGCGCGAATGTCTAACTATTTCGTAATAGTTGCGTCAAGGAGTGAAACGTTTCCTGGTTATTCATTAGGAACTCTGGTTGACATCCGGCTCTCCTGAAACTGAGCTGTAGGGAAGTCTTGTTCGATCAGAAGAATGAAAAGGTGCTCTTGGTTTTCATCCCGATCTTTTTAGTTTATATCTCATTGTCATTCACATTTACATTATTGTACATGATTAATACCATGGCATCGTTTCGAGTGAGTGTGGTTTTACGCCGGTTTTAACAAATATCACGGCGGGATGCACCAGACATGGACTTCACACATTGTACCCATATGAGGAATCAAACCAAGGTCCTCGGCATGACGAGCGAACGCGTAAACAACTGGGCTACCAGATAGTTTCATATAGGACGTATAGCTCTTATAGGCTGATGTTTGATCGATGCCATTCTGTAATGTTACATTAGTGTATTAATACAATACATTGTATAAATCTACAGAGACATTTTAACTGTTATCGAGGAGGAGCATCAGTAACCTGTGTGGGGAAGACACATTTGGTGGGATATTTACAGAAATATTGTGGTAACATGAAAGTTTTTAAGTGTGAAAGCCTTGGGTATTTTAACAGAAGGCGATGCCCCTGTCTCGCAGCCAAATGCACCTGTTCTTTGACAATAGTTCATTTTTATGTGCAACCTCCATACATCTCCCTTGAATTTGTACGCAGAATCCCATTAGGTTTTTTTTTTTGCTTTGGTCTTTTCATTCAAAACCAACTCAACGAATTGAAGGTCGCATATCCAGTGCTTTCAACATAGCGGAAATAGAAAACATTTCTATAATCAAGAATAATTGTCATCCTCTAAAGAAAACCTCGTACGAACTTTTCAGCAAGTGTCAGATGTCCCCACCCTTACATGAGTTCGAGCATTTAACCTCCTTTAAGTGTCCCTAAGTGATGAATTACGTCTTGACAACTTGCAAAATATGACGACTACCTCTTCCTTCCAAGGTCTCTGAAGGCAACCTGAGCTCACTTAATAAGCTTAAAAGTGAAAAAGCTTATTTAAGACGATAGCTGACCTAATTCCTTACAAAGAGAACAAACATTTGTATAACATCTTGCTTGAACAAGGCGACGCGATCTGGGGAATTACTAAGGTTCTTTGTGTGATTCGCTCTGTTTGTGAACCAATACATTTAAGTTGCGCATAACACTTTGTCACTCATAACGATCCTACAAAGAACGAATACCCCTTTATCAATATCGGAACATTGTATTCACTATGGAAATCGATCATAAACGTTATATCACACCAACTCAGGAGTGTGTCCACAAAACAATGACGTTATATAACTAAATTATACGTTCAGCTGTGGTGTGGGTCCTATTATGTTGCTGATGCAATATAGTGTCGTGATAATGGAAGGCTAGACAGCGACAGGGCGGTATTAGGGGTAAGATGTTGTGGCGAAATAATGGCACGTATAAGATGATAAAGAACGTTGTGGCCAGACACATTATTCGTCTGAAGCGCTGATTCGTCGGTGAAGGTCACTGTGGTCCTCTGGTCAATTGCGTGGCAACTTGTTCTAAGGTTTAGCGCCCGTTACTTGCCAGGATCCGTTGTCTGCGGTTTAAATGGAGCATTCACCGTGATTGTGAGCCAGGGTCTGTCAGCATGGTAGCTTTAGCCATGGGTTTTACACACAATCCATATCCAACCTCAAAAGGAAATCTGTTGGAAATTGTGTAACGATTGGGTATTGTTTCGCACATTGTCGTTTTACGCTTCGTCTCAACAATACATCAGATATTTGCCAAAATACTGTTCACCCATGTTGTTCATCCTTATTCAAAAACATTGTACAGAGAGTACAGATTTCAGGAATTTTATAATAGTTCTTGGATCTAGATGCAAATGAAGCAGCTTACATTGGAAGTGAACTATGAAAATATGTTTGCTTAAATGTGGTGACCCAAATAAGGGTGACAGAAGCGAAATAGATGTCAACACCTATGTTTTAAATGCAACATTTCATTACATATACTAATACCCTCACTGACACTTGGCCGTAATACATACCATTGCATATAATTTTATAACGCGCCGTTTAGAGTAGGGGCGAAAGTGCGGTTGACCAGTCCAATTCTTACACATCTTGCCATTTTAGAATATTTTCTTCAAATTCTAGAAGAATAGACGAAGACGGACCCAAGAGGGGAGGTTCAGGGGGTTCCATCCACACCCCTACCTCCACTCCTTTGACTAAAAAACACATTGAAATTAATATTAATGTTTTGCGCTGGCATTACGTGATACGACATGGGGCCAAGGTCAAAACCCCTACACCTTGGAAAATTCCCGGCTCCGCCTATGGAAGATACACACCCTTTGGCAAAACACTGACGTGAAAAACGTATGCACGCATGTACAGAGTTCTGTGAGAGAGAGAGAGATGGGAGGGGTTGGGATGTGGGGATAATTTCAATAGGTCACTGAATATTGGTGTCGACATCAGGTGTTTAAAGGGTGAGCATGTCCTGCCTACCGGTCTCACCAGCATTCACACTAGTTACAGGAAAAAGTATGAATTATGTATTTTCAGCCTGGTGGCCCACAGAAGTACTCACAGCAGAATATTACAGCAGTAATCTTGCTGAGAACATAATAAAATTTGATACTTCCGACTGATCATCATTTGAACTCAGGAAGCTTCATTCTGATTCTTCATGCAGTGGTCTTCCCAAGTCACCATCAGATTCTTGAGAGGTATGCAAACAAATAGAAATGACTTCGTCACCAACATTCAATTCAGCTTTAGTTTCGCGGTCTATTTAATATAATAAGAGATATTGGCGGCTCACGGGAGAAGCATCTTATTTAGTTAGTGTGATCAAGACCAAGAACTTGACCGATTAGAATTGGAGTCACCGGCCTACAGAGCCTTCTCCTTCTGTTCTCACGATTCCGTATTAGGGACAGAAACATGGTTATATTCTACAGATAACTGTGATTGTCATTGTCGAAAACGTGAAGCCATTGATATACATCTCTGTTCCTTTATGAAAGGAACAATGGTCTTGGCTCGTTCACCATTGTCACAGAATCGTGTACAAGTCCTTAGCCGAGGTCAAAGGCCCTCAGAAGCTGTCTGTTCGATTACAAGGCCAAACAGTGATTCACAAATTTGGAATCATTTTAAAAGGTCACGAAGTCAGATATGCAACCGTTCAAAAGGTTAATAACGAACTCTAGCAATTTGGATAGGATTGCCTGTTTGATTTGATTATCCGTCCATTGCCTATTTGATCTATTAACTCAAGGTTATTGACCTGGGGATAAGTGAGTCCATCTAGCAGTCCAGCGGTCACAACCAAAGAAAAATCCACTTGCCGATGAAAAGCTCTAGAACCCATGCTGACATTATTCTCCACAATGACTGCACTGTCCCATGATATGCTTCTTCGTTGGGCGTTTGTAACATTAACCTCTTCATCCAAATGGTATGGGGAAGCGAGTGAGTTTGGTATTACGTGGCTTGTTGCAATATTCTTGCAATATCACGGTGGGTGAACCACAAGGTACCGCCACTGCCCGCAAATTGCGAATGACGTAGAATCATAGAAGTGTATCTTTCCGGCCCCGTGGTCGGTTCATTAGTGTTCTGCCTTTTCGTGAGGTAATCTACTCTTATTTTTTCCGCCATGAACGTCCTCAATGAAGTCTTAACGAAGTCAACTCAATTGTGACCGTCTGTGGCACAGTATCGGTCTCGAATATCTGCTGGAAGGATTGAAAAGGACACAGATGGCTCAATCTTGATGACGTTCATGTGAGTGGATCATTCTATGAGGATCAGTTTATCAGTGACACCATGTACACGAAAAGGTTAATCGTGTCCTTTTCTGCCAGCAGTAATCTTCCTTTACAATCAGCCTGTTACCTTCCACATTTCTCTGAATGCCAACCTTTCAGAATGACTTAACCTAACCCTTTATAAGGAAAGCTTGAGTTTAATGCTTGTTGAAAATGCTTTTAACCATCCAATTAAACTGAGAAATGTAGATACCACTCACTCACATTTGCCGGACTGGACTTTGCAGGCGCTGATACAGCTTTTTGATGTGTGCGTGTGTGCAAGCGCTCTTGCGTGTGTGAGGGTGAGTGCGAGGGGGGAGAAAGGCGCACACTCTTGAGAAAGGTGAGTGCACGCTTAATTTTCACCCGCTTTCGTGAGAGTTTCAATGGTCATTTAATAAACTAACAGTACAAAAGGCACATCCCTGCACACACACCTCCCCTCCCTGGATCCGCCTGTGCTTTGGGTGCAATTACCCGTGTGTACATTTTGCAGAAAATGTTGTTCAGTAGCAAAGACGTTTTAACTCCCAATCACAAAACAACAAGCCTGTAAATATATTTTGGACTATGGAACCTCGGATAATGTCATTAATTTGATTAATGTCATTGACGTCTTGTATGCGTTTCCTGTTTAAATAATATCCATGGCATTTGATGGTTTGTGTGTCCATAACGTGTACAAGCTCGTTTTACGGCTTACCACATAGTGTTTCAAAGCAAAGAGCTGCAGTTCCGCCGTTTCTGTGGCTAAATGAATAGTAGGAAGGTGGCAAGCCATGCGTGAGCTTGTCCCGGCTTGATATGTAAAAAGAATGGTATTTCAGATGAACGTACCTAATTCAATATCATCGGATCTGTCGGGTCTCTTTGCGGTCATGTTGAAAGGGATTCTCATTATTGTATCGAATTACAAGCAACTAATCACAACAGTGTGAAAACTTGTACAATGCATCACCGATTACTTGTCGATGGCGGTAATCACAAGCGTGCAGGTGAAGCGCCTATTTAACCCCATCGTTAGGCCAATGAAAATGATCAGCCTGGCGACCATGTATTTATCCTAGGGCTTTCCTTCATCAAGGAATTGGTAGGGAATAATTAACGACTCTCTCTCAGGAAGGATAACAGTTCTTCGATTCCTCCAATTTAAACTACGTTACCCTGTATACGGTGTTATTTATTTAAAGGATTGCCCTCCCTGACCGATGTATGTTAAGCATAGTCGATTCAGGTACGAGTTGTTCAGGGAGTAGGATCCATCATGTAGACGTGGACGTCACTTACATCACCTCCATAGTAATCCAGTAGCATTGCAACCCGAGCCTCTATTCTACAATAACCTACCAACACAGGTTTTGGATAACAATGGCTAAACTATAGTCAAACACGACAAAGGACCATGATTCAGTGGTAAAGCGTCTGCCTATCACAGTAAAGTCCCGGGTTCGGTACCCGGTGGAGGCACCTATGTTCAGGTCATGAGTTGTGTAGAATCCTTGCACAAAATACTGATATCCACACTGTCTCAATTCACTCAGTTAAAAATGGGTACCCGTAAGGGTGTGCTGGCAATGTGAGTGTTTAGTTCATTGCATCCAAACAGGAAGCATGTCTGTATGATTCAGAGGGAGCTGAAAACGTATCGGAGATTACGATAGTGTACTATCATTAAATACTGACGCTAGATAATAGGGATCTGAATACTTTCCAAAATGGATTTCAATTCGCGAAAAGGCAAAATACTGATGGAGTATTGGGGAATATGTCCCCTAAAATTAGTACGTCCTCCACGTATATAACCATTGGTAGTCGGCCCTATCACGGTGGGCCATGAACAGCCTTTTTTCTGTTGTGTCTCATCAGGTCAGCGTGTTGGTATCGCTGGGGATAGTAATGTTCTTAGTGCAGTGAGCACGCTGTGTGCCTGGAGTGAGTGAGTGAGTGAGTTTGGTTTTACGCCGCTTTTAGCAATATTCCAGCGATATCACGGCGGGGGACACCCGAAAATGGGTCTCACACATTGTACCCATGTGGGGAATCGAACCCGGGTCTTCGACGAGCGAACGCTTTAACCACTAGGTTACCCCACCGCCCCCTGTGTGCCTGGTATTGAGCCCTATATAAGCGAACTACTAGTACTATCACTCACAAAAACGTGCTGGTTCATGTAAGTTTAACATGTGGTTCTCTGCACCTTACAATCGCAATAATTTAACATTGTTTACACTGCTCTCTATATCACTGAAAATTCATTTCGCATGTAATCGCTAATGACGCAGTGATTTGACACTGTTTAAATCACTCGATAGCTACTGACACTTTAGACAGCCACAGAGCAGAGACACCTTAAACACTGTATCCGATCTAAATCATAAACTAGAGATATGTAGCATTTTCAACTGGCATTTAGACATTTCGACCACTTCAGAGCTCGGCGGTCCAGAAAGAATTATAAAACTGCAACTCCAGACTGTTCAAGTCTTTGTTTTCTTTTGTAAAAAACTATGTAGTCTTAAGATGAACACTCTCTCCCCTGTACGTGCATGTTGTGGTTCAAATTTAGCCCCCCATAAAAGTCAACATAAAATCGCTTCCCAAATGCATTTAATTCAAAAAGAACTTTGGAATACTAGTTACTTTAACGTCACCATTGATCTTGAATTTCTACTCCATCTTCAGCGCCGTTGCGTCCTTGACGTCTCGGTGTAACGCCGTCTGTGGTAACCTCGTGTTCGCTCATCTTGACGTTAGCAAATATGGGATATTGTATCTGTGAATTCCAGCAGATGACAGAACAACGAGAACCGTAAATCAATGCCGAGGTACACGTTCTTGGAACCTTAATATATAAATTATCGGCCAAGTGGGAATTATCAATAAAACCCCTTAGCATCTGATAGATTCCTATGTTCGAGTAGTAACTCAACACAATTTCGCTATTAAAGTTGGAAATACATTAAGTCTACAATTTGCTGCCGATCTGAAGAGCAAGTACGTACAATCGAGGTTGTTTGCTCTCACCATGTGCTGTTCGAGATTATTAACCTTTAATCCATGTCAAGAGAATGGAACAAATTTGAAAATTGTCACAAACGATGTAATGTAAATGTTAGATATTGATGCTAGATAATAGGAATTTGAATATTTTACGAAATGGATTTCAGTCCGCCGAAAGGCAAAATATTGAAGCAGATTGAGTTTTGGGGAATGTATCACATAAAATTAGTACTGACACCATGTGTTTATGAAAAGACTAAACGTAAACATGCCCTCTGCGGATATATGAGTCTGCCCTACCATGGCGGGCAAAGAACAGCTTTTGTCTGTTGTGTCACGTCAGGTCAATATGTCTGCTAAACTAGATAGCTTTTTCAATTAATAATATGAATATAACTGCTTTCTTCCAATCGACAGCTTACGAGAATGCAGTTTTCAGGTGCGAACAAGTTCTTTATAAACAGTCCGACTCATTATTCTTACAAGCATTTTCTGGAGATGAAGATGGTGGACGTTTACTCGAAACGCACGTACTTGACAAACCAATGCTAACTACTGGGGTGACTGACTCTACCGCTGTAATCACCACTAGCAACAATGCTGATCTCCACCGTCAGGTTATGCTTGTAAATCAGAACACATGACGCCACAGCGTATGATGGAAGCCAAGTATGGATGCATCGCGGTGCCATTATTCATCAACTCAGCACCCCGTCTGGACGCCAGTCGTGGAATCTGGGTTATGTATGATCATATGTCTGGACAGTCAATAATGAAACATACAGCTCCCAGCATTGTTTTACACTGTCTAATTTATATCATACCTTGGCAATACGACCTTCATTTTCTTCTCAACACTTAGAGACACGATTATTGATGATTATTGTTTAAAATTTCTGAGTTTCATATGTATTTTTGTTTTAAATCACGACTATGTTTTCATTAATGTGGTCTCTAGTAGTGGTAATAT
The DNA here is from genome assembly GCF_037392515.1 of Haliotis asinina. Classification (NCBI taxonomy): domain Eukaryota; kingdom Metazoa; phylum Mollusca; class Gastropoda; order Lepetellida; family Haliotidae; genus Haliotis; species Haliotis asinina. The sequence goes on along the minus strand of NC_090294.1, from coordinate 10,614,955 downwards.
ATGATAATGAGAGTAGAAATAAATCGGATCACCCGAATCCTCTCTGCTGCATATTATCTTTAATCTGTAAAACATAGTCCATTTATCAGGTACATTTCTCCATGCACAATGCATGCCCGAAGTGCCCAAATGGTCTAATTATTATTACCAAGGAAACCCGAAACTGCCCGTGAGGCTCCAGAAGTGGGGTTTGCGGTTACCTGACTTATCCCACCGGATACCCATTTTCTGCTGGGTGAACAGAGGCAATTTTGAACAAAGTCACTTGCCTAAGGCGAGAAAGTGTGTCTCATGTGTTCCGTTGTGTGTATGACTGAAGCCCCTGAAAGTCTACAAGAGTCATGCTAGCAAACACGTTCACCCATCCTCTGACTGTTAGTGTGTAACTTCCTGATTGTGACCTGAGCTCTATGCACAAGGCCATACGCCACCACATTTCACTATAGCACATCGTGAGATATTTTCAAGGCTGTTTTATTAAAAATTGTTTGTAATCAGCAATATAATGTTACAATCGTTTATAGCGACCCAATCGAATATAAAATGGATTTCCAGCGTAGTTAAAACGTGAAGTACAAAACTCCCGCCCTCTCTTTCATGTCACTGAGGCAGCTGAAATCGACTTTTGCCAGGTGGTAATGTACGTGAGCGCTTGTCATTCTGAATGTCGAAAAACAATCCAGCCCTGATATTCCACTCGTATATATCATTAGGGGATAAGAGACCATCATGCATATGAGACCACCATGCATGATCATGCATGCCAGGACGTTTAAGGGAACTGGACATTATCCTTATGTTCCTTCTACAAGATGAGACACCCGGTGCTGTTGTTCCCGTTTTAAAGATCAATTGACTAAAGCAGCATATTAAAGACAAATCGTTACTGTACACGGTGTAGAGGACGGCCTACAAACATTGTACGGCTTTTTCATAGTCATCACAGATACCCAATCCACGGCTGTACAAACTTTCTTAATTGAAAAATACCTGCCACACAAAAGGGACAATTACGAGTAAAGACGAAAGGATGTAGTTGAAGTCTCTCACAGAGACCGCCACACTTACGATGGCCTATGAGGATGGACATCCTGCAAAGGAAAGCCTTTAAAACGAAGAGTTAAAACTAGATATTGACTTGAAGTGGTTTTTCTCCCCTCAAAAAGCCTTTACTCCCGGTAAAAGCTGATCTGGCAATATTTGTCCTCCTGGTTGGGGATGGTGACGTCAAAGAACATTGATAATATGCTTCAATTCTTCGCGAAGGGCGATTATTTCTGACAGGATGCATAAGTTTAGATGGCAAATATCCTTGCCGCGAGACAGGGTGAAACTAGATTGATATGATGGTAAAGATATGGTGGTGTTTCTTGATTGCCGGGACAAATTCTTCTTTAATCCACGTCTTCCTGCGCTAAAGCACGAAAATAATCTGAACTATTTTTGCCTGCACGGTATGCCTGAAGATCTCATCATAACTATTTCTGAAATGCAGGATCAAAACCGTGACACCAACTATTATACTGACAGTCCACAAACCTGGTCCGAACTGTTTATGCATTGTCGGCCCTGAAACTGGTCCGAACTGATTGTGTAAAGTAGTCCACGAACCTGATCCGAACTATTTGAGTACTGTTGGCTTCCTCACCTGGCCCGAACTGTTTGTATACTGTGGGATTCACAACTGGTCCAAACTTTTTGTATACTGCATACTAAGAACCTGATCCAAACTGTTTGAAAATTTAGGCCTCCAAACCTGGTTCCAACTGTTTCTGTAGTGTGGGCACGTAGAAATGATCCGTATTACGTCGCACCTATACGCCTCAGAAAACACAGCAGGCTTGTATATCTGACACGACCTATTTGCTCACTGGAGGTCTGGAGATCTAATTCGAACTGGTTGTACACAGTTACTCTGAAGGTCTGACCTGATCTGAACTGTCTGAATGCCAAAAACCTGTTGATAGAGCCGCTTGTACACAACCAGATCTGTATCGCAGGGATGCCTGCTGCCTCTACAGATTCAGGCGAAGGAATACTTTCTTAATTTGCTACATTGCAATGTAACTAATTGTAAAGCAATATTTTAATTTACATCTCACTGATTCTGTTCAGATTTAGTAAAGGGCATAAATGTTCATGCTGCTATGTTGGGTGTCAAGAGTAATATCACAGCTTCAAGAGTGAGTGAGTTTAGTTTTAGGTCGCAATCGGCAATATTCCAGCTATATGTCAGCTCTATGCGGTCTGTAAATAATCGTTTTGGACCGGATAACCCATTGATCAACAGCAAGAGCATCGATCTGCGCCACTGGTAACCGATGACATGTGTCAACCAAGTCAGCGAGCCTGCCCACCCCATCCCGTTAGTCGCCTCTTACGACCAGCATAGGCTGCTGAAGGCATATACTACCCCAGGACCTCCACGGTTCTTACAGAACATCATGTATTAATTGGGCATAGTGCAGAAATTTCTGGTTGTTTTCAAGACTATATAAGAGGAAGACACTTGCCCGCATCCTTTCAAATTACACCAAGAACTCCAGTCTTCGAATATCATACATTCAACCTTGATATCCAGGATAGATTTATTTCGGAATCTTGACCATTGTTGTTGCTGTGAAGATTAATATGAATGAGTTTGTTGCTATTCTTACGGCTATTCTACTCCGTTGTTGTTATTGTATAGCTGTTGAAGGTTGTACCCCTTACTGCTGCACCCTACCATAGGCATTGCTTTGAAGTAAGTTCACTTGATTATAACCAGATGCAATAATTACAAAACTGTATATAATTTCCGAATTCTATAGCTATGATTTATTTCGTACTGAATTCTATGTTTATACATATTTATAAGTTAACTTGGTAATCGACTGGTAACCCATTTTCATATATATAGAAATCTCTGCAACACTAATGAATCATATTTAGACGACTTCTGAAAGAGATCAACCTCTTGCATCTTGCACATGACCTTGCTGTACAGAATCTTGTATTACATCTCGTGCAGCCCTTATGAAAGAGTCCAATACTAGTATTAAATGTATAACATGTTACGTAGTGCATTTGTATTGCTGACAGCGAATATCGTGTGATCCACTGGGGACGAGAGGGTTTAAGCCTCAGAAACAATGATCAAAGCCTATCGAAGACTTAAATGTCAAATGTATACGTTAGTGAGGAAACAAGCAACGCTAAGACTCAAGGGCAGTACTCACAGCTTTGATCGTATATTTTCGTTTTGTTACATAGATGTCAGCTTCTATCGCGTGTTTTATTCATTAATGAACCATTTTTTTTTCACATTGTTCTCTATGTTCAAAGACCATTGTAATATCATCCAACTTCATCGTATTACATATGAAGGTAGGTGATAAGCGAGCAATCTGCACACAACATGAAAGACATCTGTCTTCAGTATTAAAGTGAGGGTACACAGCCCTCTATAACACACTTAACACAAACCATTCGTGTCAAGTAAGACGATGTACCGATGACACGTACGAATTACGGATGGCATGCAATGCTATGTACGGATGACATGTAAAGTAAGTAAAGAAACACATTGTATAAATGACAATGCCATGCAAGACAATGAATGGATTACATATAAAGTGAGTGAGTGAAGGAGGTTAGTTTAACGCCACACTCAGCAATATTCCAGCAATATGGCGGCGACCTGTAAATAATTGAGTCTGGACCAGACAATCCAGTGATAAACATAAACATAAACAGCATAAACATAAACACAGTTGGGATGCATTGACGTGTGTCTGACTAGCCGATCCCGTTAGTCGTCTGATACTGCAAGCATGGGTCACAGAAGATCAATTCTAGCCCGGATCTTCATGGATTGTTCCGTAGAATCAATTGCATCTGAAGCAGTTGATACTGAGTGAGTGTGTGAGTTTAGTTTTAGCAGCATTCCACCCATATGACGGCAGTATGTAAATAATCGAGCCTGGACCAGACAATACAGTGATCAACAGCATGAGCTGTCAGCGCAATTGAGAACCGATGACATGGTCCAGCTACGTCATCGAACTTGACCACCCTTTCCCGTTAGTCGCCTCTTACGACAAGCATAGTCGCCTTTTATGGCAAGCATGGGTTGCTGAAGGCCTATTTTACCTCGGGCCTTCACGTATCAGTTGATAATGAAGAACATGGCATTGTTTGAGGATGTGGACAGTAACAGTACGAATGATAGGCAAGAACAGAACGGATGATGTGGAGAAAGTGTAGGAATACAATGTAAGGAGGACATGCAAGAAGGTTGGCAAGAAGGATAAAGTACGAAAGTCAAACAATGAACACTTGATGCGTAAGACAATGTACTGATGGCATGCCAGACAATGTAATATTGATGGGAAAGACAATGTACTGATGACACATAATGCGAAGTACGGATCACGTGTCAGTCAGTGCGAGGACAGGTCATGAGACCACATTGTATAATGTGTGTAAGACGAAATTTCTGAAACAATCGCACGACACGGATCTTCTACAACATGTTTCACTTTCATATTCAGGGTGTTGATTTACATTACTGCTGTAACAGAACAGATCAGAGGATAGAATTGATCTTAGCTCACTGCTGGTGTGTATGCATTATATGTAAGGCAATATACGGAGAACAAGTAAGACAAAGTACGAATGACACGTAAGGCTTTTGACATTTACAGATAGATACAGCTTGGAACAGAATTTTATCACCTGCTTCTATCGTATAGTTGCAATATTCCTGTGTGGCAAACAAATCAACAAATCTAATAAGACCATGTCTTCGGTTAAAGGTGGTTCTCAGCATTCCATATAAACATAAGGGACCACTAGAATGAAGAGTGTAGCTTGGTCCTGTTTCTTAACTGATTGCTGTTACAGTTACTGTAGAGTGTATTGTTCCACTGTTGTACAGCCTCTGGTGCGGACAATATAACCTACAAATACAAGCTGCAATAGGAGGCATGTAAACTAACATGCATTTGTTGATAGTAATTTTTCGAAGGAGGGGAGAGACCATGTGAAACGTTATATATGTGTAGGCTGAGGTGAGACTGTGTGTGTATGTCGCCCACCTCACCAATAAATGACCAGTCCCTTCTTTAATAGAAATCACGCAATGATTATTCTTCTGCAAACAAGAATTTCCAGGCAATTAATATATAATAACCATGTTTGAATGTGTACAACATTAAAGTCCGTAAGGCTGTTATCGACACGAAGTAATATTCACTGTCTCAAGTTTTTAGGTTAATAAGATACTCACAGGGATATGACCTTCCAGCGTGATGCAATTACCATGTGTGATCCACAGACCGTTATAATAATGTTCGATCTACAGAAGGTCCATGTACAACGGGCACGAGGCAGAAGATGCATTTATGCGTTGAATATAAATCACATAAATCCCAGCCTTCTGGTAATTATCAAACAAGTTCATCAAGAATGTGAAATGGAAGCTATCTGTTCAGGAGCTAAATGTTCACCTGTTGATAGTCGCTGATGAGGACAGTAACCATTTGATCTGAGACCACGTGCTGTTGTCTGCTATTTTGGCGTCCGATATGAGGCTTATGCTTGCAATAGCAATAATCAAAATACGGGAATTGTGATCATCTCATATCGCACAATCAAACTGAACTTCAGATGGACTTTCCACTGAACTACATGTAGACATACGAGAGACCTGTGGCAGTGTTTTACATTCTATAGTTGAACATGAAGGCCCAAGAAGGGAAAACGAGGTGTGAACGCAAATGACAATGAGACAATAAAAGTGGAGTTTTCTCATTTGATGCAGTGCATAGTAACACTGAAAAATGACGAGCAGTTCGAGACAAACGTAGCGTCGATATATGACCACAAAGCTGTAAAAATTGACTGCATCATTGACTTCGCCTTATACGATACTTCGAGTTAATGGAGTAAAAGAGTCATTCAAATTCATTCACGTAAATGATCATGCATTCTCCATGTTATGTTCGTGTAATCTAACGTGAAACTGCAAGTAAAACCGATGCCTTCAGGTTCCATGGCAAGAAGTAATAAATGGGAAAGGTTCATCGGCCATATGTCTGTAAGGAGTTGTGTAATTGTTAGTCAGCGTGGATAACGCTAACGGTCCTCAATACCCATATGTAGCACCCTCAAAGTAACGGTAGTGAAAGACTGTCGCTCACAGATGTTGTCTTCAAAGCGTTATGCCTGCCTGTCATTAAATGGTAAGCTGCGAAAATCCATTTTGTAAGAGGGCGATATCGATTCCTGTATTTTTCAATATGGGTATGAGGCGTTAATTGTCGCCTGCAGTCAGTGGTAACTGGGCGGTAGATTCCTACTTCAGATCCATCTGTACTGACATTATCATTAAAGCATACAAAAAACAGAAAGTTTTTTATCAGAGGAGGGAGTTGAAAACACAGCTGTCATCAGCTACAATTGTAATGACATGCGTCGTATCTTTGGTGCACCAGATTAGGGTATACCGTCTTTGTAAAACTAAATACATCGGTGTGTCTAAAGGTTTTCGGTTAGAATGGCAAATTAGCGTTGGGATGCATTTAAATAATTAATGGAGTGGATTTCAGTTTTTTTTCAGTCATTTACTAATAGTAAACATTGTGTGATTCAAACATCCAAAATTTAGGTATAGGTTTATTTATGATAGGTATCAATAATAACAGATAATACGAAGGTTGACAGGATATCACCCTGTTGTACACACAGCAGAGGTTTAGCCTGCAGACCTATTGCATGAGCAACGTACACGTTAAGATCCGAGTTCGAACTGATCTTCAGCAACCCGTCGTAAGAGTCAACTAACTGGATCGGATTCTCTGGTTCGCTGACTTGATACATATCGTAACATCCCAATTGTGCTGATCACTGGATTGTATGGTCCAGACTTAATCCTTTACAGTTCACCAACATGTACCTATAGACAGACAGACAGTTTATTTGCGTAATATCGGCCTTGTGGCCTATAATACAGTTAAACAGTTATTTAACCGATGTACAGTGGTCAACTGGGTGCAGATCTTGCTTGGAATATATTATGCAAAAATACGGCAGTAAAATATATTACCTGACTGTTTCTTGATTTGAGGATTGATTCTAAGGCTAATGGACCTCTACACACTTTCCGAAGTTGTAAGAAATACTTTTCACGCCAACATTCGTAATATTTACACTTGAAAAAGACATGATTCTCATCTTCAGCTTCCAAGGCATTACATACTGTACACAAAACGTCTGTTATGGTGGCATCTTTCTTACATCCAAATGCGTTTATCTTCAAATTGTTGTGGGAAATTCGGAATTTGCAGTATGCACGTATTAGGTTTTTGTTTTTTAATTCAGTGATATACGGTTCCAAGTGAAGGTTATATTTGAATTGTGAATAGTGTTTTAGAAAAGTTGAGCTACAAACATCATTATGTCAAGTCTGGCAGGCTATATGTACATGTAACTATAGTATAATATCGAGTGCGGAGTTAAACCACAGACAAACATGCCTAACTAATGGAAAGTTATAACTGATACAAATATATGTTTGATTCAGTTACACGGGTTTATTTTCGCCTTGAGCAGTAATCCAGTCATGTCAAAGCGATGCAGCTTGATTTCGTAGAAAAAAATCAGGAATATACCAGGCCTGATAAACCACGCTCAGAGAGGGCGGTGGACACCTCTAAGACACAGATGGAATCTGGATTTCAATTCTCAACCCTCTGTCATAAGTTTTGGGCTTCGCAAGGGGCTCAACGCCGCATTCTAGGCGTCTTGTAGATTGGATCACCCATAAAAGTTGATGGTAGGTTGAATGTCAACCAGGACACTATGTTGGTGGGACATTTCCGAAGACCCGCCTCCTGTGTTTGTCAGCAGAATAACCGGTCAATGTTTGCTTGTTGATAGATCATGACGGTTTACAAACAATCGAGTCAAGACCAGACAATCTAGTGACTGAATTCGTGAGCATTTGGCTGCCTTTCTGGGATACGATAAAACACACACACCAAGTTAGAGTGTATGACTGGGATTTTATAAATGTTTTCACATAAATTACGTGCATATCAATAAATAATATCTTACTTAGTGATGCAAACTGAGGTAATTTTGCGCCACAGCAAACTAAAACAAATTAATATCAGCAATATGGTAATTAAGACTATCTGTGAAGATACCATCAATTTGTCGTTCCGGTTCTGAATGTGCCAAAGAACTCACGAATCTAATAGTTTTGTGAATCTTCATTAAATCGAATTTAAAACACCTCTGTCAAACGAAACCGTCGCATACCATTCCGTTAAACACCCGCACACGTTAAGCTTTCGCTATTACAAAAGATATCAATCACTATACACCCTCATTTTATTCAACTCCTCACGGGGTTAAAACTGATCTTCAATAAGCCATGTTTGTTGTAAGAGACGGAATCGGGTACTTAGGCTCGCTGACGTGGTTGACATATGTCATTGTATTCTCATTGCGTAGATCGATGTCTATGTCGACTACTGGATTACTGGATTGTCTGGACCAGACTCGATTATTTACATTCCGCAGGTCATGGCTAGGATATTGCTGTGTGTGGCGTTAAACAGCAAACATTCGACTCCAAAGTGAATGGCACATTATTATTTAATGGGCTCCATGGGCTATGCGACACGATCTGTTGGTCAGGCATCAGATGGTTGTACATAGCGACAATATGTGTCCAGTTTCGTTCGCTAACTCTATGAATACTTCATTGTGAAATGCCTGTCTCTGGATACAGAGAGCATTGATTTATTTAAACCATACTGGTGCCCTCTGTCCATACCAGGATCCCCACGTGGATGAAGGGAGGACCCACCCCTTCCTGACATCCCCGGGGATCTGAGAAGTAAACATTTCTGACATTTAGTTCCCAGGAGATTGAAGACTCAATGTCTGACATTTTTATTTCTTCGTTGACAATACTCTTTGACGTGGTTAAAATGGGACATCTCATGTTATGGATGAAACTTTGCGTTTGATGAAAGGAGAATGAAACATTACAGCGCAATATGGTGCGCCGTAATAGGTTTTAATCCTCGGGTCCTTGAATCAAAGTGTCATTACAAAGTAATGGTCCTTTTCTACTTGTCAGTGCTGTTATTGATATCTTTTGCTGGGGGCTTAGCGACAGCGATCACAGAAAGACGCTGTCAGTTTCTTTTAAATGTGTCATCCTACAATCTCTGGGTGATGGGTACCTTCGTTGATTGATAAAATGTGGACGCCACACATACGCTTGTTAGACATTACTCTTTCCTTTTTGTGGCGTATAATCACTAATTACTCGTGTCTGATGAGCAGAATATTGAGTCAGTTTATGTACGGGGTGTTGTTGCGTGTCTCGGATTAAAGGATGGTGAATTAAGTCTCTCAGGCCTGGAGGGGTAATACCATCTCGCTCGTATCTGAGGGCAGTATACCGAGTTGCTTGAATCTGAGGATGGTATGTTAAGCAACTCGTCTCTCTCATGTCTGAGGGTGGTATTATAAATAAGATATCTCTAAAGGTATTACATTAGGTCGCTATTGTCTGAGGACAATATGGCACTCCATTTACCTCTCAGGATGGCATAATAAGTTAATATTTTTGAGGATATGTTTGTATATTGAGTCACTCTTTAGTAAACACAACATAGTAGCTGTGCTGTTCATGTAGTGCATATGTTCTACCAATAAGATTTCACTCTATATAGTGTGAAATGACTTTTTGACTTGACTTGACACACTATATAGTGTCAATGTACCTAAAGTTCGATTGCAACTTCTACGTAACGAGATTATTATCAGCGTCAAAGCTATATACTGAATAGCATTCTGTATGCTATAAGGCCATGGAATGAAAATTTGAGCAACTGTCATCCGTTGTGTCAAATAGTGCATCTGAAATCCGTTGACCAGATGTTTCGCATGATTCCTTGCAATTTCTCAGTCACGGCATCATTGCCATTCTACAAAATAAATCTGATTTACGTTAAACAAAAACAACAGAAATGTAAAACAAGTCAGTGAGGTTAGTTTTATCCCGCTTTTAGCAATATTCCAGCAGTATCACTGCTGGGTACACCAGAAATGGGCTCCACGTATTTTACCCATGTGGGGAATCGAACCCGGGTCTTTAGCGTGACGAACTGACGGTTTGACATTGAAAATAATAAAAAAAACCCAAAACATTGATTAACCACTGTTCATCACAGAATATCAGATTTCGAAATCAATTATCCATAACATCATTTAGTACACATGAGAAAAGTTATAAATTTATTTAGGTCAACGATGCATAATACGTTGTTTATTGATTTTTGTCTGGTTTATTCCTTCTTAGAAGACTTCGAAGAGATCATCTTTCCTTGGTAATTGTAACAAACAATTTTGTTGATATCGATCCACACTTCTAATGAATGTATTAAGCGAGAGGATCCGAGGTCTCTCCTTTCTACCAGTTTATTTGTTATTCATTCCGTACCATCTGCTTAAAGGTCAGTGTGCCTTACTCTAGACAGATCATCTCATCGTGCGCATTAAAGATGACACGTGAAGGATGCGTGTGTTATGGTTTTCGGATGAATGTTGCCTTGCTTTTGCGTGTGTTTGAGCTAGATGCTGCAAACATACACTCGCCTATTCACGAACACTTGGTATCATCATCATTTGATATTGATTCACAAACACATGATTATGCTACAGTCGAAATCGATTCTTCTTTTGGCAGCTAATTGTCATGATTATGGAAAAGGCTTTCTCGCTTACATCGATACACTGATATAAGGGAATGGAATGCTTGGAAAGCACTGACTGTTCATAAGGACTAACTTCAAAAGCTGAACAATATTACCACGTGATATTTTAGTTTGGCGTTGTATTTGTCCGTGTGTGTGAGTGAGTGAGTGAGTGAGTGAGTGAATGAGCTCATATAATAAATATATGTTTCACATTATTCTGTTACGTACCCAGTTAATAATAATTTCGTGAAAACATCGGTCTTCAATAAGGATTTGAAGGCGTCAAGGGAGGTTGCCGTCTTGGTGGCTATGGGAAGGTTGTTCAAATGTGAAGGAGCAGCGAGGCTGAATGATCTGCGACTATAGTTCTTGAGATGGACATGTGGTGTTAGGAGGAACTGATGGTGTGACCTCAACTGTTGTGGTGGTGAGTACACTGAGATGAGTTCAGAGTGGTACTGAGGCGCTAGGTCATGTAGACATTGCAACTTAATAGTCAGGGTCTTGAATTCGATTCTGGCTTGGATGGGCAACCAGCGAAGAGACTTCAGAACATGGGTTATGTGAGATCTTTTGGATGTTAGGGATTATATACATGCTGAGGCAGTTTAGATTTTCTGGAGTTTTGTCAAGTGTCCAATGAGAATGCTGCTGGAACAGTTCAGTCTAGATAGAACAAGAGACCTGACGAGACTATCCGCTGCATCTGTTATTAAATTCTGAATGTCACTATTACTTCTAAGGTGGAGGAACCAGATTCTTGAGAGATGATTGATCTGAGCATCTGCCTATGAATATCCGAGATCCTTCACGGATGGAGCTTGAGTAAACTTTGCATCAGCTACTATTATTTTCTTAGTCTTGATTTCGTTCAGACGATGTTTGTTGGCGGCAAGCATAGCTTCTGACATGTCATCGTTCACTCTGAGCATCATAGATGACATCCAGGATTTGATTTGACTTCAGATAGCTGTCTTCTCCAGAAAATGTTGAATCTGATTCAGAGCGAGTCTTCCAACCGGATATCGTCTGATGAGGTGTGTTATACTTGTCATACACGATTCATGGTTGAATGTTACCCAAGAAGCTTAATAACCACTAAATTGCATCTTAAAATGTTAGGCATATACAGCGAGTAAGTGAATGGGTGAGTTTGGTTTTATGCCGTTTTACCAACATTCCCGCAACATCATGGCGGTGAACACCAGGTATGGGCTTCACACATGTTACCCTTGGGGGAATCGAACCCGGGTCTTCGGTGTTATTAGCAGGCGCTGTAACCACTAGGCTACAACACCTCATTGCCCTAAACAAGAACCAGAACACTTCTACACGACTGCCTAATGCACTGTAGGGGAATTCTACGTGGGCAGAATATCGGCGATACACTTGTAGGGTTTCTGAAGAACTGGTTACAAAACACACAAATGACTTTTCGACTGTGGACTAGCGACATTGTATCGATTGTATTGTACAATGAACTATTTCCCACTGAAAGAGGTCGTCCAGAAGAGATAGATATCATGTTTTCTGTATTTGAAAGTCTCAGTACTTAATTTGGTTCATCATTAAATGATACGCACACACGTGTAACATCTTTGGTTTAACATACAGAATACAAAACAATGCTGTTCCAAATGTGTGATCTTTCAAGTTCAGCCTCTACTTAGCGACTAGGTTTACATGTCAGTCAATGTTGATATCGCATACGTTATGTCAGTCACTGATAATTTGACATCGATGGCTACCTATAATTCCCAACATTTGGTGACTATAGAGTGCGCCATCTACAACAGTAACAGTGTAGTGGTGTACAAGACAGCTACCAGCCAGTTCAGTACTCACTTGTACAACTGTCAAAACACGACTTCGTGTTTCAGTCCAATCAATATGGTTACCATTTGACATATTCTATGGGTATTGGTGCTGCGTGGATTACAGAACATGTTTCAGTAGAATCAATATGGTTACCATTTGACATATTCTATGAGTATTGGTGCTGCGGTGATTACAGAACATGTTTCAGTAGAATCAATATGGTTACCATTTGACATATTCTATGAGTATTGGTGCTGCGGTGATTACAGAACATGTTTCAGTAGAATCAATATGGTTACCATTTGACATATTCTATGAGTATTGGTGCTGCGTGGATTACAGAACATGTTTCAGTAGAATCAATATGGTTACCATTTGACATATTCTATGGGTATTGGTGCTGCGTGGATTACAGAACATGTTTCAGTAGAATCAATATCGTTACTATTTGACATTTTCTATGAGTATTGGTGCTGCGGTGATTACAGAACTTGTTTCAGTCGAATCAATATGGATACCATTTGACATAGTCTATGGGTATTGGTGCTGCGGAGATCAGTTGACATATTGGGTGGGTATTAGTGCTAAAGGAATCGTGGCATGTTCACTCTTGTTTACATGCGTACACCGGGTGTCACCACTGATTTTCAGTGGTCCATTCATACATACCATAACAGCTATATAGTCCTTAAAACCCACTGGAATCTACAAAAGATGTGTTTCTCTCTTGCATTGAAATATTTAATCTGGAAACACTGGAAACACTGCAAACTTTCACATCTATGAAGATCCCATGCTTGTCGTAATAGGTGACTAACGGGATCGGGTAGTCAAGCTCGCTGACTTGGTTCACACATGTCATCGTAACCCATTTGTGTAGAACGAGGCTCATGATATTGATCACTGGATCGTCTGGTCCTGATTCGGTTATTTACAGACCGCCGTCATATACCTAGAATATAGATGAATGTGGCGTAAAACTCACTCACTTGCAATTTTCATCTATTTCTGCATAGTGCAAAACACTTAAAATAATATTTTTAAACACATTTGTGTTATTGTGAGACGATAAAAAGAATAGCCTAGAGACGTTATAAAATTGCGATAACCATCATATTTTATCATAAGACAGTTTAATATGTCAGCATTGATTTATGTATCCTTTGATAAACGTGGCCTGTTAATGTGCAGCACTTCCTATTACGTACGTAAATGAGCATCAGATTTGGTGGAAAGAGAATGAAATAACGGGATTTGTGCTATTTGATCTTATATATGTTTACCTGAAACCCGAGGTTACGTCACTGTAAAGAGAATCGTGTTATCACATGACGCATGAGATCTGAGAATAGGTTCCCTGGCACCGAGTATGGAAACCCGCGTCGTCACTCTCATTTCCGTTATTAAATAGATTCTGGTAGAACTTCAATGAGAGCCAAACACGAATTCGTTGAAAACCTCGATTCTCCTCCTGCTAACGTCATCACTGCAACGACACTCGACACCACGTCCCTGAGTAGTGCATGTTTTCTTCGCGCATGAACCATTGATGTTGAAAAATTACTTTGTGGGATGGGGTTTGATCGATTTGCTTGACACGAATAGATGCACTGGACATTGATGATATATCGATAATTTTACATTGTCACGATATTACCAGAGGAAATATTATGCCAACGTTAAAGATTAAAATGGCAAAATTCTTTCTTTGTTTCCCATTTAATTAGCTGTATTCCAACCATGTGGCGGCGGTCTGATTGGGTTTGGACTATATAATCCAGTGTTCAAAGTTGCTCGGAACTATACAATCCAGTGATCAACGACGCGAGCAACGATCTCTGCAACTAGTATATGATGACATGTGTCTGACTTCTTAATCGACTTTTACGACAAGAATGGTTTGCTGAACACCAGTTGTATACCGGACCTTGACGAATAAGGTGCGACACGATTATAAAGTTTCAAGGATGCATGTGGTCCTAATCTCAAATGATGGTTTGGCATCATTACTGATTCAGTCATCGACCCCAGAACTATTTTAGAAGCGTTTCATTATGTCAATCACTGGCTTGTCTGGCCCAACATGGGATAAATATGAGCAGTCTGTCGCATCATTTTGCACACCATTAACCAGGGCAAGGTCACCTATCCAGAACTAGTCTCACTATCTGGATATATTGCCCTGTATACGCGAAAAGAAAAAAACTGTCGCACAAATGGTCAAACATTATTCATATTGTTATGCTGATAGCTATGGTTGGGTTTCTTTAACAAGTGCGGTCATTTTCATGACCCTGACACCAAATCCTCAAGAAATAATCTCGTGTAACATTCGCAAAAATGCATTACATCCCTGATCCTCCTCCTCATTGACTGTATCAGACACGGAATATTCCGCTGAAGTATACAACAAATTATAAGTTATAGTTATTAGCTAAGTTGATGTTTCCATGTGTTTGTTATGAATACATGTCCCACTACAACGGTGACGATTTTCCTGTTTCCAGCAATAAATACGTGCCTAGTTACAGTCCTATGCGGTGACTGATTTCAGTATGTAATGCATATCATCTTTGCAAAGACTTTTTTCGCTCCATTCCGAATAGTTGCAAATGAGGCATCTCATGTTAGCACCTTTCAACCAACAACATAGGATGAACGCATTAACACTCCTAGCATAAGTTAAGAAAGTCCCGACAACGCGAGAACTTAGATGCAATTACCCTCTGAACAACGGAAAGCTGTGAAAAAACACACGCAACGACGGCTGACTTTTGATCCACAGATGGACTGACAAATTGCACAATACCTCTTACTTGCATATTTTATGAAATTAAACAATATATTCTAGTACTTATCATATAGATTAGGATTGCGTAAAAGAGTGATGAATAAAAACTCGTGACTATCGCGTTGTCATGGTAACATAATGAACAGCTAAACTTGTATGCTTTTATTCAGATTACTGCCGGGAAATTATTAACCTGATCACAGCTTTTCTGATGGACGACATGATACGACCTTACAATGCGCCATTCAGAGCGTCAACTGAGCATTGCTTCCAGTCCTCATTTCAGGGATTTGGTCTGTTGTCCATCCTCTCAGGAAACCTCACATGCCATTGTCTGTTTGTCAAAGAATTCTAGAGCCTGTTGTGATGGCTGGGCGTATCAATGTTTGTTATTCAAAGTGTTCATATCTTGTGAACGAACATTTGAAAAGTGACCTTTTGTTCTTTCTGACAAACAAGCTTTGATTGAAAGGATATATTAAATGCGATTTGGATATAAATATGTATCAGATCATGTTCACAGTTTTCAATTCTGCTTTTTGACATCATATCTAACCTTTCAACCTTAAGATCAATAGGTCCGAAATTGCAGGTTGCATGGTTGCATGGTTGCACGTAACATGTTACATATATCTGTAGGTAACTGTATTCTTCTATTCATGCCTGGTAAGTGTTAAGTATTTTTATTGCATCATACTGTCGAATAACATCTTAAGCTATTACAAGGGCAGAACTAGCATTAATTCCTGTAACTACGAGGGCTGGTCAGAAAGTTCTAGGCCTACATAACGTCTAGACTAGTGACACCAACTAATCTTAGGAGTGTTGTTGGACAGTGTTCTTCATCAGCATTTCCACTTGTTTTGCTTAAATAGGTCAACTAGTTCGAAAGCAACAGGTGCTGGAAGCATACTAGGGTATACATACGCAGATTTGAGCTCGTCATTACCGGCATAGCGTTTTCCACGGTGATGTTCCTTCAGTTTGGGAAACAGGTAAAAGTCTCCAACTCAGCATCTCTCACGTGGTACCCCAGATTGCTTCAGGGACCTGTTGCTTTCGAACTAGATGTTCTACTTGTGTAAACTAACCGGAAATGCTGTCCAACAACACTCGAAAGAATAGTTGGTGTCACCAGTTTAGCAGTTAATTAGGCTTAGAACTTTTTGACCAGCCCTAGCATTACTTACTGTCATAGATATCATTGCGATTCAACAAAGCAGTTACAGCCCTAAAATTGGCTTAAGTCTAGGTCGGTAGAATAGTGGGCATCAGGAGATCATCGGCCTATGATCGACGTGTGAACCTGGCCTGTCTTTATGATCTTTTAACGAGTCTCCCTGTAAGTATTGTAGCTAGGATAGCTGTATAGCCTTCTTGTCCACAGCCACCGAATTGCTTTACGTGGATGTACAGGTAATGTTATAAAGGTTTTATGTGATGCTGGCCGGAGATTAATCTACTGTTACAACACATTCCGCGTATGTTCTTCTAAAAATGACACGATACATATAAAATGCTGGTGTGGTGGCCCATGTAAAATTCCCATAACTGAAACTCATTTTCTTAAATTAACGATGTACCCCATGTTGTACATGAAAGACCCATGTAATGTTAATATTGGCTTGGTGTTATGCCGTCAGCAATACACCGTTCTCAGAACCTGCGAACGAGAACAGTTTTAGTAGTGTACATGCGTGCAAAAAGAAACCAAAGGTCTCAGTTATCAGTTGTAATGTCATTATGTTTCTGTCCGTGAAGGTCTGTGTTAGAATTTGTCTTCAAAGACCCATGATTGTGTGAGGAGACTAACGGCCATCCTTGCTCACATAGCTGACACGCGAACATCGATGCTCGTAATATTAATCACGGGATTGCCTTGCCCAGACTCCATTATTTACACATCGCCGTCACATGAGGAATAACAACAACAGCAAACAAGCAAACAAACACTTACGTTTATCAAATTTTCTTCTCCAGCTTTCAAGCAATTTGGTTTCTGAAAAGTAAGTTTTTCGGCATGAATGTACGGGCAAGGGTTGTCTAAATCATGATAAGTTGCGTTCTTGAGAGTATCATATGCATTAGATAACGTTCTGTCCATTGTCAACAACCTCTGCGCCCAAATGGCCTTTTTTGGCAAAAAACTGTAGACTCAGAAGCTGCTTGTTTGTTAAGGTTACGTTTTTGTTCAATGTTTAACAGGACTACGTTTAATATCCTAGACATTTTCTCATTAATCTATTCTGTCGCACGTCTGAAATGTTCGTGTAAGTGTATCTTTTAGTAAAGGTCACGTCCGTTATCGTATTTGGCCACCATCAACAAATTACGGCGCTTTTACTAGAAACTCCAGCACTTTATACCTAGTTGAAGTAATGGCATGCACTGACGTCCACCGACACCAAGAGAAGGGAACGGGAGGTGGATGGCACACCCACAAGAACGAGAACAATGGAAATTGTGGAAATACAGTCTACATCAATTAGTAGTCCAGCGTTTGTTGGCTTTCAACCTAATTCCTGTATGACGGCTCTGCACAATAACCAGAAGACTATGCCTATGATACAGTCGTGATCGTGAGGCTTACTCAGACTTTAGTTGGAATTAGTATGGGAGTGGCATTAATATTACTTGAAAAAATAGAACGGAATATTCAGCAAGGAGGTTCAAAGTGAGCCTGACACTTTCGGGCTGGTTAGGTTCATCGTCACACGCAAGGAGATCTCTTCCATGTGGAACTGGCACTCAAACCCATCACATCCTTTTCAGAGAAGGTGAAGACTGTAGCTATAGTCTCCTATGTTTCCAACTGTACCAAGAGTGCTTTAAGCAGCAGGCTCACGTACGCCCCCACTGTCAATCAAGAGACTTTGTGAGGCACTATGAACAATGGAGAGTGGGACAGCTTGGTATTTGGGATACTGGAGTGGGATTTCGTTTTGTATTCAGCTGGGTCAATATAAGTATTTGCCATGTATAGCGTGCATCTTGTCAGTCAAGGTAGTGTCAAAATGGACCGAAAATTCAGTGATATAAATCATTTCATAGGGTTTATCAAACGAGTTTGGGTATGTAGGCCTGGATACGACCGAGGAAACCTTATCTAGCTCGGACATGACCTGTATGTTACTGTAGTCCATACTTAGACTCAGTGGTATTCCATGCTCAGATCTGTTGTGCTCAAACTGTAACCATCCATCTGCTAGAAATCAGTGTTAAAAATCCTAGCATACATAGTTAATCAGAGAAATGAAACCTGAGACAATATGTAAACGTACATTGGAGAGTTTGACCCCAGATAGTTAATCAGGGAACAGTAAACTGACACGTTTTGGAAACGTATAGTCTGGAATTCGAGCGTAAATGTTTAATCTGAGAACTGGACAAGATAGAATCGCTAAACATTCCAAGCTTGTGAAAGATAATAAAGCAGATGAAGCCATGACAGCGTTTCCAGTCTAGTTCGACAAACGATTGTATCCAGTAAATGGTTCACCGATCTATAACACACTACAGCGAGATTAACTGTATAAGAGCACCAAATGGAAACAAGAAGCTACAGACAATAGACGAACATAATTTTGAGGAACAATTAATTTCAAATGGACTTCAACTTGAATATATGTTCATTTGAAAACAAAAAAAATGTTTATTACTCTAATTCCAAAATTCTACGAATGCAGAATGTCCATAATCGGTTTTTTTTTCCAAATTTAATTCTTCCTTTCATTAAAAAGGAATAGACCAGTAATCCCATAGTTATGTATTGGAACTAATGAATAATAAATAACATGATTTTCAAATGTATAAACTAGTTTATTCAAATTGTATGTTTCAAGTTTGCAGGATTTGGTCAAACCACATTAGTGCACCTTTTCTTAAACCATTATAAACAGAGGATTTGCCACAGTAACATTAATCATTCATAAGTTTCCGTGTCGTCTAGCATTGCACCAAGGTATTTTATTGGTTGGTTTCCGTAAATATGTTCCAAATAATGTCTCTTCGCTCTCCCCATTTTCTAACAATTCTCATAAAATGTTTCACCTTACTTATCCATACGTTCACTGTTCTCATCCGAGGTCCTCACTCGCTATCAATCCTTAACTGTTGCTCAACTCTTCACATCTTTCTGTTGAGACAAGGTATTTTATTGGTAGGGTCCGGAAGTATGTCCTCAATAATGACCTTCAAATGTACATATAGATTCCTCAGTACCCGCAAGGGTGATGGAAGTAGTTTTATATATACATGGAGCTGTAACTTGAGGTGAACATTTCGAAGTCCATAGTTCTCACCGGACCATTTGCAGCCATCGAACAAAAGTTGAAGTCTCTTCAAAGCATTACATGTACATGCAGTCCCTGAAATAGCTGGGACATTCTTCACGATCCTTTCACGGAACATATCAGCTTCTCTCTTGTTCCTCGTCTATGAGAATTGGCGTTCGGGGTCGGATTAATCTCCATTTTCACAAGCTTGTCGCAAGAGGCAATAGGGAACGGTGGGATCAATGACTTGGTTCAACTGGTGTCATCATACACTCAGAGCCTGGAACGTTCAAGTGACTTCTGTCACTGGTTGCCCAGGTCCTGAGGTTTCTCAGGCCGTCATTGCTAGAATACTGGCTTAACATATTACTGCTGATTTGTCCAATATCTTTCTGTATATTCACTCTCTCCATTTTGGCCCTATTCTCATAAAATGTTCACCACTCTTGCTCAATTATCCCTTGTTCTCGTCCAAGGTCTTCACTACCTATTGCTCTTTCACCACTCTTTACAGCCTTCTCTAACACTCTCCTCGTCTTTCTCCTATGTTTTCTTCTCTTCTCTTGTCTTCTTTCATTTCTCCCTTATTCTGTATGTCTCGTTGTCTCTGTTTCTTACACTTTCTGTCCCTCTTTCTGCCACTCCCTCCCTCTTTTTATCCGTCTGTTGCTCTCTCTCCCTGTTTTTCTCACTGTCTCTTTCTCTCTGTCTAACTCTCTCTCCAACGCCTCCAAACCCAATACCCGATCCATCTACTCCTGCAGGGTGACATCTATCTATTGCTCGACACTTTCATTTCACTGCAGCCGAGTAAGCAATACCGCACCGTGAAAGGATGAAGACAGAAATATCTTCTTAACTTAAGAAGTTTATCCTCTTAGTGACAGTAGCCAATAGTGTATCTTTTGAGGTCTCAGACATGCATTGTTGCCATTTATTATCATCGCTGCTGTCATGTTACAGGACGAAACTATGGATAGCTGCAGTAAAAGGCCAAACCGGATTGGAATTGATTTGTGGAACTAATGATCGTTGACAGGTGTATCAAGGTGTCGGACTATTATTTCCTTCATGGATTTACTCTGACACAGGTAAGATTTTTGTTTTACAAAATGCATACAGTTAGACCCTTTGAAACTGGACTGTCCCAGCCTATGTTGAGGACTTAGGTGCTTTTGTCCATTGTTACTAACGCTATCGATGCCTCATAAAAGGGAACCGCTGACATTTACTTCTGCTAAAATGTTACACCGACGTTTCTATATTGTCTGATATTAGTATTCTAATCTTCGTGGTTTTTATAAGAAATGTGAAAAAATACTGCCAATCGTTATTGGGAAGTTAATACAAAATGTCATCGTGTGATCCTCCAAACGGGTCACAAAAACTAGGCCTTACAATGAGGTGAAAGGAGTGTCAAATAACCGATGTCATTGATTTCAGTTGGTGTATTTCAATATAAATGTGTTACTGTGTGAGCAAAGAAGCGTGCAAAAATTGCTCAGTGATATGTAATTTATTATTTACTATAATATCCATCCATCCATCCATCCATCCAATCGTCAGTCTGTCCATTCGGACATGTATGTGTGTGGGATATCATAGAAAGAAGCCGAATGAAAACGCTTCACTGAATGTGTTTGTAATGACATATATGGTATAAATATAAAAAAGTAGGGTTCATCTGATACGACGTGACGATGGTAAGCTTACTTCAGATATCACCAGTCACCAGATAAAACCACCTACATCTACATGCCTTCACATACTTCGTTTCTATTTTTCTTACTTTCGTTACTGCAGTCCTATCATTAAGTTTACGGCTATGTTTTACGACTGTTCGATATCTGAGATATCTCAACTGCACAAATGTAAAATATATACAGTTATGGTTTCAAGTCGCTTGTTTTGATGACAAGGGGCATAAACATAACATGAAACGGCTCGTTCCCACTTGCCCTACCTACTGTTTGATAACTTTATACATTATCTATCTATCTATCTATCTATCTATCTATCTAAATTAGATATATAGTCTATATCTATATAGATAGATAGATAGATAGATAGATAGATAGATAGATAGATAGATAGATAGATAGATAGATAGATAGATAGATGTTGAGTCAAAAGTAGTTAATATTTTATAAAATTTGGTCCTGGGTACTAGTTCACAGAAAACAAATTAAAATAAAGGATTAAAGGGGATTATCACACCCCAGTGATTTCTTCTCCTGACCCCCATGAAACCCCGAAAACAAGTTGGGTTCGTCTACGTTAACGCTCATCACGTACTGCACGGGCATGTGTTTCACTGTTCCAACTCCTGCGCTCGCCCCCTTGTAATGCTAACCAATAATATCGATTTGAAACTATTATTATTGTTAAACAACTTTTATCCTAGTTTGAATAAAATTCTGAAATTTGAATGTTCAAGGTAGAATTAAGAGAATTCAAATTCTCAATTTCACTTTATTCGATGTTCTTTTTTGTTTAAAGTGAAATTCATCGGTACGTTGCAAACAGACTATAGTACTAAACTATGTTAGGATAGATGTACGGTGTTTTGAAAACGTTACACCAAGAATCGTGATCTGAATGTTTATGTGATATTCACTCTTGTGCAATATGTGACGATCTCCCTGCTTACGTTCTTTAATGGTTATCAGCTATCAGTCATAGAATGAAGCACTGAAGGGTTGTAGATGACTCCGTGTATTCCATCCTATAATAGTGGCCACGGGCAATCTGATCGTCTGAGATGGGCTGCAGAGAGCTATTATTATGGGTTCGAGTCTTAGCGCAGTCTTGTTGTCACCATCTTTCACCAAAGTAGTAAACCTTTGAAACCTTCACCGCCCTCCTCCCACTAGTCTGTCTCACAGTCCCTGAACCACATTATTTTACCTAATGGCAAACCTTCTCTGCAGTGCTAAAGCCTTAAATGAAGCAAGTCCAGATTTCCCCAGGTTCTGAATCTCTGGTCTCCCAGGGGCTCCTTTTCAGTTACAATGGGTTTGTTTGTTACTATCAAAGTTATATATATTCAGAGACTAAGCATTGGTCTATCCTGGAACCTTAGGTGGCCACATCATAACTGGAAGATGTCAAAGCGGCGTTAGACCAAAGTTATTCACTCTCAGTGATGTTTCTCTATAAAGCGTGTACTATCCGGCTAACAACTATCAATCAATCGTTATTCATGACACGGTGTCAATAGTATATACTGACCCCGTGCTGACGTAATCGCTGTATTTCGTTGTGTTACGCCTGGCTCAAGCCGTCAAAGTATATTGCAGTCCATTATTATAATACTCCCTTCCTCTCCTGTCTCTCTGTGCGTCCATTTGTGAGCCCCTGTGCTTCTGTCTGTCCAGTAGTCCTAGTCCAGACTTTTACTGACACATCATGCAACTATCTAACATTATACCCACTCTGCGCCGATCAGTCGTTGCTTAATCCCCTTGATGACGAACGCCAGACTAGCCAGACTCCGGACACTCCGACCTCGGGGCAGACGCTCTATCATCTACACCACTGTTAGGCACGACGTTTCGGGAACATCTAGCAGTGATTCGAGATGATGGTTTATGTCTAGGTCTGTTGTAGATCTGGAATGTGACTGATACAGTTTGGGTTCACATTATAACTGTGTGTTTAAGTAGACTAGAGTATCATCTAATTGTTGGATCAGCATTCTAGAGTGGCTAATTGATTGAGTGAAGAAATATGGTTTTATGTCGCTCTTAGAAATATTGTAGCAACTTCACAGCGGGTGATTCCGCGAGATGAGTGAAAGCTTTAACCATCAGGCTATCGTACTGCTCCGGCACTCACCGTTCTCTTCCGTTGTTAACCGTACAATATGGTTTCCTTGATGTATCATCGTTCTTGCTGCGTTTTATCCACATCAATATCACCACACACAGGCGAGGACTATCAAAAACTAATGTTCCTTTGCTTGCTGTGAATCTAGGCCCCAGCGCCACAATTTTTCCGATGAGTCGCACATTGTTCAAACCCAACGTCAGCGACGTACACTCCCTTCCTCTTATCCAAGAAATTGATCATATCTTATGAGACACAAAAGTCATTTCAGCCACTTAATTTGACTGATCGTAGCACGGAACGTTTTGTTGGCTTCCCGGTGTGCTGTCAACACGTTCCTAAGCCATGCTTCAAGTCATGATTGCCGTGTGGTCTAATTAACATATCGGATACCCATTAGCTGGTGATCTATGGCAAAACATGACCAATTACAGTTTGATGCCTGCTGCAGCTGCAAGACTGATAAAGTTACATTGAATTGTGTTCACGAAAGTCAAATCAAAGGGAGTATTGGAATTGGACACATCACCAATACCTAATCGTTACTGCAGAGTGTTGTTAACGTGTAATGCCATTGTAAGCAATAGTGCCCAGGTTCAAACACTTAACTCATGTTACAAAATATACACACTATCCAGTATGGACTCACTTGTAAAAGTATGAGGTTTGCCGATACATTTCTTCGGTATCTTGTTTTTCTCTTTGACATGAATATATAACCCTTCTCCGTTACCTTTCATAACAGGTTTCACTACTGTGCTACATTAACGAAATGAACGTTAGCAAACACACCTCTCCCTCCTCCCTCCAAACTGTCGGTGTATCACTATTGTATTAACCATTATGTTACTACTAGAAGAACGAATTATCGAGTAGCTGCAGAGCTGGATGGATAAACAGTAACATTATATTCCCTGATGACTTACAGGTTGGATTTCAGGGAGCAGGGCCTAAATTTTCGAAGCTCTCTTAGCGCTAAGATAGTCGTAAGTGCCATACATTAACATTAACTTACGACTATCTTAGCGCTAAGAGAGCTTCGAAAATCTAGGCCCAGCACTTCTAAATGTGGATCTCATGTTTCGAACGATTCCAGCTGACATACAACGTTATCCCAAATTGGTGGGAAGGTTGATGATTGGTAACGACATGACACAACGTTGTCACAACGGTAGCGTTACGTCATTTCATAACGTAGTGTCACAACGTAATAGCAGCGTTGCAGATCTAGTTTGAGGAATCATCATGCTTTGGGTGTTACGTCATTTTATAACGTCATGTCACAAAGTTTTAACAACGTTGCAAATTTACGTTGAGGAAACATCATTCTTTGGGCTCCCTGCGACGTTATAACAACCGATCGTGTTATGATGCAGTTTTCTGTGTAACTTTTCACGTTGAGATTCTTGATTCGCTATTTAGCTAGGCCTTCTGATTCGCTATTTAACTACACCTTCTGAAAACACACGACCACAACAAGACGCAAATTGACGAATAAGAATTGAAATGAAGTTCTCCTTAGTTTCTCATGTTCTGTTCACTACTGGGGGAACATTTGAAGTATCAACGTTATAGAGAACGTTACGACAACTGTGTACAAATATCTTTACCTTGTGGCGACGTGATAATGAAGATCTAACTTTGTATATATACACCCACACAGACACACACGCACACGCACGCACACACATACATACATATTTTGTGTGCTTTTAACACGTATGAAACGTTTACTGACTTTAGTAGATAATAAATATCTAGCAATATTTCTTATGTTGTTAGTCTGAATAGGAAGCGTTGGCGATTTTCAGATACCCTTTTAACACAATAAGTTCTTATATTACGTTTCAAGGTCTGTAATCAATCCTGTGTGCATTTTTGTTTTGTTTTGTTTTTTGTTTGTTTTTGTCTGGCTTACATCCATGATGCTATACGAGAAACCTAAAGACTGTTTAATCCAAATGGCAGGCATGAACTTTCCTACGACCGAAATATGACACTACCTACCACTACTCTTAAAGCCATACAGAACCTGAGCCTCGTAATTTCTGAAGAGGATGATGACCTACCACTCGTGGAAACGTTGTGTCACTGTTTTTGAATATAACTTCTTCATACACTATGTGGTATTTCAATTAACGAATGTGTTACCGTTGTGAAATGATATTGGAAATAGAAACATTGCTTGTTTATATAAGATATTGCGTGTTTGTGGTCAAACAGAATTACTGAATGAATAAATATTGCTTTACTGCACATCAGCGGTATTTCAGCCATGAACAAACATGCACTGGGCTTTATGGCTAGGATGCGCCATCGCGCCTTTCAACTGAGAGTGGGCATGCGCCACCTTTGGAATATGTCATATGTTCATCCGCACACAAAGTACACATTATCCATAATGTATCAGGCATTAGGCCTGATGACGCAATCTTTATATTGTACTCTATCATTGTACCTCAACAACGTACTTCAACGTTGTACGAGCACAGCACTTGCTGCACACAACACGTGTATACACTACACAACACATATATACACGACACAACACATGTGTACACCCAGATGTATACACTGCACTACACTTGTATACTCCACACAACACTTGTATACTCCACACAACACTTGTACACATTACACATCACATGTATAAACCACAGATCCAGGACTACCACACACACCATATGTATACACCACAGATCCAAGACTACCACACACATCACATGTATACACCACAGATCCAGGACTACCACACACACCATATGTATACACCACAGATCCAGGACTACCACACACATCACATGTATACACCACAGATCCAAGACTACCACACACATCACATGTATACACCACAGATCCAGGACTACCACACACATCACATGTATACACCACATATCCAAGACTACCACACACACCATATGTATACACCACAGATCCAGGACTACCACACACATCACATGTATACACCACAGATCCAAGACTACCACACACATCACATGTATACACCACAGATCCAAGACTACCACACACATCACATGTATACACCACAGATCCAGGACTACCACACACATCACATGTATACACCACAGATCCAAGACTACCACACACATCACATGTATACACCACAGATCCAAGACTACCACACACATCACATGTATACACCAAAGATCCAAGACTACCACACACATCACATGTATACACCACAGATCCAGGACTACCACACACATCACATGTATACACTACAGGTCCAAGACTACCACACACATCACATGTATACACCACAGGTCCAAGACTACCACACACATCACATGTATACACCACAGATCCAAGACTACCACACACATCACATGTATACACCACAGATCCAAGACTACCACACACATCACATGTATACACCACAGATCCAAGACTACCACACACATCACATGTATACACCACAGGTCCAAGACTACCACACACATCACATGTATACACCACAGATCCAGGACTACCACACACATCACATGTATACACCACAGATCCAAGACTACCACACACATCACATGTATACACCACAGATCCAAGACTACCACACACATCACATGTATACACCACAGATCCAGGACTACCACACACACCATATGTATACACCACAGATCCAGGACTACCACACACATCACATGTATACACCACAGATCCAAGACTACCACACACATCACATGTATACACCACAGATCCAAGACTACCACACACATCACATGTATACACCACAGATCCAGGACTACCACACACATCACATGTATACACCACAGATCCAAGACTACCACACACATCACATGTATACACCACAGATCCAAGACTACCACACACACCATATGTATACACCACAGATCCAGGACTACCACACACATCACATGTATACACCACAGATCCAAGACTACCACACACATCACATGTATACACCACAGATCCAGGACTACCACACACACCATATGTATACACCACAGATCCAGGACTACCACACACATCACATGTATACACCACAGATCCAAGACTACCACACACATCACATGTATACACCACAGATCCAAGACTACCACACACATCACATGTATACACCACAGATCCAGGACTACCACACACATCACATGTATACACCACAGATCCAAGACTACCACACACATCACATGTATACACCACAGATCCAAGACTACCACACACATCACATGTATACACCACAGATCCAGGACTACCACACACACCATATGTATACACCACAGATCCAAGACTACCACACACATCACATGTATACACCACAGATCCAAGACTACCACACACATCACATGTATACACCACAGATCCAGGACTACCACACACACCATATGTATACACCACAGATCCAGGACTACCACACACATCACATGTATACACCACAGATCCAAGACTACCACACACATCACATGTATACACCACAGATCCAGGACTACCACACACATCACATGTATACACCACAGATCCAAGACTACCACACACATCACATGTATACACCACAGATCCAGGACTACCACACACATCACATGTATACACCACAGATCCAAGACTACCACACACATCACATGTATACACCACAGATCCAAGACTACCACACACATCACATGTATACACCACAGATCCAGGACTACCACACACATCACATGTATACACCACAGGTCCAAGACTACCACACACATCACATGTATACACCACAGGTCCAAGACTACCACACACATCACATGTATACACCACAGATCCAAGACTACCACACACATCACATGTATACACCACAGATCCAAGACTACCACACACATCACATGTATACACCACAGATCCAGGACTACCACACACACCATATGTATACACCACAGATCCAAGACTACCACACACATCACATGTATACACCACAGATCCAAGACTACCACACACATCACATGTATACACCACAGATCCAGGACTACCACACACACCATATGTATACACCACAGATCCAGGACTACCACACACATCACATGTATACACCACAGATCCAAGACTACCACACACATCACATGTATACACCACAGATCCAGGACTACCACACACATCACATGTATACACCACAGATCCAAGACTACCACACACATCACATGTATACACCACAGATCCAGGACTACCACACACACCATTTGTATACACCACAGATCCAGGACTACCACACACATCACATGTATACACCACAGATCCAAGACTACCACACACATCACATGTATACACCACAGATCCAGGACTACCACACACATCACATGTATACACCACAGATCCAAGACTACCACACACACCATATGTATACACCACAGATCCAGGACTACCACACACATCACATGTATACACCACAGATCCAAGACTACCACACACATCACATGTATACACCACAGATCCAAGACTACCACACACATCACATGTATACACCACAGATCCAGGACTACCACACACATCACATGTATACACCACAGATCCAAGACTACCACACACATCACATGTATACACCACAGATCCAAGACTACCACACACATCACATGTATACACCACAGATCCAAGACTACCACACACATCACATGTATACACCACAGATCCAAGACTACCACACACATCACATGTATACACCACAGATCCAAGACTACCACACACATCACATGTATACACCACAGATCCAAGACTACCACACACATCACATGTATACACCACAGGTCCAAGACTACCACACACATCACATGTATACACCACAGATCCAGGACTACCACACACATCACATGTATACACCACAGATCCAGGACTACCACACACATCACATGTATACACCACAGATCCAAGACTACCACACACATCACATGTATACACCACAGATCCAGGACTACCACACACATCACATGTATACACCACAGATCCAAGACTACCACACACACCATATGTATACACCACAGATCCAGGACTACCACACACATCACATGTATACACCACAGATCCAAGACTACCACACACATCACATGTATACACCACAGATCCAGGACTACCACACACATCACATGTATACACCACAGATCCAAGACTACCACACACATCACATGTATACACCACAGATCCAAGACTACCACACACATCACATGTATACACCACAGATCCAGGACTACCACACACATCACATGTATACACCACAGATCCAAGACTACCACACACATCACATGTATACACCACAGATCCAAGACTACCACACACATCACATGTATACACCACAGATCCAAGACTACCACACACATCACATGTATACACCACAGATCCAAGACTACCACACACATCACATGTATACACCACAGGTCCAAGACTACCACACACATCACATGTATACACCACAGATCCAGGACTACCACACACATCACATGTATACACCACAGATCCAGGACTACCACACACATCACATGTACACACCACAGATCCAAGACTACCACACACATCACATGTATACACCACAGATCCAGGACTACCACACACATCACATGTATACACCACAGATCCAAGACTACCACACACACCATATGTATACACCACAGATCCAGGACTACCACACACATCACATGTATACACCACAGATCCAAGACTACCACACACATCACATGTATACACCACAGATCCAAGACTACCACACACATCACATGTATACACCACAGATCCAGGACTACCACACACATCACATGTATACACCACAGATCCAAGACTACCACACACATCACATGTATACACCACAGATCCAAGACTACCACACACATCACATGTATACACCACAGATCCAAGACTACCACACACATCACATGTATACACCACAGATCCAAGACTACCACACACATCACATGTATACACCACAGATCCAAGACTACCACACACACCATATGTATACACCACAGATCCAAGACTACCACACACATCACATTTATACACCACAGATCCAAGACTACCACACACATCACATGTATACACCACAGATCCAAGACTACCACACACATCACATGTATACACCACAGATCCAAGACTACCACACACATCACATGTATACACCACAGGTCCAAGACTACCACACACATCACATGTATACACCACAGATCCAGGACTACCACACACATCACATGTATACACCACAGATCCAAGACTACCACACACATCACATGTATACACCACAGATCCAGGACTACCACACACACCATATGTATACACCACAGATCCAGGACTACCACACACATCACATGTATACACCACAGATCCAAGACTACCACACACATCACATGTATACACCACAGATCCAAGACTACCACACACATCACATGTATACACCACAGATCCAGGACTACCACACACATCACATGTATACACCACAGATCCAAGACTACCACACACATCACATGTATACACCACAGATCCAAGACTACCACACACATCACATGTATACACCACAGATCCAGGACTACCACACACACCATATGTATACACCACAGATCCAAGACTACCACACACATCACATGTATACACCACAGATCCAAGACTACCACACACATCACATGTATACACCACAGATCCAGGACTACCACACACACCATATGTATACACCACAGATCCAGGACTACCACACACATCACATGTATACACCACAGATCCAAGACTACCACACACATCACATGTATACACCACAGATCCAGGACTACCACACACATCACATGTATACACCACAGATCCAAGACTACCACACACACCATATGTATACACCACAGATCCAGGACTACCACACACATCACATGTATACACCACAGATCCAAGACTACCACACACATCACATGTATACACCACAGATCCAAGACTACCACACACATCACATGTATACACCACAGATCCAGGACTACCACACACATCACATGTATACACCACAGATCCAAGACTACCACACACATCACATGTATACACCACAGATCCAAGACTACCACACACATCACATGTATACACCACAGATCCAAGACTACCACACACATCACATGTATACACCACAGATCCAGGACTACCACACACATCACATGTATACACCACAGGTCCAAGACTACCACACACATCACATGTATACACCACAGGTCCAAGACTACCACACACATCACATGTATACACCACAGATCCAAGACTACCACACACATCACATGTATACACCACAGATCCAAGACTACCACACACACCATATGTATACACCACAGATCCAAGACTACCACACACATCACATGTATACACCACAGATCCAAGACTACCACACACATCACATGTATACACCACAGATCCAAGACTACCACACACACCATATGTATACACCACAGATCCAAGACTACCACACACATCACAAGTATACACCACAGGTCCAAGACTACCACACACATCACATGTATACACCACAGATCCAAGACTACCACACACACCATATGTATACACCACAGATCCAAGACTACCACACACATCACAAGTATACACCACAGGTCCAAGACTACCACACACATCACATGTATACACCACAGATCCAAGACTACCACACACATCACAAGTATACACCACAGGTCCAAGACTACCACACACACCATATGTATACACCACAGATCCAAGACTACCACACACACCATATGTATACACCACAGATCCAAGACTACCACACACATCACATGTATACACCACAGATCCAAGACTACCACACACACCATATGTATACACCACAGATCCAAGACTACCACACACATCACATGTATACACCACAGATCCAAGACTACCACACACACCATATGTATACACCACAGATCCAAGACTACCACACACATCACATGTATACACCACAGATCCAAGACTACCACACACACCATATGTATACACCACAGATCCAAGACTACCACACACATCACATGTATACACCACAGGTCCAAGACTACCACACACATCACATGTATACACCACAGATCCAAGACTACCACACACATCACATGTATACACCACAGATCCAAGACTACCACACACATCACATGTATACACCACAGATCCAAGACTACCACACACATCACATGTATACACCACAGGTCCAAGACTACCACACACATCACGTGTATACACCACACATCCAAGACTACCACACACATCACATGTATACAACGCAGATCCAAGACTACCACACACATCACATGTATACACCACAGATCCAGGACTACCACACACATCACATGTATACACCACAGATCCAAGACTACCACACACATCACATGTATACACCACAGATCCAAGACTACCACACACATCACATGTATACACCACAGATCTAGGACTACCACACACACCATATGTATACACCACAGATCCAAGACTACCACACACATCACATGTATACACCACAGATCCAAGACTACCACACACATCACATGTATACACCACAGATCCAGGACTACCACACACACCATATGTATACACCACAGATCCAGGACTACCACACACATCACATGTATACACCACAGATCCAAGACTACCACACACATCACATGTATACACCACAGATCCAGGACTACCACACACATCACATGTATACACCACAGATCCAAGACTACCACACACACCATATGTATACACCACAGATCCAGGACTACCACACACATCACATGTATACACCACAGATCCAAGACTACCACACACATCACATGTATACACCACAGATCCAAGACTACCACACACATCACATGTATACACCACAGATCCAGGACTACCACACACATCACATGTATACACCACAGATCCAAGACTACCACACACATCACATGTATACACCACAGATCCAAGACTACCACACACATCACATGTATACACCACAGATCCAAGACTACCACACACATCACATGTATACACCACAGATCCAGGACTACCACACACATCACATGTATACACCACAGGTCCAAGACTACCACACACATCACATGTATACACCACAGGTCCAAGACTACCACACACATCACATGTATACACCACAGATCCAAGACTACCACACACATCACATGTATACACCACAGATCCAAGACTACCACACACACCATATGTATACACCACAGATCCAAGACTACCACACACATCACATGTATACACCACAGATCCAAGACTACCACACACATCACATGTATACACCACAGATCCAAGACTACCACACACACCATATGTATACACCACAGATCCAAGACTACCACACACATCACAAGTATACACCACAGGTCCAAGACTACCACACACATCACATGTATACACCACAGATCCAAGACTACCACACACACCATATGTATACACCACAGATCCAAGACTACCACACACATCACAAGTATACACCACAGGTCCAAGACTACCACACACATCACATGTATACACCACAGATCCAAGACTACCACACACATCACAAGTATACACCACAGGTCCAAGACTACCACACACACCATATGTATACACCACAGATCCAAGACTACCACACACACCATATGTATACACCACAGATCCAAGACTACCACACACATCACATGTATACACCACAGATCCAAGACTACCACACACACCATATGTATACACCACAGATCCAAGACTACCACACACATCACATGTATACACCACAGATCCAAGACTACCACACACACCATATGTATACACCACAGATCCAAGACTACCACACACATCACATGTATACACCACAGATCCAAGACTACCACACACACCATATGTATACACCACAGATCCAAGACTACCACACACATCACATGTATACACCACAGGTCCAAGACTACCACACACATCACATGTATACACCACAGAT
The DNA here is from genome assembly GCF_037392515.1 of Haliotis asinina. Classification (NCBI taxonomy): domain Eukaryota; kingdom Metazoa; phylum Mollusca; class Gastropoda; order Lepetellida; family Haliotidae; genus Haliotis; species Haliotis asinina. The sequence continues at coordinate 10,580,593 of NC_090294.1, read as the reverse complement.
CCAAGACTACCACACACATCACATGTATACACCACAGATCCAAGACTACCACACACATCACATGTATACACCACAGATCCAAGACTACCACACACATCACATGTATACACCACAGGTCCAAGACTACCACACACATCACGTGTATACACCACACATCCAAGACTACCACACACATCACATGTATACAACGCAGATTCAATACTACCACACACATCACGTGAATATGTTACGATTGTGAAATCAGTCATTTCGTGAAATGACTACGAGGGTTAGCCATTTGCCGTTGTTTTATGTAACAACAAACAATATACCTCAGTCATTTTATGAAAGTTAATTTCATCTGTATGCAGTGGAAATGGCTCTGGACACAGCAAATCCAACAAGCAGATGTAAATGCTGAAGCGCAACAGGCACTGCCACAATATTTTTAACTGGTAGTGGCAATAAGTGATGTTGAAGTTTTTATCCACTTTTGTACATTAAGTTATTATTGATTGTTGTACCAAATGACGCAAAATGGCTGACCCTCTCTTGGTCATTTTACGAAATGACTGATTTCACAATCTGACTGTAACACATACACCACACGGCACATGTATACACCACACACACTTGTATATACCACACAATACTTGTATACACACTTTTACAGCACATTAATACATTAAGGCGACCACATACACATGGGGCCATACATGTACATACCTCTCAGAACGTACATATTCAGCCAAACACGTACATACCACAAAACATGTGTACACCACAAAACATGAGTACACCATAAAACGTGTACACCACAAAACATGTGTACACCACAAAACATGCGTACACCACAATAGCATATATACACAACAACATGTACACACCACACCACGTCACACCACGCCACACCACACCACACCACGCCACGCCACGCCACACCACACCACACCACACCACACCACACCACACCACACCACACCACACCACACCACACCACACCACACTACACCACACAAACAATCATCCCACAGCACACACCATACAAAGCAAGAGCATATGTTGTCACATGAAGCACAATATCTGAGATTATCATCTCTATAATATAACACAGTTATTCACAGTTATAGCACCATAACATAACACAGTTATTCATATCACGGACTAGCTGTTTGGATAAAGCCATCTTTTATTCACCAATTCACCGTACCCTATTGCTGCTGTTAGACTGTCAGTGCCAGCTATTGCTCTATCTGCAACATTTCAGCCACTGCTTCCTATTGGTTGCTATGTGAAGACGAGTACTGATGACAATCCAATCTTCGGCTATCGGACGATGTAAAGATCATGAATCTCCGCAGAGCACTTTTACTTGCGTTCTGACGATCAATACTGTCCTCATAACCTTGCCCCGGCGTGTCACGCAATGAGTATGTTGTATCGTTTCCTGGAACGAAAAACATGGACATTCCGACATGGTGGTGTAGGACGGGACAATGCATTATCGTTGTATAAATATGTATAGCAAACAGAACATCGTGGTTGCTAAGGGTAGAACTCCGAGAGATTCGCCAAGTCATTAAATGATAATTTCAAATTATTGTTCACATAAAATGCATGTTATTCCGAATGTCAGTTGTTGACACACTGCCATGGTGAGAAATGGTTTCTGTTTGGTTAGAAGAAGATGTGGAATCACTCTGTTTCAGGCCAACCATCATAAATCAATAACCATCACTGACGCTGGGCTGAGTTACACGCTTGTATACATAGATAATTAACTACCCTAATGCGTAGGAAACGGTCTAAAGAAAAGCAGTGCTACGGGTTCATGAGGAGCACATTCTGAATGAAGCAGCTGGGAAATAAAGAAAAAATAAAGTTTTTCACGTTCATTATGAAACGCACAAAAACCAGGGATTGACAATACCAGTACTCACGCTCATGATGAAACACAAAAAAGGAGGGATTGAGACACAAGTAGTAGGGATTGGAAATACCAGTATCTCACGTTCATGATGAAACACAAGTAGTGGGGATTGAGAATACCAGTATCTCACGTTCGTGATGAAACACAAGTACATGTAGTGGGGATTGGGAATACCAGTATCTCACTTTCGTGACGAAACACAAGTAGTGGGGATTGAGAATACCAGTTTCTAACGGTCGTGATATACACTTTATTAAACAAAGGAGAAGGGAACTGGGAATTCCTGTCCTTCGCACCACGATTCATGAAACAATAGAATCGGGTGGTGTGAGTACCAGACTGTAACGTTTGTGATAGACATTTTAGGAAACACGGGAAGTTGGAACTGTGAATACATCAAGTATCTCCCGTTCAAGAAAAACACAAGGAAATCAGTGAATACCAGTTTCTCATGTAAATGAGATAAATTCATTGAAGTACAGGACGTGGGACAGTGAATACCGGGGCCTTTATTTTCGAAGTATTCTTGGCGCTGAGATGGTCATAAGTGCCATACTTTAACAAGAACCTACGACTGTGTTAGCGCTAAGAGAGCTTCGAAAATCTAGGCCCGGTATCTCAGGTTCACTATAAACACATTGCGGTCATTGCCGGCGGGGACAGAACATCGGTACCTCACGCACACGATAAACACTCTTTCAAACACAAAACGGGACAGTTAATAGCGTACCTAACGTTCATTTTGCACGTTCTGACACTCCGAAAGTAGGGCTGGTGTACATCAATGCAGAATGTGGAGGATGATGTAAATATACGTCACATAACAAATGTCCAGCCTTTATTTAATGGAACTACCTTCAGAATATTAGAAAACTTACTGGAATATTTCCGCCATCCTTGGTCGTAGAAATGCAGAGGACAAAAGGACATCATTGCTATACATAGAGCGTGACTGTAAAGCGTAAGGTTTTGCAAGTTTAACAGTCCTTCAGCGATATCGGGATCGGGAATCGAACTCGTCCCTTTGGTCTGGCGCGCGAACGTTGTAACCAGTCCGCTACCACACTGCCCTCGTATGCTGGCTCGTGTGAATCCAACTGCAACTAGATAGTAATATTTAACATTTTTGCTGGCAAGAGACCCTGCGTGCGCCATTACTTTCCCATCCACAACTGCAATCTGTTAGAAGCAGCTATATACGAAAGCAAAAGGTGTAGGTATTCAGTTTGGAATGACCCCCTCAGGGATCTACATCTAAGTTAACGTGCTGATGTGTTATTTACACATTTGTCTATTTCCAAGCCATTTGTCAGCGCTCAATGAGGCGGCAAATGTGTACACATTGTGAATAGCTTCACTCTCATGTGTCTACACCTCACAGCCGTTTGCGCTGGGAACGGATGTTGTTGCCCCGCGAGAACATCTTTTCGGGAATACTGATTTCAGTTGCGGTCTTTGATAACCTGGTGTTGGTAAAGCGTGTAAATAGGTGTATGGCCTATTAGATTTCTTCCAGCAATGCCATGGTGAAGTTTGCCACTCAACGGTTTGATCCGTATTGGTCTGGATGAGCCACTATGCTCGCAAAAATGCGACTAAATGGGTCGGGTTGTCAGGCTCGCTGACTTGACATGTCCTCGTACTCATTTGCGTACATCGATGCTCATACTGTCGATCACACTATCGAGATTCGATACTTTGCATATAGCAAGAATATTGCTTATGGGGGCGTTAAACAACATGCAAAGAAACAATCCAAACACAAAACTGCTCCTGTTAATTTAGAACAAACCAGCAAATGCCTTAACTACTATCCAGGGACCCGAGAAGATCAGGTTTAGAAGTGATCTGCACCAACCCATCCTTGTTGTAGGAGGCGTGAGACTCGCTGGCTTGGTTGACACGTGATGGATTCCCAAATGCATAGGTCGGTGTTCATCATGTTGATCACTGGAACGTCTGGTCCAGACTCGATAATGTACAGACCGCCGTCATGTTGGTGGAATAAGCTGATTGAAATCAAAATTCTGTTGAGGACATAGTCAATTTATTCTGTCAATAACATGTTTAATACCAAATATTGATGCTACAGCGTGTCCGCAAAGGGGTACGTTTTGTTTTCTGAACCATCTGTAACCCATCACGAACACATGCACAAGCACGTCAATTGTATCCTTAAGAAACACGTGAGACTATGCCGAGATGAGGCATCACGATTTACACTGATGTTTAATTAAAGGATAAACAGATCCTCCTTTGTCGATCAACACACATCCGTGATCGTGTTGTCACATTTCATTGTAAGTTTAATTCGTTTAAAAATCGCTAACATCGACCTATTTGGGAAACGGTGTCCAAATCTATGCCCACGCTTCAGCGATACCCGTCCCGACAATTGTGTAAGTCTCAAAGATGAATATCGTCTTCTAGCGACTTGTTCCTGAAGGTTTGAGGTCGTATCTGGTTAAATATGTGTCACTGTTTGTTCAGTGGATCAATTTGATGTCTTCAGACATATTTCCAGTTTGCGTGATGTGTTTTCTTCAAGGCCAATGTCAGTTTCAATATGAGCCTAGAAGTGACGATTGGCACGTGGAACTGTAGTTACGTTTAAATCACTGTACTGTAGGGAGAAATGAACCTGTGAAGTTATATAATTTAGTGAGTGAGTTTAGTATTACGCCGTACTCAATATCAGAGCTATATGACGGTGGTATGTAAATAAACGAGTCTGGACCAGACAATCTAGTGATCAACACCATAAGCATCGATCTGCGTAATTGGGATACGATGACATGAGTCAGCGAGCCTGACCACCCGATCCCTTTAGTCGGCTGTTACGACAAGCATGGGTTGCTGAAGATCCATTCCCGGATCTTCAAAGGCCTTCGTGCGTGTCGTAAGAGAAGAGTATGGAGATCAGATGGTAGGGTACCTTGATTTGAATCTCCATGGCAACGTATCCCATGCACCGGTATTCATGGTGTCAATCACTAGAATTTCTCTTCCAGATTCGACTTTTTTAAACGGCCGTAACACGGGATATGCTGTTTAAACCACAAACATGATTTCTGTCACCCTTTAGTTCAGTGTTAAACAACAATAAAGTAACAAACATCAGGGATGCACTAACAAGACGCATACACACTCACACAAACACACACGGAAACAAACATCCAACTCCACCGAAGTTAAGATATAGCATCCCAATGAAAACAGATTCTTATAAATTTTCTTTGATTTGGCCAGAGACTCTAATGGGTTTCCTCCATAATGCCTATAACTGACACCGTCATGACCTTGGCAGACAACGCATGGCAGACCACAAGCTGAGTGCACCTGTCTCTTGAGAAACGTTTATGTCGTAGCGTTCTAAAAAGAATATCATGCCGCTGACTCCTGTGTAGAGTCGGTCTAACGCGTCCTTAACCCCATTCTTGTAATGAGATCAAATAAAGGCTTGTAGCGTTGTTATCTCATAACAAGATGACAGATTACACGTACAACAGCTCTGACAGCTTTGACACAAAACGGACAGTTAGAATGCTTGTAAATACGCGATTTCTATGGGATTCTTATCAGAACTAAAACAACTCAAATATCTTCCAAACTGCTCACTTATATCTGACTGTATGCAGTCTCTGTTGGCCATTAAAGATCGTGATTCAATCGATACTGCAGTTGTTTTGATAGATCGCGGTGTATTTGTATGAACGAGTACTGCCCATGTATCACATGGTCTAACAGCTTTGTGTCATACCGATATTGTCTGTTGAAGTCTCGGGTGGCGTTTTATTACCCGAACTATTGAAATCATACATCTTTCTGACAAATTTGTCAAAGGTTTAATTCATCAAAATTGTTCTTCTGAGATTTCTTTGCTGTTATCTGTGATAATCACCAGTCCTTGCACATGGAATTTCAAACAAATCACCATTGTCACAACAGCTGAGATGAACCATATTTCTGAAGCAAAGCCTTGATGGACGTTTGAACACATTCGGAATCAAAATCGTTATGGTGCCAGCTTTGTTAAAGGTCATTCGGAATGTTCATGACGGAACATTTCGTTTGCTTTCTGTCATGTTTTTCAAGCCAGAAACTACATTAGATTTCGTTTAATAAATGTACGTTATTCCAAGGCGCAAACACCTCACGGCTGTTGCTTGTATCCACGTCCTTTTCCGTTAATGAACACCATGGGAACCGAAAACTAACTGTGTTTAGGAATACAAGATAATAGTGTGATATTCCCGTAATATTTACTTAACTATCATCTCTGTAGCTTTAGTGATACAGATAGAATATTAGGTTGCTGGCGTTTGGACGGATCAATGTCTTCAACACGAACTGTAATGAATATGCCTTGCAGTCGAATTGGCCAAATGAAAATCGATTGGGAGAAGAATACTGTTAAATGTGCAGTTGGTATTATTTCAGCTTGCTTGATTGGTTTTATTAGTTGAATAAACTACCAAGTGAAACACACAGAGAGAATACAACAATTACAAAGGTTATCAAAACGTTACTAGGATTAAAACAGTCGGAGAAACACTTCAAACGATCAGCTGAAATACGACTTCAATACCTCTGAAAATACATAATGTAATAACTATTTCTTTTGTGTTTCATTTGTAGCCATCATCAAACGATGGTGAATGCTTTGTTTTCGCCTGGCAGTTTAGGTTTTCATGCTATGTAATGTCAGACCTCATAGAAATGCGTTTGTTAAATGTGTCTACGTAAACCAATATTTGTTAAACCTCTTAAAGGTAAATGACGTAATTCTAAGTGAATTCGTTCGTTTTAACTAATTACTGATTGTTCCTCTTCAACAAACAGATGCCCCAAACAAACAGGCTGTTCCGTAGGCGTGTATGTTGTTTAACGCCGCACTCGGTAATATCCTTCCTATGTTTTGGCGTTCTGCAAAGAATCGGGTCTGGACCAGACAAGCCAGTGATCAACAGCATGAGAATACGAATGCGATGACATGTGTGAACCAAATGGAAAATCTATCAGTACTTATACTATGTTGTCACTTCAATCGGTTGTGAAACAGGCTGTTCACTATCAGATTGAGGTATTGGGGTTTGCTCTGCCGGAGTTATATTAATCGATTTATCTCCTAATTCAAGGCACGATCATCTTTGCTTGGACAGGAAAAAACAGCTTGTTTAGATCCTGTGCACAAATTCTGCTTCTACTGGACAAATGGTATAATATTTAAAGTAAATGTTATCAAAAGTTTTGAGAGATGTCAATTGTGAAAATATGGACATACGAATAACATTAATGTAAACTATAGGTACAGGACATCTTGGTAAGAAGGTGGCCTTCAGATGGGCATCTGTTAGCTCTCCTTCTTGCTGATCCTTTTTTCTTCGTGCACTCTTCTTGCCTGTGGCCACATGTTTTGTTTCAAACTGCAAATCTGAGAATCTGACCTAGAATTTCAACAACGCTCGGTGTGGACATCCTGAGTTGCTTCTCAAGCGGACGTATTTTTGTGAGCCTTTATTTCAAGAAGAATGTCCAGTGGGACCAATCAGCGTATGCTTCAGAAAAGCACATATTTTGTTTACCCTATTTCGGGATAATGTGTGACACTGCCATATGAGAACAATATATATCCATCGACACAGGCTTCAAGAACAATGTTCTGAGTGATGTTTCAACAGTGGTGTAGATAACCATTCTTGGTACTCAGAAATGGATGATGCCGTACCGCTCCTCTGTTTATGAAGGAGAATACTTTGTTTCGACTCCCAGTACACACCACGCTAATGGTTGTACAGCCCTGAAGTCATGCGTCAAGAACATTGCTCCGTTGAGACAACCAGTATATCCTAGAGAGACCGCTCAATGCTCCGTTGAGACAACCAGTATATCCTAGAGAGACCGCTCAATGCTCCGTTGAGACAACCAGTATATCCTAGAGAGACCGCTCAATACTCCGTTGAGACAACCAGTATATCCTAGAGAGACCGCTCAATGCTCCGTTGAGACAACCAGTATATCCTAGAGAGACCGCTCAATACTCCGTTGAGACAACCAGTATATCCTAGAGAGACCGCTCAATGCTCCGTTGAGACAACCAGTATATCCTAGAGAGACCGCTCAATGCTCCGTTGAGACAACCAGTATATCCTAGAGAGACCGTTGTATATCTGTGAACCTATGTCAACGAGACCACTCCATCCAGACAGGAACTACATGAAACAAAACATGTTGCACATTTGTTAGTCGGGGGTAAGGTGAACGTTCAGTCTGGACAACCAGTATGTGCATGAACTGTTTTATATCTGTGAGTCTGCGTGTTCAGGCCAAGACGTCTACCCCTCATTGAAAGGAGGTATAGGAAACATGAACCGATTTTAAGTTGTGAGCTTTTATAAGGAGGAACAGAGTGTGTGGACAGCAATTTGTTTCTACAGAATCGGTAGTACACCTGTGAAGCAGACCCTTCCGCAGTATGTGCATGAACTGTTTTATATCTGTGAGTCTGCGTGTTCAGGCCAAGACGTCTACCCCTCATTGAAAGGCAGTATAGGAAACATGAGCCGATTTTAAGTTGTGAGCTGGTATAAGGAGGAACAGAGTGTGTGGACAGCAATTTGTTTCTACAGAATCGGGAGTACACCTGTGAAGCAGACCCTTCCGCATGAACTACCATTATTTGGAACAATATCTTTTGTACACCTGCGGTCGGTTTTCAGGATGTGTTTGTGCAAACAGCCAGAAGATGCAATTTTACTTGTTACAGCTGTGAAAAGGATGAGTCAAGATAAACGTCGTGTCTTGACAGAATATTCTGCAACATATGTCATATTTGGGATTTCACTTTCTTAGTAAAGTACAAATTCTAGAACTTTTTCGGTTGAGTCACATCCGGGATTCGAACCCGCACCCTCAGTGTCAGGCACCTAATCGCCAGCACACAAAGCCTAGCCCGCTCAGCCACCGCGACTTCCACTTCGACTGTGGAAGTCGCGGTGGCTGAGCGGGCTAGGTGGTGTGCTTGACTCTGAGGGTACGGGTTCGAATCCCGCATTGGACTCAACCGAAAAAGTACTAGAATTTGTTCTTTACTAAGAAAGTAAAATCCCCAATATGACATATGTTGCATTTGACCGCTTTCTAAATGGCATTGTGTAATCACAGAATATTCTACCTAGACTGTAATATACATGGGAACCTATGTGTCAAGAAGAGCCTGGAAGATGTGATGGTAGTTCAAGGAGTGCAGTCTTCATCACACACATGTTCCAAGATCTAGAAACGTTTCTGTAGAATATACTTGCTGTCCAATTTTACCATTCTTCCCGACTGAACTTTATAACAGTTAACATTGCATGTACTCGATACAGCAAGACTTCCTATACGAAAACAGGATGGTAACTGTACAGCAGTTATTTTTTCATACAATGGTAGTTAAAGCGGGTCAGTCGTCGTGGCAGGTAGACACACACATAGACAACAGTTTCTAAAGAATATACCGGCTGTCCAAATGGACCATTCTTATTGACGCACAGGTTCATAACAGTTAACATTCCATTTACTGGTCGCATACACGAAAATTCCCGAAAAGCTTTGTATAACAGTTATTGTTGCATACGTATAACTGTCGCACAGTTACGATCTTGTTGCTTGGATTTCACTTGCTTGTAAAATCAGTAGATGCAACTCCGAGTCAAGAAGCATGGTCCAGTTGGACAACCAGTATATTCTTCCGACACTGTTGTATATCTGAGAGCCTGTGCGTCCAGAAGACCACTCCCCTTGAACAACTATTATATGCGATAACAAATGTTGTGCAGCTGGTAGCCTGTGTGTTATGCGGACAACCAGAGCGATACATAGACTGCTGCATATATGTGAATTTGAGCACTGGCAATGTGAACAGCAAGATTATACCCCAGACTCAGTTCCGCCAGTGTGATCGTCAAGATGAATGTTCTTTGTGGACACCAGGATGTTTGACAGAATCTGCTGCAGAGGTCAAGAACGGAGGAGCGAGTGATGGTGATGTTGGTAATGGGGCGCGGCATGCTAGGAGTTGACGACCTGGTGCACGTGTCCTGTAGCCTTCAATCACGTTTGTGTCGTGGAGTCGTGATGTTTCAAGAACCATCAGCTTTAGGGCCCTTAAGAACATCTGCCAAATGCTTTAAGTACTTTAGTTTCCAGACCGCTCACTGAATGATCTAATATCTAACAACCCAAGAAAAGGCATTTGTTCCAGTATTCCAAACGATGTGTTTCCTCACAAACATAACCATCAGATCTTTGGTATATCCAGGAGGCGCATGCGATTTTCAAGGTCGCGGGGGCAATCTTTTTAAAACTTCTTTCTAGACTTTGCAGACATATGATGACCATCTCAAGACATCCATCCTCCGTTAGAATTTCAACAGCGAATTATATAAAGTTTGTCCGTTCCAGAAGCTGTAAGCGGTATATCTTCCCGAGTATTTTCAGGTTAACAAGTGTCGTGCTCAGACGGGGCATCAAAACTTCACCTTGTGGAGAAACCCTGAAATCCCTCCGTAGTGTTTCTCGGACAGATACACACGATGCAGTCGAGTCCGCTTTTAGAAGAGGTTCCTTGTGGATATGGAAAGGGAATTGTCGATTTTTTAAAGAACATTCTCCACAATTTCATTTTATGTTGTATTTGTGTAATGATGCTTTGGATCCGTTGAAGCAAGATGGTATGCAGTTGAGAAGCAGAAAAAGTATTCTAGTTTGACGTTAAAGAACAGTTTCAGTATGACTCGATTGCTGACTTCATATATTATAGAGTGAATTAGAGAAGTAGGAAATGTGACATTGTGAGTGGAAATATGAATTGATGAAGGTTCGAGACATCAATTACATTTGTACTGTCAAACCAAACATATGTATTAGTGCGAATCGAAGTTTGAAACAGAGTTGGATTCTGATACGGTTAATGGAAGCAACTTCTGGTTTGCTGCAGTTAACGCCGTAGGTACATCGAAGGGTAAACCACAAAAAGTGTTGTGAGTAAATGGCGGAATGAATTGGGTTGAAGTTTACTAAATGCCAGGTTAATGGAGATGTAAAGTAAAAAGTATTATTAATTGATTTATTAAACATATAAAACATGTATTTTCACGTATTTGGTTGTAAGGCGACCTGTTGTTACCCAAAATGTTAAATATACTCGTATTCCCAAAACAACCGAGATTTAATAAGCTGTATTACCATCACCTGACCTGGAGATTTGACGTTGAGTCGTTCGCTGCTTTTGCAATGCAAGACGCATAGTGTTGTGTATGATGATGCGTTAGCCATGTCATTATCAGACAATAACAACGACTACTTTTCACACTGTGACCTTAAACGCATACATCTGGAAGGCCAGCTGGCTAAAGATCCTTACCACTTATTATGCCGACAAATCTATGGATAATCGGACAGAACCAGAATACATTAATACCGCTCTGTAGAGTTGCCATCACATACCAAGTTTGACAGAGCTATCACCCGTGGATGAGTAAGTGAGTTTAGTTTTTCGCCGCTTTTATATTCAAACAATATCACTGGGGATGTCACCGGAGCCAGGCTTCACACAGTGTACCTATATGAGAAACCGATACCCCGATCTTCGGCGTGACGAGCAAATGCTATACATGTATTTCCAAAGCTACCCCCACACTCCCGATAATAGAAGAAATATTGGTACAAATATCAACATAATGTTATTAAGTTTCATGTTTAATGGCTGCGAGCACCTTGCTAGTTATGTATCAGGCCAAAGTTGTTATAAATTCAGTCCTTTCATTGACTTCATTTGGAAAAAGTTGACCGAAATCCGAAATGGCTTATCATATGAATGTTAGTACTTATTGTATCAGTGTCAGTACTTATGTCAGTATCATTTCTGTTAACTCACTCGTTTACCTAAAGGTGCCAGTGGTAGTTAAATACAGACTGCAATGTATAACATCAGTGGACTCTCAGGGATTATTTCTTTAATAATGGCCAGCAGAACCTAATACACTTGAAGCACCTCACAGTCTAGAATCATTACCTTAACATTTGTTCCAAACTTAAATAATTAATTAATTTGCATGTGTAGTTAACAAATGACCTCCCATAAAAATAACTGAATGAATGAATATTGCTTTCAGCTCGAGTGCCACCTTTGATCTTTTACTTGAGCCTGTTTCAATCACACAGCGTGATGCAATGGCCAGAGGTTACGTGCGCTTCATCCACCCTGCCACAACATTCTCCACCATCACCATTATATTTTACATTCTATAATACTTCATACATGGACGAATCTATCCCAGTCGTAGTTTATACTGCATTTAAATGTGTTAGACAATGCTGTATAACCAAATATATACCCTTTATTTAAACTAAGTAGCATTTATCCACACCACTAACTTGATGTGTCATCCACACGCATAAGATCTTTCTGACGTGAATTGAAGTGTGCATATTGAAATCATATGTATAGTGTTCTGAGTCTGATGATCTCACTGTTCTCACTTAAGTATTCGCTCGTCGCGCTGATATCCTTGACATTCAACAAGTTGGTACAATGAATACAGTGAGTTTATTATGTTTTACCTCTGGGATATTGATAAAAGAGGCATAAAACAATATTGACTCGCTTCCTACACGCATCACAGATTTATGTCCAATTGGTGTAATTGTATCAGGTTGCTTTCGCACTGACTTACTGACGTCCTTCATCCGCTACTTTGAGACTGTATTCTAGAAACCACGCCAACATTACCCAAGTTTACAGATGTGGTTGGAAAGCTGAAGCACGTTCCATCAGAGGCATAGTCTTCGTGTTCTTTCCTCTTAAAGTCAGTGTTTGTGCAAATGGTATGAAAATGTATATGACTATGAGCAACCCTCATCATGAGTCATCTTTAAGAACAGCAAACGGATCGATTTTCTCGAACTCGGAATTGGTATCAAGGTTAACATTATTATCATTGATATACCAGAAGCTAATCTCCACGTTCTCGTCCAAATACTCTGGATTGGACTTTGGCAAATCTTAAGAGAAATTGTGACCCTAATAAACCATACAGATACAATGACTGGTGTCCTTTGGTGGGGCCTTCTTCTTATGCCAGGTCAACAATTTTTCGTGTCGTTTAGTCAGTCAGTGTATTGTCAGTTTGACGGTAACTTTCTGAGAGATTGTTTAAACAAAAAAAATGACAAAACTGGTTCTTTACCAAGAATAAGTCATGAAGCAAGTACTTTCAGTTTTTGTCTCAAACAATTTCTGTGAACCAGAAGAGCGTCTGTTCTGAGCAGTGGTGAATCCATGGTCAGTCATAGAGATTGGGATTTGCTGGACAAAGTGATGCATGTCTCCGTGTAAAGATTCAAGGAGAATAATATAGAGGAATGGATATTTCTTCTGGTTCAAACGCCCAACAACAGGTTGATACAACTGGTGTGTGCCCTTCGCGGGTGCTGTCTGAGGCGTGTCATTTGCAAAAATCACAATCCGTTCCTGTCGTTCCACTTAATTGGATATTTATGGAAGCGATCGTAAAAGCTGTAGATGTGTGGTGTCCAGATATTTGGCTACACGGCAACGATCTGTCAGATGAAGATCTGCAGGCTTTGTTCTTTTGAGGCCTGGTTGAGACGCGGTAGGTGATTGTTGTTCAGTTGAACCACAGTTAAGTCATCCCTAAGTAATTTAACCTAGATATGTTTGTTCTTATGCCATTACACATATAGCTGTTGCCTGTTCCTTTAAGGCGTAGTTAACCTACACTGACGCAGTTTGTTCTTTTAAAGCGAGGTTAACATTCACAGATGGCGCATGTTCCTTTGAAGCAGATTTATCATACAGTTATGGAGCCATTCTTTTCACGAATAGTTAATCTACATGTAAACTGGCGTCGTTATTCCTGTGAAGCAGAGTTACTATACATTCATGACATCTATTCCTATACGCCGAGGTTAACATGTATTGACGAAGCTTGTTCCTTTGAGACACAGTTAACATACACTGATGACGCTTGGTCCTTTGGGGGTTCGGTTAACATACATTGATGGCACTTTTTCCCTTGGAGTTCAGTTAACATACGTTGATGACTCTTGTTCCATTGAGACGCAGTTTGCACAGTTTTATGGTGCATATTCCTTTGAGGATCAGTTAGTATTCTTTGAAACTGTTTGTTCCTATCAGACGAGATTACCATAAATTGATGACACCTGTTGCTAAGATCTTTGTTGAACGCCATTGGTTACGAGAGTTCATCTAGGGCATGGTTTAATACGCCATTGATAGCGTGATTTTCTTGCGAGGCATGGTTAACAGATCATTGGTGATAGCTATTCTTCCTGACTATGCAAAAGTGCCATGTTTTGACTGATATGAGTTCAGGAAACGACAAAATTGTTTTTAACAGTCAGATTTATACACTATCAAGTGCCCAACCATTCTTTGTTCGTTGTTACACTGCAGTCACCAATTATCACAAGCTAGTGTGTATCAGTTGTCTCGAAAACAAATATGACGTGGAGCATATCGACAAGACCTGCCAGACTTACCTCTATTATCCAGCTTGCTGTTATGTCACATTACTTCCCCTTGGTGCCAAAACATTAAGCCGAATACCATCTGGTCGATTTCAACATTTTGTATCTGGTCAAGATGTACTGTATATTTTAAAATTTCTTATAACTGTAATTTTTCCGTTTGTGACCCATAGTTTCGTCAGATCAGCTGTTCCATTGTGTGAGGTGGGTATTGGGATTTAAAGACTTTGCTTATCAAGAGTTTTGCAATTTCCAATTTAACAGGATCCGTTACAGACGAAAATACAGTCACCGTACGTTTCCGTGGCGCTGTGGTTTGAATGGTTTTGCTGACAATGGGAGGTAGGTCGCACAGACAGGTGAATTAGTATTCAACGCAACGTTAGACCTCTCCTCGCCTCACGTCTTTGCTGCAGCTATTTATCAGTACATTTAATCGGAATCAACATGTGTGGCCGAAAACCTGGGCCATCAAAAGTAAACGAAGCGTCCGGTTAATGACCGTTGGCAAATTGCAGAAATGGGAAAATGGGCTGAAATTGTAAAACTGTAGAATTGTAGTCTCGATTTATTTAAATTTGAATGCTTAAACTTATAATGTTTAAAGATAAAGACGTTGTAAAGAAAGGTCATATATGTATGCGGTGGTTGTTTGCATGTGTATACAGTGGTCACATTTGTATGTCGTATTCGGCATATTGGTCACAACTGTATATGGCTGAAGTGGGTCACATTTGTACATGGTGGAGGTGGATCGCACTTGTATATTGTAGAGGGCAGTTACGGTTGTACCTAGTGCAGATGCATATGGTGGAGGTACGACACATATGATGTGGTGGTGGTCAGATATGTACGTATCGCTAAAGTCACATTTCCACATGGTGGTCACATTTGTACATTGTGTTGGTGACACTTGTACATGGCGGGGTATTTGTCACATTTACGTACATGACAGACACTGGTCACATCCATTCGTGCTAGAGGTAGGTCAGGTGTGTATGTAGTGGAGGGTCACATTTGTTTATGATGAGGGTATGGTCACATTTGTCCATTATTGGGATTGGTCACATTTGTTCATTGTGGTGTTTGATCACATTTGGATGTGGATGGTCATAGATTCTTGAGGTGGAAGTGGTCATGTATGTTGTACATGGTGGTGGTCACTCAAGTATGTGTTGGAGGTAGGTCACATTTATATTTGGTGGAAGTGGTTCACATATGTACATGGTGGCGGTCTCTCAGGTAAGTGTTGGAGGTAGGTCACATTTATATTTGGTGGAAGTGGGTCACATATGTACATGGTGGTGATCACTCAGGTAAGTGTTGGAGGTAGGTCACATTTATATTTGGTGGAAGGTCACATTTATATTTGGTGGAAGTGGGTCACATATGTACATGGTGGTGATCACTCAGGTAAGTGTTGGAGGTAGGTCACATTTATATTTGGTGGAAGTGGGTCACATATGTACATGGTGGCAGTCTCTCAGGTAAGTGTTGGAGGTAGGTCACATTTATATTTGGTGGAAGTGGGTCACATATGTACATAGTGGTGATCACTCAGGTAAGTGTTGGAGGTAGGTCACATTTATATTTGGTGGAAGTGGGTCACATATGTACATGGTGGTGATCACTCAGGTAAGTGTTAGAGGTAGGTCACATTTATATTTGGTGGAAGTGGGTCACATATGTACATAGTGGTGATCACTCAGGTAAGTGTTGGAGGTAGGTCACATTTATATTTGGTGGAAGTGGGCCACATATGTACATGGTGGTGATCACTCAGGTAAGTGTTGGAGGTAGGTCACATTTATATTTGGTGGAAGTGGGCCACATATGTACATGGTGGTGATCACTCAGGTAAGTGTTAGAGGTAGGTCACATTTATATTTGGTGGAAGTGGTTCACATATGTACATGGTGGTGATCACTCAGGTAAGTGTTAGAGGTAGGTCACATTTATATTTGGTGGAAGTGGGTCACATATGTACATGGTGACGGTCTCTCAGGTAAGTGTTAGAGGTAGGTCACATTTATATTTGGTGGAAGTGGGTCACATATGTACATAGTGGTGATCACTCAGGTAAGTGTTAGAGGTAGGTCACATTTATATTTGGTGGAAGTGGGTCACATATGTACATGGTGGTGATCACTCAGGTAAGTGTTGGAGGTTGGTCACATTTATATTTGGTCGAAGTGGGTCACATATGTACATAGTGGCGGTCTCTCAGGTAAGTGTTGGAGGTAGGTCACATTTATATTTGGTGGAAGTGGTTCACATATGTACATAGTGGCGGTCTCTCAGGTAAGTGTTGGAGGTAGGTCACATTTATATTTGGTGGAAGTGGGTCACATATGTACATAGTGGCGGTCTCTCAGGTAAGTGTTGGAGGTAGGTCACATTTATATTTGGTGGAAGTGGGTCACATATGTACATAGTGGTGATCACTCAGGTAAGTGTTAGAGGTAGGTCACATTTATATTTGGTGGAAGTGGGTCACATATGTACATAGTGGCGGTCTCTCAGGTAAGTGTTAGAGGTAGGTCACATTTATATTTGGTGGAAGTGGGTCACATATGTACATAGTGGTGATCACTCAGGTAAGTGTTGGAGGTAGGTCACATTTATATTTGGTCGAAGTGGGTCACATATGTACATGGTGGTGATCACTCAGGTAAGTGTTGGAGGTAGGTCACATTTATATTTGGTGGAAGTTAGGCATGTATGCACATGGTTGGGTGGGTCACATTTGTACATGGTGGTGGTGGTTCCATTTGAACACGGTGGAGGTGGGTCACATTAATACATGATGGAGGCGGTTTAGATGTAAAGTGGACATGGCGGCACACACACACACACACACACACACACACACACACACACACATACATACATACATACATACATACATTGTGTTTGGTCACAATTACATAGGGTGGTGGTGGACGACAATTACACAAGTTGGAGGTGGATGACTATACACACGTTGGACTTGGGTGATACTTTGTCACATTGAAGACGAATAACAATACACATGGCTGACGCTGGTCACATCTGTACAAGTCAATTGAAAGAATCTAACGGAGACAGAAAGCAACCTTCGTGAACCCTTACTAAATTGAACTTAACTCAGCACGGCTATCAGTCGACTTGATGAGATCACTCAGGTTGTGCTATTTATATTACGGTCTTCTCATGTTCAAAGTGAAAGTAAATGACACTCTTCTCTGTCGGGCTAAACTTAGCTGGTATAAAGAGAATCTGTCCGGTTAAGGTAATCATGTTAAGAGCTCGATCCAAACTGCGAGATTGAGTTCCGTGGTGTTGAAGGAAAGTAGGCTCACATATTCAGCAAGTGTAAGACTCTCGGACTTGAAGTGGGACCCTAATGTTTGAGACGCGGAGTCAGTGGGGGGACGGACGAGTACAATGTCCTGAGACATCAGAAGAAAACACCATACACGTAACACCAAGATGTGGTACTTAGCTCGAGTGAGTGAGTGTGTTATGGCGCCGCATTGGACTGTATTTTGAGTACTACGAAGGCCTGCCAGGTTTGTGTATCAATTAAAATGTACCAACTCAGACAAGACTAGACAATACTGGATGGATACTGAAGAATCGGATACGGGGTTATGGAACAAAATCAGTCACAAGGTTTGACCACCTGTCTCGCTCCTTCAAGCTTCAAGCTGGGGTTCCCCTTTCATATCCGGGCTACTAAGTTTCATGATGTTTAGCATTATTGAGGAACCCGTAAACACTTGCCTGCATGTCTCACGCTTCCATCGCGTTTAAGATAATTTCAGACATACAGTGAATGAGAGTTTACTCCACTTTTAGCGGTATTCCAGCAATGTCACGTCTGGGGCCCAGAAATGGGCTCCACACAGCGTATCAGTATTGGGAATCGAAGCCGGCACCGGCAACATTTTGTAGTTTTCTGATCTATGGTCAAATTGTTTTCAAATACACGATAACAATCCTGCAATTACGGTACATGCAATGTGTACGATTCACACATTTTTATCAATAATTAATTCACTTCATTTCACTTTGGCTGCAAAACATTATTAATGGAAGCGTTCGCAAGTTGAGTCCGCTTCCCAACGATAATCAATGTGAAATGTCTATATTTTAATTATGAAGATGGCGCAACTGCTGGTGAAGTTTATAAAGGTGTGACTGAACTTTGATGTCTAACGCAGTGACGTACTTCACCATGGCTCATTGGTTTAATTGAATACCAAGCGGGTCGTCATACTATCGTTGTCGATATTGTCGCATCCGCATGTACCGTAATTTTGAACGGAAGTTTTATAACCAGGAACATCATAACGAAGCCTCATGACAGGCTTAGGGTTTCACAATTCAAACGTCTTCAAATTGTGTTTGCATGGAGAACTGAGCCCGGACCTTCACGTGAAACCATGGCTAACGTTCGCCCCAGTCAAAGAGATCTGTGTAACGTTCTGCAGGTGTAACACACATGGTAGCGGTTTTGAAACAGAAACAAACAAACACGGCAGATTCTTGTCATTGGTTTCACAATCGTACTGCAACTCCTGCAGAAGTTTGGTTTCATCTCCATCCCACTGACCCGTTCATCTCTACCATCTTACATCATAAGCCATATTTTGTATATGGTAACAGTGACGCTGATTTGCGGTCAGCATTTTGTAGGGATGAGCTATAGAGTCGAGTTAGATGCCGAGTGCCGCCGGTGGGTGGAGACCGACTGTATTGACTGCCGCTTAAACAACGGCAGGCCACGTCCACTAATTACATTTGTCGGCTCGAGAGCGACATGTCCAGACTTCTCTATATTTACTGTGGTTTAAATACACCTTGCACCTACTGAATAGATTATATATACTCAAACCGAGAAGGTACGGAACGGTTTCCTTCAAGCAGCAGTCTGGTATTGACGTGAAGGAGAATTCCCTTGATACAAGTAATCACGTGCGTGCATCTACTTATGCTAGTTGATGTTTTTGCAGAATGTTTGTCCTAAAAATAAAAACAATCTGACACAGTTCACTATTTCTCACGAGGGAGAAATGCAGAGAAACCAGGTGTGCAAGTAAGGATGGAGACAGCACAATAGAGGTCAGTGAATCAACAACGTGCACGTTATGAGTGTTTCAATGAGTATTGTAAGTTTATCAGTTTTCTTTTGAGCCAAACGGACTATACGTGATATGAAAGACCACGTCATATCAGGACTTTTGGATCCTGGTGCAAGCAGGAAATGCCACTGAGAATTCCCTACAACTTGGACGGCGATCTAATTACGATGTTATCGATAATTGAAAGTCGACAAACACCGAGAATAGATGGTATGGAAAATGGCCTTATCCTTTTTCTAGATATGAAATAAACATCAGATGTGACTAGAATATTTTATTACAAGCCACCACCTGCTGTTATAAGAAGATACCAAGGTTACGTCATGTAATGTCATACGGCAGATTCATACGCCATGCCGTGTATGACATGAACACTGTTGACTTTGGTGTCACGTCATGAACCACGGTGGCGACCTCAACATAATAATGTCCACAGTTACTCAGACAGATGATTTTGACAACCGCACAAAGAAAATTGCTCTCCCTCGGATCCAATAATCCAATCAGAAGTCAGGGAGACGCGGTCAGAGGTCAAGTGAGCTGGAATGGTGAAACGTGTGCTCCATCAATCATGTTGTGACGCGACATCTAATTCCGTCCAGCATCCAGTTCAGTTGTCAACGTTCTGACGCTACACTCTGCACCGTGCAGCCCTTACCAAACTCCAAATTGCTCATTTGGAATCTGCATGCTTAAGCTGTTGACAAGAGATTAGGACCACATCTCATCGTAATAACAATGTCAACACACTAATCTTTTGGAAAATTGATTTGCCAACCTTGAATATTGACAGGTTGCCTCCCTGGCTTGTCACACTTCCTGATGTTCCGAAGCTCATTTCATACAGCCGACACACTGACCTTGAACAGTAGCCATTTATCAAGTGTCGTGATTGGGTTGCCTCTTGTTTACCACAAACTATTAAAAAGTGTAACAGGAAATAATAACACATGATGATTGCATTTGATCAAACAAGATAAAGACACTCAGGGGTAACGGATCTCTGAGCGGCTCACACGCATACACTCCCCACACCTTTCTATCTCTATATCCCTTCCTTCCATTCCCTGTCTCTTACTTTTCTCTCCTATTCTCCCTACATCATTACCCCCCCCCCCCCCCCAACTCGCTGGTTTCACGTTTAGACTTCGAACTGAAATTATTCAACATCACACACTCTCCACACATAATCTCTCTCTCTTTCGCTCTCTCTCTCTCTCTCTCTCTCTCGCTCTCTCTCTCTCTCTCTCTCCATATTCTTACACAAAGTCCACGTAGAATACATGGCATATTTCCCAGGAGAAATGTGGTGGAGCAGTAATAGAGATATCATCTTGGTTTGCTCTTCACGCGTGGGACTACACTTTAATTAGATCAAGGGTAGAATTGACATTTCCTATATTTCTTTACACAGAGGAAATTATATCGAGTCACGCAGGATTCACAGAGTTAAAATGATCCACTTTACTTCCACGTGAATGTAGCGTTACGTTTACCGACCAAAAAATCTTTCATGGATATATCAGGTTCTGTTATTACCAAGCAACAAATGCCTGGGTCGTTAAAACTTTGCAAATGAAACCATCTGATACATTGCTGCTGTTAAATAGTAATGTGACTTTAATTCTGATATAAACGGATTCACATACTGCGACAATGACATTGTTTGTTTTTGTGATTCTAATCAAAATATTATCCCGAGACATGCCTTATACAACCACCATTCCCTGGTATTATCAGCGTCGCTTGAGCCCAAGGCTGCGCTGTCGAGTCGCGCGCGGACAACTCATCAACAGAATTAATCTACCCCGTTTCCAAATGGTAATGGCTAGGCGACCTTGTCTATAACTGTGCTTCTAGCTCAAAATAGTCTCCGTCCCCTTACTATGAATGATAACCATCGCCAGAAATAAATCTGAACTTTCAAAACAAAAGAGTGATTTACGTCATGACTATTCTTGAAGCACGTCCTCCAATCACTGCAGGAGAAAATAACTCTCTCCTAAATCCTCTGAAAGCCGGACATTGCGTTTACCGTCTTTTGATGATTTTGGTCGAGTAAATGTCTAACGAAGATTTCCACTGTTCCCGCTCGCTGTCTTGGAGAGGACAATACCACATGCCGTACACGGAATAATTTCAGAAATGACACAAATGTCATAGGACATCGATTTCTCAAATTAGCCCAACCTTTGCCTGGAGACTTCCGGTGCATGCGCCGTATAGCGGCAGCTCATTTCCGGTGACATTTGCCCCGAAGGTATCGTGTGCCCCATCCTTGTATACGGGATCAATATGTGACAACTCCGATCAATTAAGATCGATGTCAACATCTACCAATAAGGGTAAAGATAGTTGGCTGGAAGTCGAAGCTGTACTCAACTCTCAGCCCATAGCGCCCTTACTGGAGACTAGCCAGCAGAAGCTGCAGACAGACAAACACCATCCTTCGTATGAGTGACACAATCGGGAATTACCATAGATCCAAGCCACTCAATCAAAATACCATGCTTGAGGGTGTAATTGTGGTTTATTAGCATTACTTAGCGTCAAATACATGTCATGGTAATAGCGAATCTTCAGCAGTAGCTTCAGGGTAGTGTAGCTCCTCTTGTCTCAACAGGGGGAGGGGTATATGAGAGTAGGGTGGAGATGGAGGGTGAATGGGGGAATAGGCTGATGTTTAAATTGTTCGCTCGTCATTTCGGAGACCTGGGTCGATTCCCTGTCAGGAAGCCCATGTCCCCTGCCGTGACAATGCTGAAATATTGCTAACAGTGGGGTCAAACGCTGCTAACTCACAAACTCGTTAGTGTTCACGGATGCATATTTTCTTCAACCTGGTCATATATTAATGCAGTAGTGCATCAGGCGTTGCTCATCTAACGGGTATCGGACAGCTGATGTTATTTTTTATGCCAGCCATTGGGTGTCACTCTGAAAATTACAGCATGGTATATTTCTCCACCCACGCTCTTTTGGTAAGAAATAATATCGTATTCAGCAATCGTTTACGATCCTAATATTGTGAGGACCACAGATGTTTCGCATTCTTACTTATCTTACCTCACACATGAATGTCGCTTTCTGATTTCTTTAAGCGCTATTCTATTATTTTCAATGTACCCCGCTTACAGGCGATGTATTATTTTCAATATACACCGCTGGGAATTCCGAACTCTTCTGGTGCTTCATGTTAGTACTTTTTGAACTCGAATAACATTGAATCACGAATCAAACACGGAAAGTACCGATGTTTTGCGAGTGAAAATCAATGCAAGGGAGATAACTCTAAATCTGTTTACCTTGTGTCGTCTGCAAAATGGCGATTCGCCTTGCATTCAACAGAAGTGGTTCAAACAATTCAAAATTCAGGTGGTCGGTAAGATAAATACGTTGTTCCCTGGCCCATCGGGGGCCATGAGCTCATGTACCTTCGAGGTTTGTTTATGTTGTTTATAGACAACCCTCGAGGGTACATGAGCGCACGACCCCATCGCGACCAGTGAATAAATTATGTTGTAAACGTCATACATACAATGCTTAAATGCTGTAACAATCTGAGAAGTAGACCAGTTCCTACCATTGTCACAACGAACACTACTCGGCTGCGGACAAGTCACTGACATTACTACATATAGCATTTGTACAGTTGTAATGTTAGAATAAAACAAAGTGTGTGCAGTGAACATCGTGATAAAAAGAACATGTTCTACCTTGGACAAGCCATTGTCACAACACAATTGTGCCTGTAGATTAGTCCCTACCATTGTCACGCAAACACAGTTGTGTTGTGGACAAACCAGCTACTAAAACACGTTAGGTAATATCGAAAGGACAGTACTTACAAGTGTGAGTCATGAGGATGTATAAGCAGGTGATAATGATATATTGATCATGATAACATCTGCGTCATGTTTCGGTTGTACGTACTGACCACGTGATCACTCGTGATTCACATGTCATGCTAACCGTCGTTGTCAAGATACATCTGTGCTTATCACGTACGTTTTTTTTTTGTTTTGTTTTGTTTTTTGGTTTTGTTGCGTTAGGTAGATGCAAAGATACGGCTCTTACATTCATGTAATTTCAACATGGTTTCCCTTTGACGTCAAAGTTTAATCTGTTCGGGAGAGCCTTGAAGTCATGACAGCAAGTAACTGATGTATTTCGTCTGCACACCGTTACCTCGAGAGTGTATAGGTGACACACTCCTGTAAGTTGTACCAAATAATGGAACTGTTTATCAAATGCTACCTACATTTTACCAAAGGGTGGTTCTCACCAGGAACAAAATTCCACAGATATTTGGGTTTCGCGTCAAGCTTAAGTGCTTGTTTGTACTTTTCATGTGGAATTTGGAGAAACATGCACCCAAAGGGTATCACTGGTAATTACGTAAACTAACCGTTGCCATCGTTGATAAACAGTCGTAATAATCTTTGTCTGTTGTTTAGTCCTAAACGCAGTAACAATACTGGGTGAGATAAAACATAACCGCGGCCATCTGCTAATACGGTATTCCTTATAACGAGGAGTTGTGGAATAGCCTAGCAATGAAAGCGTTCTCCCGGCACGCTTAAGACACGGATTCATTTCCCAAATGGGTAAAATGTGTGAATCCCATTTCTGGTGTACCTCCACTGTGATATAGCTGGAATACTGATAAAATCGGCGTCAAACAATACTCGCTCACTTATAACGCTTGATATATTTCATGGCACCGGGATTACAGGTGATACAATTCTATAAGTGTTACGTAAATCCCAGTGCAGAGTTGCGTCCTTTAATCATGCATCACCCCCCTGATCGTGAGTTATAATCCCGATTCTTCCTCGGTAGACCTGTGCACGCTGATTTCAACAATGAATGTCCAGTCATTTCGTCTTCTTTCCCGCATCCACCTCACACGACCGAATAACGCAAACCTTTGTTATTTAATTAAACTGAATCATTTTCTCTGATGCTCTACAGCCTATCTCTGGTGTTCCAGTTAGAGCCGGCAGTTTTATGGATATCTCTGGTGTTCCAGTTAGAGCCGACAGTTTTATTGATGTGTTTAATATATGAGTGAATCAGTTATCTAAGATAACGTCTAGTTCGTACTGGCAAAAATGTTTCCGTGATAACTGATGCCAACCCGACACGAAAATATTTGACGCCTTTATTGATTTGAACGTTTTGCATGTCACGATTTGGTGTCAGTCTAACTGTGTATCAAATATGTATAACACAACACCGGTGGTATAACAGGGCACTATGTATGGCTGCGAATTCGAACATTTAGCAGGACCTGTTTATGTTTGAATTAACTCATCACGAGCTTGGGGCTATGCGGGATCTATTCAAACAAAATAGCTTGCGTTCCAGCAGACAGTTCCCCATGAGATAAAAACAAACACTCTCCTGTTCTCCTGTTTAAATCTTCATGATTCCATATCACACTGCACACTGCAGACAATCTTCGCAAGCTGTAGAGTGCGCGCGTCTGGTTTGTCATTGTATGGTGAATGCATATATCGCCATTAATGCAGTGTATGCAGCCTTCTCAAACTGCATAATGCCCGCACCCACATGAAATTGTATGCACCCCTTTCGTTCTCTGCAGTGCATGCACTTCTCTGCATACTTCTTACTCTGCGCTTGTATCGCCTCATTCAGTTCAGTGAAGGGACGGTAGTGTAGTCTAGTGGTTGAAGCGTTCGCAAGTCACACCGATGATCCGGATTCGATTCCCAAATGGGTACGATGAGTGAAACCCATTTCTGGTGTCCTCCGCCGTGACATTCCTGGAATATTGCTAAAAACGGCGTAAAACTATACCCAGTCAGTTATCAGCTAGTCAGTGCAGTCAATGGACAGTTCTCACTCTTTAAGTGTGAACATCCTTATTAACAGTACAGCACAACCCGTTCTCAATAAGAACAGTTCTCACTCGCTGCAGGGCAAAGACCCTTGCCGTACCATAAATTTATGTCACTTCAGAGAATTCAACTGTCCCTCGGACGATATTCATATGAAGCACCCTTCTCCTATCATTGTTTTATCAGTTTAACATTATACACAACAGACAATCTCGTTACACTGTAGTTTAATCGCCCATTTCACACCACAAATACGCACAAACATCATACACTAGAAGCATTCATATCCTGCACGTGATAAGTACAAGCACTACCTTGTACATTTCAAATCTATTACACACTGCACACGATAAGCTCAATTATCACACATCAGATGGTCTTCACGCATTCATATAACACACGATAGGTTGCTGAATGGTTGGTTGGTTTAACTCTGCACCAGGCAATATTCCAGACATAGCGGCGGTCTGTCAGTAATCGAGTCTGGACTACATATGCTTTGTTCAACAGCATGAACATGGGTTTACGCAATTTTGATATGATGGCATGTGTCAATCAAGTTAGCGAATCTGACCACTCGACCGCTTTAGTTGCATGGGTTGCAGAAGACACAATCACAACACTGAACACGTGTAACGTGTATTTCACAAACACGAGAAGCACAGCCATCACACAAAACACTTCAAGCATTCATATAACACACAAAACACTTCAAGCATTCATATAACACACAAAAATGTTCAAGCCCGACATTGTACACTTAAAGCATATATTTCACACTACACACAACAAGCACAAGCACTTTATTGTACGCTTCAAGCATAAACTTCACACTACACACAGTAAGCACAGGCACTACATTGTACGCTTCAAGCATATGCTTCACACTGCACACGATATGTACAAGCACCACATTGTACGCTTCAAGCATATACTTCACACTACACACACTATGTACAAGCACCACACTGTACGCTTCAAGCATATGCTTCACACCACACACAGTATGTACAAGCACCACATTGTTCGCTTCAAGCATATGCTTCACACTGCACACAGTATGTACAAGCACCACATTGTACGCTTCAAGCATATGCTTCACACTGCACACGATAAACACAAGAACTATATTGTACATTCCAAGCATACATTTCACACTACACACGATAAGCAAAAGCACTACATTGTACACTTCTAGCATCACACAACGCACTTCATATGAACGTTGTACACTTTAAGTATCTATTTCACTTCACACATATCCATAACATATCCACTGCAAGCAACTTTCTGGCATTGGAGTGAACACCAGCCGAATCCTGCTTGGATTTAATTAGTAACATTTAGCAGACAGACAAAGAAGCAACCCGCCTTGCTGACGCGTGAAATGTGTTACTTTGTAGGCTGGTCCACGAAGGTGGTAGAACAAGCAATGTATGGTTCTTTGGTTCTCGACAGCTTGTGGGTTGAGCTTTATTGATACCGTAGTCCAACAAGGTTAGCGCAGGTACTGGAATCGGTTGCCTTTCAAGACTAAGTCCCTAGAGAGTCGTTCTCGTTGCAGCGTTAGAGACCACTGCTAGGTTTGTGAAGGGCTGGGCACTGTTACAATGATTTATATGAATCTGATTCAGGGCGAATGTGTTGAGAGGAACCCCGAATATTTCCATGTGCAAGCTGGTTCCCGTGTCCATTCAAAAGTCAATGCATTGTCGTTAGAACTAAACATTTTTGACATTTTATGTTCTGATTTTCATAATTACGTTCAGGATACCTCTTTAGGGTGTACAGATTAAAAGCATGTGTTATACTCATTGACTAATGGATTCGTTGTATTTTGAAGCTACTCAATGCGATGTTGCAGTCACTGAGACTGCTGTGAAAGAATACAGTCTTGTCACGTGATGATATTCTTGAAACAGTATTTGGGAATAGAGAAGTAGATATGAACAACATATCTTCCACATGGATACAGCCTGTAGTAAATTAATAACACAACCCAGGGAATTGCACATTGGTATGGAATCTTTCAAACACAGACCTCTTCATTAGTTTCCTGTATACAGCTGCAGTGTGACAGAGGTGACAGACCAAGTTGGCCAATCTTCGGGAACAGGACTGCATCTATTTTCACAAGCAGATGTTTTGATTCCATAGACGTTATGTGTTATACATGCTATTTTAAAACTGCAAAACCAAGCAGGAATCAAAAGTAGGATTAAAAATTAAGAGAAGTAATTACATATAATTAATATAATCTCCACAACATATATTACATCTTAAAAGGTTTCGTAATAATAAATGACAGACAGAATTTCACCATTGTGGGCCAGTCTGACTGAAGTACCGTAACGGTCTTTAATGAAATACAAATAACTACTGGACAGGTGAAAAGAGTCATACTATACCTTGTGTTGTGTTTTTCCCGTAAATGCTGCCAGGTTTTTATGAAGTAAAACTATGTGCCTACTTGCAACAAAGTGGTTTTAGCTAGAAGAAATTGTTTTCAAGCAGTCTGAAGCATTTTTATTTGATCTTCAGCAACCCACCATTGATGACTGGTCAGGCTCGCTGACTTGGTTGACATGTGCCAGATCCCATCTGCGTTGATATATACTTATGTTGCTGATCACAGGATTGTCTGGTCCAGAGTCAATGATTTACAGACCGCCTCCATGTAGCTGGAACATTGCCGAGTGAAACCTTAATCAATAAAGAAAGCAAACAAACAAGCAGATACAACAAAGGAATAAAGGGTTACGTCTGGCACATGATTTCTGTATGTTTCACTCATGTGTCACTGGTATGCCTTACGTTATGCTTTGTATCACTGGACAATAACAAACCATGCTTCGTCTATAATGCGTTCTCATAACTTGACCAAGTATTGACCACTGCTTCTGGTTAGTTTGGTGCAATGGCAACTCACCTTACGGAATGCCATATCATACAGTCATAAAAAGATTAATGATTGAACTCCATTAGCGATAGGGATCATCAATGTCATTAATAGACGCGCACTTATTCTATTTCAATGGAATCCGACGTCTATAAGAGGAAATACGGTACTTACTAGTTTTATTAAGGTTGGGCTTCGATAACAAAGGGCTCGTTACACTTGGTTCAATCGTTCTGCCCACATTCACCGTCCTTTTAACACAGTATTACGTCATGATTCTCTGAATCTTTGTTTTCTGCACAGGGTGTATGTTCAATACATTCAGTTAATAGTACCGTTGTTTATAACATTCATTACTGGTCATTTGCAAGCTGAAAAGACATTAATTAGTTAGATGCAAGGAACAGTAGAGCCTTGGTTCATAATCATGCCCAAATAACGTGGGATTTGTTTAAACAATCTCTTTAGTATTGATTCTTGTTTTCAAAATATGTTTAACATTGCCTGCATGTCAACATGATGCTCGAATCACTCTTGACTATTACCTTTTATTCTGCCAAAGATACGAATGGAAATAACATTTGTCTGACTCCAAGACTACAAACCGTGTGTGAACGCAACGTTTTAAAGCCACCATTAATAAATTGTTGGATATCATGACGCCAGCTGACTAGGGATAACCAGCATGGAACTGAGCATGCAAAAACGCCTCGTTAAAGATATAACTACACTCAATGACCCAACAAAATACCGCATTATTTCTGGGAGTGATATTTGAAAATCGCAAATAGTATCTTCTCCAAAACAAAAAAATCGACTTGAAAATTGAACTTTCCAAATTTGCAGAAGCTGACAAAAGTAGTATGATGTTCACTGCAATCGATATTGTTTCCGATATATACATATTTGTTGAAGTGCCTAATATAGTGTGACTGACCTCGTTGTTTGTAGACTGAACAGAACATAAGCATACAATCTTAAGATACTATTCGTACATAGTATTCAGTATTTGCTAAGGGTAAAATTGTCACCAACTGTCAAACTACTGCATTGAAATCACTTCAGGGTTAAATTTACATTCATGGCATTTTGCACAAATAATTATCCCATGAAGTGTCAAGTCCTTTGAGTTCTGATCAGCACTGACATTAGAAAGTGTTAACGTCCAAGCGTTATGTGAGCTAGATATAATCCCCTAGTTAGAGACAGATATAGATAAAGATATAGATCCTCCAGCCTGGGTCAGAATGAAGTTGGGCTATAATCCTCAAACGATTAATGCGGAGTGCTATTTTCGTCCTCTTCTATTTATTTTGTTGTTTTGTCTTGCATGGATAGAGAAATAAATTAATAATAACATATCGTATTACAAACAGATGTACCGTCTCTGGGTCGGTACGGTTAAGGTGGGGTTGTGTGTCGCTGTAGGAGAACATGACTTTGCTCATCTGCCTGTATATAAATCAGTTTTGTCCCGGAATGGTACATATTCCTGTAGGTGTGTGGGCATGATATACCTACATGTGGGGCATGTCACAAGCCTCACCCTTTAGCGAATATATAAATGTAATTTCAGACTTTCAGATGACGGGAAAATGCAACCATATACCATTTATGTCTGTCTGTCTGTCTGTGTGTGCATGCACCCTTCTATGTGACTAAATGTGTCCTTATAGGTGTCGCAATATGGTAAGGTGTTACAAAGGTGTCAATACATTGTAGTTATATCCCAAGAAAATACAGATTCAAAATATTTTATGGCTCTTTTTTCTGTTGTAGATGATGTCGTTCAGGTAAGACCGGGGTGCTGAAATGAGCACGTCGCCGGTGGGAAACGATAGGCCCCCTCCTCCCAGTCTGCGCTATGACTTCCTTTCAGTGCCTGAGTATGCGCCTGTCCCACACCTGGTCAGCAGCCCCACAAGCCTCTCTGTTCCGGGGCAGTTTTTTGGAGGTACCGGAAGTGGTGTACCTCGACGTGCAAGCAGCACTGCCTCGTCTATATTTGACCTGTCTTCCGAGTGTGAGCAATTGGAAAAGGCGCTCAAGGAGAATGATACATTCGGTGTGAAAAAAATCCTTCAAGTGCATCACAGCAAATTCCCCGTCAATTTACACGGCAGTATTTTAGACAAGTCCAGCTGCGACTCTCGCAGTAGGCGCACTAGTCACGTGAGTCAGGATGTGGAAATTCTACTCCGCAAAAGTCAAACCTTAATTGATCATCTTGACCGCAGGGAAAGTTTCAACACCGATGTCAGTGATGTCCCGATAGTGTTCCGTAACTGCTTGCACATAGCCATTCAGAACAACTCCATCGACGTTCTCAAAGTCCTGCTAAAGTATGGGGTGGACTCTAACGAGCCCGGTCACAACTTGCTGGGCACCAGTCGCAGACCAAGCAGTGCGATCGAAGCTGGCAACAATTACGCTCGCCAAGAGGCCAGGCTCGTCGTAGGAAGTACCAGCTTTGATGACAGTCGCGATTGTGTCTTTGTGCCTGTGCATGCAAATCTGAGTCCACATCGTCAACACTGCCCTTGGCAGATCAGCCAAAATACCACAACAGTGTCGGCGGCGGTGGATTCAGTCAGCAGCGCGTGCCACGTGCCGCGGGGGGGTTTACAACATGAACGACTGCCTGAAATCATTGAGTCTTCTGCAGAGGGAGAGTTCGATTTTGCGAGAATTTATAGCGCAGAAGAGTTGTACAGCTTACCACCTCTGTACATAGCGGTAGTAGAGGGTAAGCCTCATGCGCTCCATCTCCTGTTAAGATACGGAGCTTTACCTAACGTTCAAGACAGGTATGGATGTACACCTCTACATGTTGCCTGCTGTTCGGAGTTCTTTAACTGGGACTGTGCCTATTACCTTATAAAATACGGAGGTAAAATAAGAATTAAAAACCACTTGGGTATATGTCCCCTCAGCTTGTGGCCTGAACTGCTCCACGAGCAACTATCACTGGTAAAAAACGCTTTGTCGTTGAAACCTTCCCCCCGCAGCCATGGCAGACGGTTGACGGATTCGGTGGGCCATGCAAGTCAGCGGTCAGAGAGCATCTCGCGCTTCTTTAAGAGATTAGGAACCGATAGCAGATCTAAAACCAGGGAGAAACGGGTTACCAAAGATGCTCATTCCGATGGAGATATGAGAGAGAGGGCCTCTTCAGGAGGCTCTTTCAAAAGTGTTCGAAGCAGACACCAGGCCTCGTGTGTAGCAGACGACAACGACAGCGACACATCTTTGGTGAGTACTCACGCGACAAAACACTGATAACATGTCATTTATTTCCAGCGTACTTTCGTAATA
The DNA here is from genome assembly GCF_037392515.1 of Haliotis asinina. Taxonomy (NCBI): domain Eukaryota; kingdom Metazoa; phylum Mollusca; class Gastropoda; order Lepetellida; family Haliotidae; genus Haliotis; species Haliotis asinina. Next base: position 10,548,925 of record NC_090294.1, on the reverse strand, counting down.
GCTCAATGTGTACCATAGAGCACAGGGTAGTACCTAGCTTTTACATGACCAATACCTGGCAAAACATGCCACAGGAGATGTTTACTGTTAATACGTTTGTTTATTCATTTAATCCATGTTATTTAGTGCCCTGGAGTGTTAACCAAAACTGGATGTTCCCAATTGCCCTATATTCCAATTCTCGCCATCGATTACGCTCGAGGCTATCAGATCAGAAGCGGTTCATCAGCGCGTTTACACGCAAAACTAGTACCGAGGGCCGATGAATACCTGCCTTGTGTTGCATCAGGAGTATCATGTTGATATTATATGAAGGTAACTTGAAAACTGGTTTTACGTCTACTACAGGCTGTTGTATTCCATTGACCTATGCGAACTTGATGTAAAAGAATACTGGCATGTGTATATCCCGCAATATTGCCGTAATCATCTATAACGGGATGAAAATAATCTGTGAAGAAATGTATTTACAGTTTAAAGATGCCTTGTAGCTCACCTTATCAAATGACTTTACTAATCCCACTGATTTTTACCTTTCTGGTTATCTGTCATGTGTTCATTTGAAACATATTTTTCGTTTCTAAATTTAAAATTTCATGTAAATTATAAACTGTTTTAACGGCTGCTTTATCAGTCAGACGTTGGGAAATGTAATAAATATAGAGTTTCTTTAGCAGTCGAGTGTTTAAAACACTTGACTCAGTCACTTCCACAACAATTCTCGTAAATGCGAAAAATCAATATTATCATATGCATGGGTTCATTTAGAATTGATATTAAATATTAACTGATCTTAAATACCACGTCGGGTTGAAGGTAGATGGTGTGCTTGCTGATCTATGTACTGACGAGCATGAATACATAATACATATACGAGAATGGTGTCATACTAATTGGTGCTGCAGTTACCATCGATCGATGTTGTATGAAAGGTATCACTGGTTATAGTGGTGAAGAGAGCATCCCCACATCCGACTCTGCTATTATGACAGAGCCATTATCCTGCTCTGATCGCCAACTACACGTAATGTCAATATGATGACGTTGTTGAAGGCGAACGGTGGAAATAGGTGCTGAGTGACCTCCCAATCCCTAATAATTTACCAGTGTCATGACAGATAGAGACAATCTCTTCTCAATCCCCACTTCATCCAGCATCAAGTTCTGGGTGCATATTCCATGTAAACTATGGCGCAATGACGTTTTGCTACAGTTTGTCGGCCAGATTAACCACAGGTTAATGCCGATTAATCTTAGTGGAGAGGATTGATGTGTTAATCGGCCCCCTGACCACCGTATTGATTCTGCTGTTGGAACAAACCCAAGTACCCCCTGCTTATTCATTGACATTGGTTGATGACAGAGTTAAGCTAGCGGAGTATCTGTCCAAAAGGTCTTTGCTGTTTCCTTGAATCCTTCGATTGACAGAACAGAGCCATTTACATACCGAATAATATAGCTGGAATATTGGTTACTTTGACCAGTTCAAACGATTTAGGGTTTCCATTAGACAGGAGATCGCTAACATGACCACGAACCTGAGGTTGTTTTGACATTAACACGTTTTACTAGAGACTATACCCTTGAAATGACGTATTAATTGACTGGTTGTTGGAAGTCCGCATTATCTACAGCTTTACATTAAAAAAAAAACTCGGGCAAAGTGAAACATAATTCTGAAGTAAATGAAATAGAAAATTTCTTGTTACTGGCTACACTTATATCAAGTTTTTGCAATGACGAAAACCTGCAACATCCCAAGATGAATTTACGCTGCATCATGATGTGCTATATTTACCGTATGATTTTGTTTTCATTGCTACATTACAATAAGGGATGTGGAAACGGACGCGTTCATAGATTTTCTATCAGATTTCGACTGACAACATTCGCGTTTCAATAATATAAATCCTGCTTTCAAAATGACTACACAGCCTTTTGTATAGTCCGTCTTTGTGTGTTTTCGCTGTTGAATAATGTCATGCCAATGTTTCCAAGGTTCTCAAGGTCGATCAGATAAATAGCTGTGTTGTAAAATCAACATGTTGAAGGCGTCTGTTTGGACAGAGGGCCCTGTGTATAGTCTCGCGTATGACAAATAGGATTAAACCCGGCCCAGTGGCACCAGAAAACATTCCTACAATGGAGTCAGCCTCTCATCCCACATGGCTTGTGTATTCAGAGAACCAATCCTATTACGTTTGAAAGGCTATCAAATCTCGACAAAACTATGAAAATCAGCTGCTGTTGTGAGACCATATCGCTCGAAAGGTCCACATCATAAACGACGATCATGAAATTGAAATCAGTCTGTCGACACATCCGTTGGAGATTGACGGACGTGTCCTTATTTGAGATGAGTGTTACTCCTAGCACGTGTCCTTATCTAAGGTGATTGTTACCAAACACGTGTCCTTTTTAATGCGATGGTTGCCATAACAATGTGGACGTATTTGACGTTATCGTTGCCCTAACTCGTGTTCGTGTTCCACAAACTGGTTTCTCTCACCCGTACCCATGTTTTACAAGACGTTTGCTCTTGGAAGTGTCCGTAATTGTGAGATGAAAGTTGCTCTAACTGGTGTCCATATTTGACATGACCGTTGCTGAAACAGGTATGCTTTATGGACAAGATAGTTGTCTAAAACAAGATCTAAAAACTCTAAACAGCTTCTGTTGATAAATATCAACCTCCACCGACAGGGCATTTCGTCTACAATGCACATGTCTCCATCAAGATTGGTCTCATCTGGCGTAGGCCTTCCACTGATTATCTTCGGACAAATTTATAGATAATTACGAACAACAGTAGACCGAAACAGGATCTCTGTTCTAAACTGTTTGTCTATGTGCCAGAGACTCGTAACATGCAATAACGACACTATCCAGTAACTAGTGCACAAGTGCTGGTCAAATGACAAGCGTGAGTTATGTCCAACTTAGCATCGTTCTTGGAGTCTTTGATTGGTACAGGTTGAACATGTGACAGGTGAGAGATTTTCAAGCAGGGACTTTCGTGTAAGATATCTGACCAGTGGGACATGTTATGTATATACGACATGTCAGCAGAAGACATGTTACCCACAGGACATGTGACCAGAAGATATGTTGTCCACAGGACATGTGACCAGAAGACATGTTACCCACAGGACATGTGACCAGAGGGCATGTTGCCCACAGGACATGTGACCAGAGGGCATGTTGCCCACAGGATATGTGACCAGAGGGCATGTTGCCCACAGGACATGTGACCAGAAGACATGTTGCTCACAGGACATGAGACCAGAGGAACACGTTGCCCACGGGACATGTGACCAGAAGACATGTTACCCATAGGACATATGACCAGAGGAACATATTGCCCACAAGCCATGTGACCAGAGGAACATGTTGTCCACGGGACATGTGACCAGAAGACATGTTGCCCACAGGACCTCTGACCAGAGGAACATGTTGCCCAAAGGACATGTGACCAGAGGGCATGTTGCCCAAAAAACCTGTGACCAGAGGGCATGTTGCCCACAGGATATGTGACCAGAGGGCATGTTGCCCACTGGACATGTGACCAGAAGACATGTTGCCCACAGGACATGAGACCAGAGAAACACGTTGCCCACGGGACATGTGACCAGAAGACATGTTACCCATAGGGCATATGGCCAGAGGAACACGTAACACGTGGGACATGTGACCAAAGGGGCATGTTATATACAGGACTTATGACCAGAAAGACATGTCATATACAGGACACGTGATCAGAAAGCCATGTTATAAATGGCGCATGTGACCAGAAAGACCTGCTATGTACAGGACGGATGATCAGAGGGCTTGTTGAGAGCATGAGCTGTGAAGGGTAATGTATTGCCCCAGTTGGACATTTACAAATGTCCATTACCCCTTTGTTTTCACGACCTATTTTCATTTATACAGGATTCTTATTAAGGATGTATGTTAATCAAGCTGACACAGTAGACTGTTGAAAGCATCTACTCACACTATCACCTCTAGTACGCAGAATGCGAAGATACGTCTATTCAGCAACAGTGGCAAATACTTGAAAAAAACAACATGCCAATACAACATTGAATGATGGCAAATATTTCACGTACGTTCGTTCAGCAACACATTCGTGACTTTATAATAAGTCTCTGTTTATACAAATGGCAACTCGTAAGGAAGCAAATTGTTTTTTGTCTGTCATTGTCTTTCACGATCTGCAAATACAGAAACTCGTTTATCGTACGTCGTAAAAATCGTAAGAGAGATCACGTGCATCTACATAATCTGAAGTAGCACATATCTGCTGGTTTGGTCTGCAACTGAAAGAACCGGGTCTATCTGATGGCATATGTTCTTTTAGTGACATCTCAGGTAACAGATTAAAGGTTATCGTTAATACCTTTGTTATATTGTGTGCGTTTCCGCTTAACTAGGGTCGACCTACACACGACGCCATCTGGAACGCTTTTCCGCATACCACTGCGGGAGCAGCATCGCCAACAGCGTGAACCTCTGTGCAATAAAGCTTGCTCTCTTTTTTAATACCCACGCGTAGGTCATGATAAACTTTCAGCTAGGTTGCTGCTGATGGGCGATGTTTACTCACGACTACAAAAACGGATTTCATGCAGATTTATTACTGAGAGGTGTTAACAGCTTCCTAGTTCCAAGGACAGAGATTTCATTTAGTGGATGAACACATGGTTCATTTAGTGTTCGGGCGGTAGGTAGAGTAATGGGTGCATCTGGTGTCATCGCTGTTTCAACACATGCTACATGCTACAGTTAGAATCGTGCAACAGACACTGCTTTTAGCAGAGATTTCTTATCGATGTGGTAATGTTTTTGTCGCTCTTGCGTTCAGCGTTCGCTCTTAAACGAAAAGCGGGCTTCGACCCTTACCTTCTTACAATGCCTGAAGGTAGTATCATTTGTCACCTGTGTAATATTATTGAAATCAGCGAGTATGGTTTTACGCAGGTTTTAGCAATATTCCAGCGAAAGTTAGGTTACAGATACCCTGATGTGATTCACACATTGTATTTTTAGATGGAATCGAACCCAGACGTTCGGCATGACGAGCCAACACTGAAACCACTAGGCCACACCTCCCTCCGCAACGATATTGCTGAAGTATTAGAAAAAGAAAGCTCACTTACTCACCTAATGCGTATTCGTAGGTGAATGAGTTTAACATTACATTGGACAATATTCCATATACATCACGATACCATCACCAAAAGCGGTGATTGATATTCTGAGCAACCATAAAGGTACGGTTCGATTCCCCATACCAGGAGGATTTGCTTCAGTGTACCTGTGCTAGAGTTCTTTACCAGTCCGAGTCTCGACCGAGCGACGTAGTCATGAACACACTTATTGTGAGTATGTCGCTCATCTCATCCAAGACCTGACTTCAGTTCCCCATACAGGTAAAACTTATTAAGCATGTGGGTAAAATCAGAGCAGAATTAGAAAACTTGACTATTTCACTGTAAGAAGTCAACACAATGTTGATACTACAGAAGTACTAAATCAAGAATAGAGACTGTCTACACTTTACATAGATACCCATTTGTCCAGATTTATAAATAGCTACTTAACTGGTGAGCTAAATACTGGAATCAATTCAACAACTCACCAAAATCTATTCTGACTCATTCCGTATCCAATACAATGAATCTTATCCAAATGCTTTTAATTCCAGGATATAAAAAGAAAACTAGTAGATTAATTCCCAATACTCTCAGATCTCATATTAAAGCCTTACAAAACTACTTCTTGCTCGCTCGACTAAATGAGCAATACAAGCTTTCAGTAGAGAGGTTGAACGTCCTTCACGACCTTGAGAGAACGACACGAAGCAATAACGACGGCGGGAATCAAACGGGATTAGAAGACCTCGCATGATCAATTTGTTGTCCACTAAAAAGCGGTTAAAATGTAATTTGCATGTTTTCTGTAATTGCTTTAAGGTAAAGAGATTCATACTTTCGGCATTAAGTCAGTGTATCACAGGAGTGCCAAAGCCAGTTTGAATGGCGTATATGAGAGCTATTCGGCAGATGAAGATCTTGTCTAGAATCTATTTTTTGTCATTTTGTGTCTATATAAGCAGGGAACAAGATGCTTTCTGATCTTATTTACGTTGGAATTGTGGCTTTATGTTGTTTAAATCAGTCCAGCTTGCCATCAAACTACGCTTTAAGTGTTTGAAACCTTAATGCGTGGTCAATACATGATGTACGCGGTGTCATGGGGGGACCATTATACGAAGTCACAATGACGTGCATACGTCACGTGACTGTGTAGGCGCATTCAATCGGTAGTGTGACATTCAAAGCGTCTTCAGGGGGTTGCATTTTAGAACTTCTGTAAAAACTGTGGAACTATTTCAGTGTCGAAGGTTCAGTAATTCTGTGAAAAAAATACTGGCCAGGTATGAGCCAAATACCGAGAAGTGTTCATAGTTCATATTCTTAAATATCTAGAAATCTCCTTATATAGTTGGAAAATGGTTTGTTCTCTTATGGATGGCACATATAGGTTAACAATCTGGTAAGATGTAGGTAATCGTATGTAGGATCAAAATCTGTTTCTGTTGCATACTCCTAAGGGAGCTGACAATATAACTACTTCTCTTCCTCCTCTTTTCTTCTTCCTCTTCTTCTTTTTCTTCTTCTTTTTCGTATTCTTCTTCTAGTAGTAGTAGTTGTAGTGATGATGATGATGGTGGTGGTGGTGGTTGTGGTTGTGCACTACAGGTCATCCAGCACCAGTCGTGTATTACTCATATTCTTCTACATTTCCTTTGTCTATGAGACCACAAAGATCATCTCCTGGAACCTGTGTATGAAAAGACTCACAGCGGGGAGCGGGGCCTTTAATACATAACATGTGCTCCTAAGAGCCCAGATAATGCTCAGAGAGTAAAGTTGACAGAAACACATGCAAAGTCAAGTCAAGTATTGGCCTTAAAACTTCAGTCAATGCAGCGCTGTGTAATAAAACGCATCTATTACATTAGCTGCATTGTACAAAATAACTTGTTTGACGAACGTGACTATGTTTGAGAGCATGGTCATGCATTAAGAAACCTAGACGAGCCTCTCTAGATGTTCAATATCTTAACAAAGATCGGCGAAACTTTACCCTTCAAAGATTTGCACAGTAATGATATATCAAAAGATATACTAAATTATTTAGACGTTAGAGAACAGAAGGTAAATTTATCATCCAAATCGTTCTTGCAACGTTTTTCTCGTTTCCAACAGTGTAAAACAGTGATGTTTACAGATGGCATTTGTTAACCGATTGCAGGAGGTGAACCATTAATACTTCCACATTACCGGGTCGGTCGCAGGTTTCCACTTCTATCATTTCTTTTTAACACCCTCTACATTCCATCCGGAAGCAAACCCTTTACTCTATGAGATAGGTGTGTGGAACATAATGACGTCATGGACATCGTGTTTTAATGGATACAAGCCCGCTTTTAGTCTCTTACAGTGTCCAGACTGTGCTTCTGGCCATGTAAATTAAATCGAGATATGAAAGCTGGTGGTGACACTGAAGAAGAAGAAGACGTCGTTATGCCTGGTAAACAATGCCCCAAACTCATTTACTATGCTGTAACCTTAGACGCAAGTCCAAAGGAAGGATACAAGATAGCCAGTGCCGTTTAGCAATCGATAATAGCGAAGGTTCATTAGCATCTAGTTTGCAGCATATAATTTTACATGACATGAAAAAAATAACAGAAACCGATCAACAAACATTTCTATGGGTTTATTATTGATTATCGACTCCAGTCACTGATAGGTTTTTTTGTTTGTATGCCGTGTAAATATTATGAGAGTTCATTTAGAACGTCTCTCTCTAGTAATAATAACAACTTATTATCAATGACAATCGTTGATATTTTTGCGACTATAAGATTACAGTCAGCAGTGCTTAAATTCCAATTAAAATGTAACAAGTCCTTTGGGTAAATGCTGACAATCGTTTCGTTGCAATCGTTTCACAATTCTGAACAAAAACGCAACTTCAACGTGATGCCACGTTACGATTTCTTTGTAATTCATGTCATGAATGAAATAAACATTGTTAATATTTGTGTTTGCAGTATTTTGCCAACGTAAAATCTAATGCTAGTTCAGGCAGCAAATCTCAGAGAATCACAAAGAAAGAAGTTGATTGAAATAACCAACATGTCAGCTTCGTGATGTATTGTTCGAATGAATGACTAATAACAGAATGATGATTTGGATGCGTTGATTTCTCGACTACAGTTCAATTGATTATTCTGATATACGATACAAAAAGTTAATAGAGACTGTTGGAATAATACGATAGGGCAATATATTAACAAGAGGTGGCCGGGCACATTCATACATTTCAAATGTGATCTATTGTCCCGTCAGCTAATTGATATCGGTATGATGAAACATGACTTTAGACGCTGTTATCAATCACAACAGCTTTCAGTTGTGATCTAAGGGTGGACATATAAAGCACAGTGCAGTGTGTTGTGTGTATACAATATTTAATTACGCAGTTCCTGGTATTACGAACCGAAGCTCATATTGTCCCAGAAGCAGGTTTTGCAAATAAACAGTTGCTACTGAACCAAAGGAATCCATATTTGCTACATTTGTTGGACGATCTGGTCTGCGTGTCCTCTGGCGTTGAGAGTGGTAACATACGACTAAGCTATTAATTACCATCTCCTGGGAGTGATTCTAGATGTGTATTGCCCTAATCAATATTGTGTAGGCATCTCTGTCGAAACAGGCCTGTTAAATACGCGGTATAGTATGGCAGTACCACATTGTCACATGGTGCAAAATACTTTAACAACATTTCCGTATCTAGCTTACCGAACCAAGGGAACATTGATGACCAGGTTCTTGTATAAGGCGCCGCAATTCCCACCCATCCCAGTTCAGTCCCTTGCGCAAACGAAAAACCTATGGTCGTGGGTTCGAATCCTGTTGTGCTCCTGTTGTGTTTTGTAAGTACCGTTTCACCAAAGTTCACCGAGACCTGCTTTGCTTCGTTGCTGTGGCTAGACCTCACACTTGTGCTGTTCAAAGCGACATTATACACCTCACTTGCTCCCTCGCACTTCCTAGATACCATGGTTTATTGTGTAATTTGTATATAGGGATGGAATACTGAATTTATTTGAATTGATAAAACTGATATCCCAGTTATGTGAACTGATAGTAGTCTCTGACAGTTGTAATAGTTGCGATCACAAATATGATTCAAATGGCAAAATTTGTTTTTCTTGTCAAACGTTCTGGCGTTGTTCCGAGGCCTGATAAAGATGACAATTTGAATCCTGACTGTGATTTCTCTCATTTCACTCATGAAATGTCAATTTTGCCCGATCAGTTGATCAAATGAACGTGTTATTTGAAAAGAAAGACGCATAGCCTGTATTTGTAAAATATGACAAAGTAGAAAAAAATTGAAACTCAAAGAGGAGATGAGCTTCCATTTAATCATTTAATATATGAATATTCAGTAAGGCAGGGATTCAAAAGGTCCCCGAGTCGAAGGTTTTCTAAATTAGTTCCCGCCTATATATATCGCTCACGACAAGAAAGGGTGATAGTGGGATGGTGGGTGGTTGAATGGGTGACTGGGTGACTGGATGGGTTTGGATGGGTGGGAGAGAGAGACCAGATATGAACTTCTCAAATTGTCCACCCCGAGGGTTCTCTCAGGAGAGTTAACTCTTTAGTCACTAGGCTATCACTAAACGCTACAGATGATTTTTCCAAAGCGCTGTGCCAACTCAAACATAATGTCAGTCGGGAATCCTATCCTATCGAGAATCCTGTCACTTCTATCCTATATGCTTCAATGACCTGAATCTCTCAAATCAGTAGGATGCTGTCAAAAAGAAACGTAAAATATAGGTAATGTTATCACTTGCACCTTAATCAGAGACGATTTCTTTCTTGCCAAGGCGATCGCACTGTGATGGTTTTATATATGCGATATAGAGGAAAGTATTTATAAAGCGTGAAAGAAAGTTTCCGTTACGTCTATCTGGCAATCAGAATGTGATGTAATGCGATGCAGCAGCCACCACCACTACTACCCCGGCCAGTGAATCGGTATAGTTTCAAAAAGTTATTCTCAGCTCCATGGGGAATATACAACTTAGTCTTCCTTATGACGCCCCAGAAGTTTGACAATCATGAAAGCACACCACATATAATCACGTGTTTCAGTGTAGGACAGGACCCACGTCTCAGTGGACTGAAGCGAGCCGAAGTTCATTTACCCATCCAAGTACTCCCCGCCACTAACAAGGCTCAATTTCACGGATGGGGATAGCTGACACGCAAGCCAAACCTATACATACAAAACTAGGCTTGAGAATGACAGTATCAGTTTCCTATTTGACACGTTCCATTTTCACATTTGTAAACTGAAATTGACTTAAAATTGCTCGATCGGTGAATAGTTGAAAAGAACAGCCGTCTGTGTTGCCAACTACTGATGAGACGACATTGCTAGGTCATCCCGCAATCTCGCGGCTGTCCTCTGTGGAATATGCTGTGTACAGTGAACCTATCATATTCTTTCCATATGGACTTATTTCTAACAGCTTCCTACAGCAAATAATGTTTTTAGCCTCAGCACATTTCAGGGCCTTAATATGTCCCTAAAGACGAAATTTAGATGAAATTCATAGTCGGAACGAACAATGACATAACTGTGTACTGTAGGTAATATGTAAACAGATATAAAAATCAAACATTGTGTTTACTCTTTTGAGAAGTTCAGATTCTCGTGGGATCTAATTACTGCCTGAGTAAATCAAATCTGTTACAACTCTTACAAGTGTAGTGTGGTCGATATCTCTGAATACCGGGACTGGCCTACACGCGATTACAGGAGGCATCTGGCTGGGACTAAGGGAGTGAGTGCATGTGGTTTTGCTGTGAAGATAAGTTGCTCTCATTAACAATCTTGATCACGGACTATGCTCGTTTCCTAAGTGATCAGCAACCGACTGTTTCCTTTAATGCGCATGCGCGGTAGCCATTTTCTTCCGCAAAACATGGAGGGCGTCAATTAAATTATACTTGGTTAAAAGAAGGCGATAGTTAAAATTCACTCATAACTAACCCTTAGGATTGTTCTAGGGACATTTGGCTGTCAGTGTGTGCCCAAACCTGAGGATCGTAAAGAAGTGGGAAAAGGTTGCAATTGTGACGTCTATGATAAACTGCGTCCAGTAGCGTCTTGCCTGGATGTACTGGCAGAGCTACGAGGCTAAAGACCCACACAGTGCTTAATGTTTATCTGTATAATGTATCTAATGCACAAACATGCAAATACATATTTGAAATGTGTAAGGTTAGCTCCAAATCTTGACGTGCCTTTTCTTGTGTTTGCGATGCTTGTCACCAGTGGAACAGGAAACGCTAATCTTTTTGCGAAACACTTGGTATCACAATCTGACACTGTCTGACAGAGATTCACAGACACACGTTCGTGATAGAGTCAGAATCATGAAAGCGATTACATTTTGGATAAAGATTTCTTGTTACTACGGGAATGATTTTGATGCTTTTATTACAGAAATCGGTGATCATATATCTTTTTCACAATATGTGCACACGAAACATGATTACTCTAAAATAATAAGCATACTTTCGTTAGGGCCTGGCAACTACTTAAAAAGGGTGTGGGGTGTGGTGGTGAAAATTACACTCGGAAAGATAATGTGAAGGTATATTTTATCAGAAGACAGGGAGAGAGAGAGTCGTGAAAAAATCTCAGAATTCTACTTTTCGGATATATAACTTGTTAACATCTTTGAGTGGCATTAAGAAGTTGTACTAAGGAGGAATAACATATGGATGGACAACTTCTTCAGAACAATGGGAGGATCCGTTTGGTGTAGGTTCTTAAATCGTTGTTGAGCAGGTGTTGTACAAAATGGTAGAAAGGCTTGCGTAACAGGATGTGTTTTTACTGTTCATTGGATTAAGATAGTTAGTATCTGTCCTAACTGTAAGAAATATATATGCCCATATAAATATCCCCTAAATAAATTATTTATATGAACATATAGAGTCCTAAGAAGGGTTCTGAATATTTTCTATAATTTGATGTAGTTCAGTGACTGGATGATAAATTAGGTCATCGATACTGTTAACCCTCGGGATATCTGCACTTAAAGATTTTATATTTACTCCTAACTGAATACAGAGTTCTGAGGACAGTTGTGAATTGTCTTTTAGTTGAAAAAGTTGCTGGAAGACAAAATACTCATGGGTCCTTTTAAAGCTTGAGATCTATATAATAAAAGACTTTAACACAACCTTTTGAAATTGTGACCTATGTTTTGGAATTGAAAACTAAAGAAAAGCAGGGTTTATGGATGTCAGCTTCTCTGTTGTGAATAAAACCACGTTTCGGGGCGTATGCTTTTTCTTTCATCAGGTTCATTTTAAGACTTCCATGTTTGAACAACACTGTTTACCTATATATGAATAAAATGAATCAAAAGAACTGATTTTAGATATTTACATGACGCGGTTGCCAATATTTGCTCCAGAGTGATTTGAGCAGAATTTTTGTTAATACCCAGCAAACAACATGATTACAAATATTCTACCTCGAGCATTAAATAATGTTTGACTTATTGCTTAAAAAATTGGTATCCTCTCCTTTCTGCGACTGATACCTCTTTTGAATTATACCTCTTCATGCTAAAGCCGTGCGTGTGAAAACATAGTGCTATCAGCAGCCTGCCCATCGATGCACATAACAATGGCTGTCGATAGCCCATCAGAACAGTGTGTGCGCTCGATATGAGAACAGCGGTTCATCAAACACGGTGAAATCTACCCAATTAAGTAAAACTTACACTAACGCCTGTGCCACTGTCGTGTAATCATCGGTCACAAAAATAGCAGTCGCTTGTGGTGTTGGTGTCAGCAGCTGTTTCGTACAAACTACCTGCCAGTGGTGGTGCTATTGGGATCATTTCTCCCGTAAATCATATGGAACATATGGGTAATTTAACCTTGTCCGCAACCTTAGGATTAAATACGTTCTGGAAGAGGAGACTCGGAAGGCTGTTTGTGTATGTACTAGTCCCTGATTCGTGAGGCTGGCTCTCGTGATACAGCTGGAGTATTCATATTGCTGGCGAAAAAATTCATATTTATCTCAATCAGTAAAGCGATATGTTAACCGTCAGACTTTTTTACTTTAATGCTCTTAATGGAAGATTCACAATGGATTCTTAATGGGGGATAGACAATCAGGTCACTGGATGAAAAGACCGACTTCCCTTGCTTGAATGATTATGTCCAAATGTTCAGTGGTTCTGAGTGCACATCATGGTAGTATTTAGGTTCAATTGCAGTTTTTGTTTGCATTGGATTCCATAGCCTGAGTTATTTGTTTTGTTTTTATTCCTATAGCCTCCTTTCGAAAAGAAAGGTTTTCCTTTTAAATTTAAGTAACGCAGAATGTCTTTGTGTAAGAAAACTGTTGAGTATATACCGAACAGCAAAAGAAACGCAGTTTTCGAAAAGTCTAATAAATGTAATCGTTCGTGTTTATGTCTTCTATTTAAACCTTTGACAAAAAGTCAAGTTTTTTGCCAGTGTTTATGTATTTTTCCAGGGAAATAAGTTGTAGATCTAGAGTTTTGGTGAAGTGTAATGGCATTGTTTCATGAAACTTTTGCAGGCTTATACAGTGAAATGTACAGCGATATCACCTAAGTTCATATCCGATCTCTATCAATAACATCACCTTCACCGTAGTTCGAGACAAGCAGATGACCGATATGTATATTTACCCAATTAACCCAATTGATACAATGTCATATTGTTTCAAAAAATAAAATATCACCACCTTTGCAATTCATTGAGTAACGTCTTTTTCTGTATGTAAAATAGAAACTGTTTATTTATTTGTTTATTTTGCCATGGCATGTTGAGTGTTAATATCAGTTTGTTTGGCCTCTGAACCCTCTGTACAAATGGTGCTCAGTTTAGTGTTGCGGCTTGTACACTAAATGGCGCTATCAGAACACGGCATGCTTCTTGTATCAATGACTTCGTTATGCGGGAGGGTTTGTTGAGAATCAAGCAAGTCGGTAAGCAAGCATATCAGCTGCAAATGTTTAAGATAGGACTTCCATCACTCCCTATTCATGGGATCTTGTGGAATCGTGTTGAAGCTTAGGGTCGCTTAGTATGCCTTGACCTTGCAATCCGATTACTGCGGGTCACGTTGAAGTTGGGGACGTCGTCACAAGACGAACATTTGCTTCCAGGCTTCTGCTAATTGACAGTAACACGACAATCATATAGATTTCTCGCTCGGTTCAAATCTGCCAGGAAATTGCAAAACCTCACAGAGACTTACCCTGGTTACGACTCTTATATCTACATTAAAACATTTGCATCAGGGGCCTGTCGCCTGTCATGTAAAATTAGCAGTGTGTCATTATGGCTGGTTTATGAGCCACGACAAATCCATGATCTGTTCTTCAGACAAACTAATGGCTGACAGTTCTTTGATAGTAACACTAAATGATTTAACTTTGATATATTTCTCTTGAAGCTGTTGGTTTGTGAGAAAGTATTGAAGCTAAGCGAATGATTGGTAACAGTTGCTTGATTGATAGCTATTCAAGGGTTTAACTCGAGTTAACTCTTTATTCCTCACAATGTTGCTGATTTGTTCAAAACTGCTTGAGCTAAACCATTGATTGCTGTGTGTCAGAAGATTCTGTCGGGATGGTGGCTGTTACAGGATGTAACTGTAACATACTTCATACTCGATCGTAGATTTGTGAGAAAGTATTGAGCCAAATCATTGATTGGTCTTCTATACGGTTTTGTCGGATTTAGCTGTAACATACTTCTTTCTGTGTCGTTAATTTGTAAGAAACTTTTGGAACTAAATCATTTATTGCTGTGTGAGAACGTATTGTTGAAGTATTTAAGGTTGATGAATAACATATTTCAGTCTTATGAAGTTGTTTATTTATGAAAATGGTAATTATGCTAAATGAATTGTTGGTATCTTAGAAGTTGTTGTCGGGTGCTGGTTGATTTCTTGTTTGGAGTGTGGAGTCCCAGACTTGTTGACACCGGTCTGGCTGTGAGGTGCATATCTTTGAGAAGTATTTAATTATGAAAGTCGCGCCTCTATAAAGCCTTGTACATTATTACAAGTATATTACATTGCAGTATATGAGTCCGGCTATATGTCTGTATTTATATTTGACCCGGGATAACATCCAAAAGCTAATAACTACTTACTTACTAATATGACTGTGTTTATGCACGGAACTCCCAATCTTTCAAAAGGTCAGCCTGCTCAGAATCATCTTGAGGGATAAAACTGTTTCGTGTTTTAATTAATTTGCTTCTATTAATAATATAACATCTGATTAAACAATGGTTACAGTGAGCAGTATGAAGGTGGCCTCAAAGAGTTGTCAAAGATAATACGTCTTGACATAGACTAACGCTTAGTATCTGAAAATATATTATTTTGATAAAAATGTGAAGGAACAAGTATCCATTTGATGAGTCAGGTGAGGGCGGAGCTCCGATCATAACCTCAGGAAAATATAGACCTGCCACATTCGGGACTTTTGCATTGCAGATAGGTTGGGTGGAAAGGAAAATAAAAGAGTTTAGTGACTTTGGGACTGATTAACCCACATTCATTGCTACTTACAATCACGTTACAACTGTGTTACACTGTTACACTGCGTTGTATGAAGGCAGTTACAGCACTGGCGCCGCCTATGCGTTAATGAGTTAATGACCCTTTGAGCGATATTTTACCTATATGATACATAGAGGATACTAAACGACCTTCCGTGTAATAACATTTTTATTAAACGAGTTAATGATTTGGTATCAAACGAGCGAAAGCGACTTTGATACTGAATCTTTAACGAGTTTAATGAAAATGGTATTTCATGGAAGCGAGTTTAGTATTCAATTTATTACTCGCCAACATAAATTGACAGAAACTGCGGCGAAATTGCCTATAGTGTGAGGACACTCAGCTTTCAAGTCACGCAAGGTCTAGTAAAATCGCGACATCAACATTAGCATTGTGACGTCACAACTTTGAACCATTTTGACGTCATAGGTCAAGCGGTATTACACTAGTGTAATACTGAAGTGAAAATATTACACTGCAGTATCTTCAACGGGCGAGTAATAAATATTTTTCTTTGTTAGTGTGTGCTTGCTCATACACACCTTCTTAATAGTCGTACAACAGCAGCAGCTGCAGTTACATGCAGTGCCATGTCGTCACGGTTTCCACTGGTGGCAGCTGGGTGTTCACAATGGCAGCTGTCATCGGGAATGACTAAACG
Source organism: Haliotis asinina (assembly GCF_037392515.1). Lineage (NCBI taxonomy): Eukaryota > Metazoa > Mollusca > Gastropoda > Lepetellida > Haliotidae > Haliotis > Haliotis asinina. The sequence continues at coordinate 10,532,526 of NC_090294.1, read as the reverse complement.
TTTTCAACACAAATTATGTGTAGACTTTTTTGTGCATTTGAAAATTGATCTTCAAAGTCTAAAGACACGTTCACGAGGAAGTCATGTGTATAATGTTTCGTACTACTGGCATGTGTTGTTTGAAATGCACGTACGTACGCTATGTGTGCGCGTGCGTGACTCAATCAACAATGAGATCATGTGTTTTGACTTCACCAAACTAATAATTTACTCTGTGAAAAGAGAGTGATGTTTGATGAATAGTTTCTGGCATTTGCTTTTACTAAATATGGAAAACACCATATCCATATTCGGCATTGTTATGTAAGGTGTCCGATCTACTTGGTTTCACTTTCCTGTACAACACAGCCTCCACCGTTGTTCCAACAATGCCGCGAGCTCCTTAATATACCGGATGCTGTTGGGTAGGACAGCGGTAGGCGGTGTAGAAGAATGACGCCATTACGAAGCTAGATTCATTTATCCTAATGAGGTAATGTCATGCAATGTAGGTCTTATAAGCAGGGGTGGTATGGCAGCCTTGTGGTCAAAGTCTAGGCTCGTCACTCCACAGATCCGGATTCCCTTCTCTTCAGGAGCACAATGCATTAAGACCATCTTTGGTGTCCCCCAATTCGATATTACCGGGAAATAGTTCAAAATGAATTTGTGGACCCTTGCAAACCTAATACATTGAACCGATCTTTCTTATCATAAGCGATGGTGGTGATTTAGATGCTTGCGCTCTCTCTCTCTCTCTCTCTCTCTCTCTCTCTCTCTCTCATGAGCAATGCATGGCGTCACATTGTCTAAAATGGCTATATATTGATCATGTGTGTTAGTGTGTCTGTGTGTGTATGTGTGTGTGAAATGATAGATGGCTGTTGGTAGCACACCAACTGCATGCATGTACTCTTCAAGGAACATACCACAGTGATGCAATATAAATACTATGCTGGAACGTTTATGTCTGTGAAACTTGGCACCAAAACCCATGCTATGATTGCACTTTGTTACATGCAGTGGCGCCGCAGCGATGTAGGCTGTCTTTGCTGACTTTAACACGTTCAAGGGAGGTCGATTAATCCCAGCGGACCATTATTATCAGTCGCATTGATTCTACTTATCATACAGTTGTGATTTACTGTGATTTAAGTTCATTCATTCATTGTATGTGTATAAACTGTCGACGCGGCGTCAGCAACGAGTGGGGTATCTGTGAAGTACTGGTCTGCAGGAATCTGACAGAAATGTGCGCGCAATGGCCGATCCGTTCAATGTCTAACACTGTGATTAGCTGTCTATTGGACAGGTCCCAGAAAACCCTAAATGTTGACGATCGACCCTGTTCAGGGCGTTCCAGGTCCACAACGGGACTGCAGGATAGAGTGGTCCGAAACCAGACTTCGAAATCGAACTTAAATGGCGAACTTTCATTAGGCTACACAGAATACGACTTACTGGTTAGGTAGTGGTTGGGTACCCTTGTGGTCAAAGCGTTCGCTCGTCACACCGAATGCCTGAGTTGCACGTCAGACGCCAAGTCAAAAGTAAATTCGAAATGTTACTCAGGATAAACGTTTTCGAGGGAAGTGTGCGTGTGCGTGTGCGTGTGCGTGTGCGTGGAGAGGGGGACTGAATCACGGCAACCCGGTACGTCACGAAAAAACAGTGGGCGATGATATGAGCACCGCCCCCCACCCCACCCGTTAGTCCTATCAGTCATTGTGTCCTCTCGATCCTCGTTTTTATGCACTAATAGAACGGGATACGAAGACTGTTTTTACTGACACTCATATAGATGGATTGAACCTATTACCAAAATGCTGACCGTCATTCAGTGAGTGAGTGAGTTTAGTTTGACCCCGCCTTTAGCAGTATTCCAGTAACATCACGGCGGGTGATCCCTGAAATGGGCTTCACACACATCTGGGGAATCGAACTCGGGTCTCCGGCGTGACGAGCGGACGGTTTAACCACTAGGCTACCACCCGTCCTTCAGAATTTGCCACATGCAAACCATTTCACCAATTACGTAATCGGCACTGTTTAATAGATTATTAGTAATGGTTTTGCAAATGAGTATTGGATGCACGCTTATCATGTTAAAGATACTTTTTGAGAGTCCTAGAATTCCAGTTAAACGGTATTACAAATTGCAAGGGTCATAATGTCTAATTGAGGTTTTTCTTGCGAAGGCTTAATTCCGTATGCGTGCTATGTAATATGCATGGACGCCATGTGAAACATAACGAGTATATTTATAGTATGGCTAGATTTGCATAGCTTGATGTGCGTGCGTTCGGTAGTAAAGTAACACAATTGTGCTGATTGTGTCGATTGTCACGTGATCCCCCACCGAGTTCTCTTTATCACAATGAATGATATTCTCTATCGCACACTTAACGATTAGCGCCAGAGGGAAAATGAGACAAAACTGGCTAATGACCCCCGCGGTATTTGTGAACACTGATTGTCCCAGTCAGAGTCCTCCATACAGGTTAAAATATATTCTTGTGTCGACACTGACAAGATATACTGGACAAAAATAGTAAGGGACATACAAAAATGTTGAAATTATGAATAATGATCTATTTATTCATTCACACACTGATGAAATATCAATCATAAAAATACCAATATCCCTAACTCAATTTGTCCAATGTAGGTACCTTGTCATCCCAGATCGTATGTTGATTCAGGCTAAAAATATCTGTAACGGTGAGGCCATGAGACAAACGGCAACATCAACAGCACGACGTCTTCCTGTGCCGACTTGGAGTACCATGCCTTTCTCCCCGTGTCTGTTTAATTTGTCCAGTGCTGCAAGCGGTGGTAGAGACCTTTGAATGTCGAGAGAACGTGAATGCCAATTTGAAGTGCAAATGTTCCTCGATCGACACAAAACTGAATAATTATTTCAGTTGGTCGTGAAAGACAGATTGCAGGAATTCAAACTTGATGTTTTTACAATGAAACGTGTCTCAACAGAATATCACCTTCTCTTTGCTTTCCACTTTGATGACGTCAGTCTGCTATTTACGCCATAATGTGTAAGAACTAGGGTTGCCATGGTATCATGAAGAGGATCGCCTCTCATGCAAACTTGAGCTTGTCTTTATGTACTGTCGTGAAATCGTTCGCTTTCTCCTATACACACTAAACTATATGCCAGTTTAGTTAGCATGTGAAAATATACACCGATGCCTGGAAAATCAGATGAAGTATACGTTGTAAAATTCATAATTAACCAACATCAACACTAGAGTTTTCTGTTTTATTACTCACTCACTCACTCACACAAAAACTCACTCACTTCACAAACTCACTCACAAAAACTCACTCACTCACTCTGTACTTTTACCCAACCCGGAAGTGCATATGCTGGTCCCAACATTTGATACACGATGTCCTGGTGAACACCGAGCCAAAACGCCACAATGACCCGGAAATTGAACTGAATTGGAGCAGATACATTTCTCCATCCCGGAAGCTGCCCCATATTCGTTGTCTTGAATTTGTGAATTCACCGAGAATGCTTTAGTTGTTCAGACTGTCTTTCAGGAACATAGAGTTGCCACTGTAAAAGACCAGAGTAATGTGGACGAAGCTCTTGATGATGTCAGAATGGAACCTTTACTCATATCGGACATGAAGAGTCATTCATGTTCTTTGAATCTGCTTTGGTAACAGTTCGTAGCCATGAAAATATTTTGCTTTGTTTATGTGAGCTACTCATAAACTACAATATCTTAGCCATTTACGCACCATATGCTGTTTGCACGAACTCGATGTCAATCAATGTTCAGTGAAAGCTTGTGGAAATTAATGATAATCTGTGCACTTTTATCAGGCAAAGTCATTTGTGTTTTATATGAGATATTTTATCATAATGCAGGCCTTGAGGTAACCTTGTGGTTAAAGCGTTAAGTCGTCACATCGAAGTTTAAGGTTCGATTTTCTAAACTGGAACACATACTAACCAGACACTTCAGGCAGAGACATACAGACACACGTACGTGCACGTACTCACAGAGACGCAAATACTCTCAGGCACATGTAGAGACACAGAGGCAACCGCGCGCACACACATACATATCCCACGCACACACATACACACACACACACGACAAAAGTATGAAGATCCTTAGCACAAGCACGTTCTCGAACGCACAAATATATGCAAACTCGCGCTCAAGTATACGCACACGCACACGCACACGCACACGCACTCGGGCACGGGCACGCTCACACACATGCTCAGATGCATAGTAAGAGAGAGCCACACATACTCTCAGGCACACAACCAGGCATACGCATGCACACACAGAGACAAGTGCAGACACACAGCTACACACACATACACACCCTCAAGCTCCGCGATATATTCACAGAAAGACGCACACTAACGGTTAAACAAACACATTACATATACCCTTACATTTAGAAACACCTTCACTCAGGTACTGACAGACTCACAGAGACGGACCCGCTTGCATATAAGTTCAGTGTGTAGCTGATGCGTTGCTGGATGGCCGGATCGCATTACCAGATGTGTATTTTGCAAAAGATAGTGTTTGGTGATTGTGATGTAGAGTCAATGTATTTTGTTCAACTATGACTATCAGGATGACACGACAATACAACCTTGGCAGTTGGCTGAATAACCGTGTACATGAACACCGTTGTGACTGAGTGAGTATTTGTTATTATCGTTTTCCGAACGCTAGCATACTAATTTCATTAATCTGTACAAATAGCGAATTTCAAATGAATGTTGAAATTGAAATAGAGGGCGTAACATATGCCATTTAGAATTTTTCATTTGATAATTCAAATTATACCCACATTTGGGACGTCTTTTCATTCACCCTGAGGCAGGAGGTTGCATAGACTTTCAGATCTATCTATTCCAGTCCCATGTATATTTTCACTTCTTTAGTTTCCCTGTTGCAATCCCATGTATAACTATTCATGTTGCTTCTTTCGGACTGTCTCAAATTTCATATTCATTATTCAGCGGGATTGTTTTTACTGAGAAATGCTATTAAACCAGGCTCCATTAAACGCGTGTTCTCAACATTCACAGTTTTTATCTGTTTATCTGCTCCGGGCAATGAATGCATTAGGACCTTCCTTTCGAATGCGTTGGAATATTGTCAGGATGTGATTTCACAATGGTAGTGGGTATTGTATGCTCGGTCTCTCAATCAAATAATCAGTCAAGACATTACCGGTTTGCATCTGCTCACAGCCAGTCCAAGCCATGGTAAGCGTAGGATCAGCCCGTGACATCCGGGTTCCAATCTGTCTTGCTTATCTGTGGTAAGCATGTGATCAGCCTGTTTCTACTCTCCACAGAAGCAGAATATAACCATGTAACATCCCACATCTAGTCTGTATTGCTCATCTGGAATAAGAGTAAGATCAACTAACAGATGCAAGTATGGTATCAGAATGTCTTTATTGCCCATCTGTGATAAGCCCACCCGTGTTACGGGATCAGCCTGTAACATCCAGTTCCAGAGTGTAATGCCCATCTGTGGTGAGGCTGAGATGAACCTATAGAATCACACGTGCAATCTGTATTGCACATTTGTGTCAAACATAGGATCAGCCTGCTTTACAGTCCATATGTGGCGTGGATAGGGTCAGACTGTAGCCTCGCAAATCCAATAGCTATTGCCCATATCTTGTAAGCAAAGGATCGGTCTGTCTTTATTGCCAATATATGGTGAGGATAAGGTCAGCCTATAGCTTCACACATCCAGTCTCTATGGCCAATATGTGGTAAGGATAGGATCAGCCTATAGCTTCACACATCCAATCTCTATTGCCAATATGTGGTGAGGATAGGATCAGCCTATAGCTTCACACACCCAGTCTTTATTGCCAATATGTGGTGAGGATAGGATCAGCCTATAGCTTCACACATCCAGTCTCTATGGCCAATATGTGGTGAGGATAGGATCAGCCTATAGCTTCACACACCCAGTCTTTATTGCCAATATGTGGTGAGGATAGGGTCAGCCTATAGCTTCACACATCCAGTCTTTACTGCCCATCTGTGGTAAGGGTAAAATCAGCTTACAGATGCCCGCTTGTAGTAAGGGTATATTCAGCTTGTAGCTGCCAGCTTCACTGCACTGTTCATCCTTGCTTGGAAAGTACTGTTTGACATTTACTCCAGCACAAGACGGCCGGTTACTCTGATGCTGATTACAACTATGGCTCCGTGTCTTCCTTCATGAACACTGTTAGAACAGTTGCCTTTCTATTTTATGGAATTTATTTAACAGATGTCATGGCGTATTTGTTAACGCATTCTTAAACGTCTGAGACTTTTGTGCTTCTTTGTTGCTTTTGTATACGGTAGTCTTAGAGTCTATAGTCCATGAAATCCATAACATTTGTGAACTCTTTCGCAAAAGTCTAAGGAACCGACCTCTAGGAAAACGTCCACAGACAACCTACGTGAATGGTTCTACCAATATGTCAAAAGGGTCGAAAAATCATGCGGTAAGTTATTGGTCAATTTGATGTTTACAGGACGTCAGGATCTTTTGCTCGGCCAACAAGGCAACTTGTTCTGTAGCAGGGCGTTTGAATTGTTTTTGGGTCCGTTGTCCTGAAAGACAACGGGTTCGGTAACGTCTGGAGTGTTTGTGCATTAATTGCCATGCAAGGCAACGTGTTCTGTAACGTCTGACTTCTTTGTTGGTCCGTTGTCCTGCAAAGCAACGCGTTTGGTTGGAGGACGCGTTTGGAAGCAGGGCCCCTGACTTAAACACTTTTGAATTGTCGATTGACATGGTAGCATGTGGATTAGTTCATTGGTTAAATGGAAATTGTTGATGTTCAGTTGGTTCGCGTATTCGTTTGTTGATAAGTGGTCTGTTGTGCGCACAGTGCTAGTCTGCTTTGAGTCCTTTTGGGATGAATGCGAAATCTGCAAGCCTTACTTCCTGGTCCGGCTATCGTTGGATAACGTGCCAGTCTATCATCTGGTTATCGTTACGTCTGTGTATAACTATTGTGTAGTGGTTGATCACCTGGTTAACGTTACGCCAAGGTACTCGTGTTGCTGGGATGATTTACGTGTACTTGTCCATCAGTCGTTCCAGGAAATAGATCTGTTTGCATTTGACGAGTCTCATCACGCTATGACATGATGTCCGTTGACTTGACCACCAATTAAATAGATGTTTGATAACAGTCGGCGGCGTTTCCTGACAAATAAATATTATGGCATACCAAACGCTTTACCATTGTACATTGTACCATTGTACGTTAGTAACCCTAAGCACGATGTTTCAAAACCAAGGTTTATCATTCTAGAAAGCGTTTTAACATCCCTTTCTTAAGCCTGCTGTTTCTGTATTAGTGCCTTTTGTACTGGAATGAATTTTGATCTTTCTTCTTGTTATTCCTAATGCAAGCATCTTTTTATTGTGGGCCAGTGGGCTCGGGCAGATCCTCTTATTGCCGTATTTAATTAAGTCACAGTGTTATATTGGTCGCGGTCCCTTATCAGACCGTATTTGCAGACATATAAACATTTCCTATGATAGGTGAAGCTGATTTATACATTACGTTTGGATGAAGCCACGGGGAGGGTCGTAACTTATCAATAAATCCATATTTATCAGATTTTCGAATTCACGTTCGAAAAAGTAAATATAGACAGTTTGATCAAGATACAACAGAACATTTTCGTTTAATGATATTTAAGCGTCTTTATTATATTGGCATAATCAACCTGGAGAACAGTATTGATTCAAAGCTGAGGAGTCTGGGCGAGCACAACTGACTGCAGCGGCACACACAATGTGCAAGCTGGTATTGCATGGAACCTCAGTGTTCTTTGAGTTATTGACGTGTTTTATCAATCTTAAGGAGAACTCCGTTGCAGGATACATTCCGTTTCCATGGTAACCGATTACAATAGGGAGTGGCTCTGTACTACAAAAAGTTAAGTTCTTTAACCAAACCTTGGGAATAATTGAGAATATTTCGAAGTGAGTTTCCGACATTAATGTCACATATAGCTCACCTGTACCCCATTCAGTATAGGTGCTGTCATTGTCCAAGAGACAACAGGTTGAAGTCCTTATGATAATTTCATCTGCCTCATCTGCAGTCTTTCCTTTTCAGTCAGTTTCTTGTACTTTGGCTTTGGTTGTTTGTTATCATATTGATCACATTAGCATTAGTAATAACAATAATGCTAAGATAAATATGACAATAATGCGTACACTGGAAGCCAGATTAATTATATGTTCATATGTTTAGAACTCCCATGCTCATTTTGATTATTTTAAGTTGTCTACTAAGAAAACTTAGGTTGATATGTCCTGTCACCATTATCTTCCCGATTCCCGATACCCACCCCAAAGAAAACTAACCTACAAAACAGTACACATTTCGTTTTTCCAAAAACACATCCTTTTGGCATCAGATATATGGTACATTTGAAAATAAAACAGAAAAGTGTGTAGTTTGTTTTGTACGTCAGTATGTTTTGCAGGCTTCTACATGTATGGATATTTCCCACGCATTAGTGAGCCCAAATCGTTCATTTCTCACATTCATGGAAGCTTTCTTGAAAACAAAGTCGAATGTTTGGCTAATCGAGCTGGAAACATAGGTCATATGTCTTACATATAGAGATGTACACTGAAGGTAATGCAGTGGTTCTCAGCCAAACAGAATCCGACATAAAGTAATATAACATAAATCTATACGTAACGCTATCGTTATTTTAATAATTTCACCTATTACACGATGAACTACGCTTAAAACGAACACGCCTATGACGAATAGTCAGATATAGTGAACTGTGGTTTCCTACCAAACTACGGTAGTAACGAGCAAACATGAGTTGTCCCTTTGAGCTTGGTATAACCGCAGTCTCTGTCGAGAGTTGCAGCACGAACATGGTTTTCTTGAAGATGAGCAAATGTCCAAGCCACAACGTATGATTGTGCATGCTTTCCTGTAACCATGGTTACAAAGCTTCTCATTTCATGGGTAATTTCATTTTTGTATTGAAATGTAAATACGTCTGTTTGTAAACAAGAATAAACTGCAGGCAGAAACGAGTTAGAAGAAGGTACGATTTACTATCACATCGAAGGAAGTAATATGCTGATAATATATTACTATGCATATAGAAGAAACTTCAATAATGGCCTTATATGTGAACGCCGCAGCATTATATGTGCGCAGGGAGTACAGTAAAGTAGTAGTACATATATCAAGAAATTCACAAAATAATAATAACTCAACTGTGTATATATACAGTGATTTTACAGTTATATTTTATGTATGAAAATGTAACAGATTCATAAATAAGAGTCTAAACTGATATGCATAATATAATGTATAAACATACATACATATATATTACACACGGGCCATTATTTTCTTTCAACTGGTCTGAATTTTTTGTCACAGCCAACTTAACAGTTAGTCTCATATTAAACGCTAATCATCAGCAAAATGTCAGAATTACAAAAGCGGAAACTACATTAGCCGGTGTGATGAACAATGGCGTGACACTATGCTGGAACATGATGATATACGTTATTGATTTTCCCGTCGCCGGCGACCAAAAAATACAGACCCAATTAATGAACATGGCAGCGGTGGTGTATTTTATGCTGATGGTCAAACCTTACGCACATTTTTGTGTTTGTATTTGCAAACGTTTTTACGACAACATCGTGTATCATATTGCATTTATCGCCTCGAGGTTCCAAACAGCAAGTATGAAGTGGAGTGATACACAATGAGGGAAAGGACAGCAGTGTAGAGTGGGGTTATCTGTAGGTGTAATCAGCCAGGTGTACGTCATGTGGAAATGTAATACTGTGATTTAATGACCTCTGTTCCACAATCATAAATTAATACTTTCCAGAGTTACTGCAGTATGTATTATCATGCAGCATGTTGACAGAATGGTCAACCCGTCTCTCAACCAAGTCAACCCGTCTGTCAACCAAGGACAACATGTGCGCTAGAGTTGAAATAGAATTCTTATCATTCCAAACTTTATTCCTTTTCCTTAATATATGAATCATTTAAGCTGTTTGAAGGTTTTTGCCTAGACATTCATGTGCACGCTTAGCTATCCGTGGACTGAGCTGTTTTAATTGAAATGTAATTGTCTAACACTGACATATGTTAAGTTTTATTTAATCCAGTGATCTTTTCAGTTCGAATCCCTGTTTAGCCCTCATTGCAGTTCTTCTTTATGTTTTTATTTTCTCATTGGTAAAGTGTACAGTATGGAATACAGCACATGGCACAGCAATGTACACAGTTCTTACATTATGGAATACGGCATAGCAATGTACACAGTTCTTACAATATGGAGTACAGCATAGCAATGTACACAGTTCCTACAACATGGAATCATACATCATACGGCATAGCATTGTACACAATTTATATTGCCTTTGGATCATTTGTGATAAATAGTTCGCTTGGTTTTCGTACACGATTTTTATCATTACAAACTGCCCAAGGCTGCACACCCACAACATTAGGTGAAATCAATTAGAAGTCGTAACAGTCGCACAATCACTCACAAAAACACATGCACTTAAAATCATTCAAGAGAAAAAGGAAAGAAACAAAGTTCACCCAGAGCAGCGACCTTGTAATTCCTCATAGCTCGAGATGATACAATAAATGTACACACACGCAAACGCAAACGCACACGCACAAGCACACGCACTCCCACATGCACACGCGCGACTTCGAAGAATTATTATGTGTTCGTCTCCATACGTTTGCATAGTCAAAGAAAACAAACCCGTCATATATGGAAATTAGAAAACCAGCTTCATAAAGAATTGCATAATGTCTTTTGTTTCTAAATGTCAAAAGAAGTGTTTTTGGAATGCGTTTTACTTACCGAATGTTGAGAATGTGCTCATTGCCATCTACTGCATATACCACCGCTCTGCTTGTTGAACAGGACCCGCGCACTCTGATCTAGTATTATTGTAGTCGATAAATGCTAACGTTTTGATGCAATTTAGCAAACTTATGAGGAACTATGATTCAATATCTACAATATAAACGCATCGATCGCTCGATCAGTCACGTCAGGGATACAATTTACATCAATGATAGTTTTAATTGTTTACATTCAAAGTTGGGACTGAATCAATATGTCATGTTAACAACACATGTCCCAGATATGCTGTTCTGGGTGTATTTGAACAGTAGTGAAAACAGATATACCTCATCCAGTCAGTAGCCGGATATACCGTGAATGTGGCCATGCTGTGCGTCAAGTATTGGTAAATACTCGATCCTATATCGCTGTATATCGAGGACTATCTACAGATAGCGTGTGACGTCCATGAAAGCGAACAAAGCGAATCCATTATGATCCGCTGACTTCATGTCAATAACAAGTAAGTGCTTATGAATTTGTTCAGTATCTGAACATGCTTGTCTTGTCTTAATGTCCATTTTACATGACGTTTTGAAATATTACCATTTTCAGAAATCCTTAGGCATTTCTGCATACACGTCTTCAATACTGTGAAGTGTAATATATTAGGCAATGTAGATATAATTTATAACCAAACCACTAAACTGTGAAGCAAACTAATTTCAAATTTCCATGCGTGTATGCTATTCTTTTGCTATGTATATCAATGTACTCGTTAATTGTTTACTTCTTGCCTTTGGAATATACACGATTAATATCATCTAAATTATTAACGATTTGTATGCTCCTAAATTGTTAACACTTACGTAGAATCTATGCTTCATGCATACCAGGCATCTGATGTTTTTCAGTTCAATATATATGTAAATATAACTTTCAATACACACACACATACACACACACACACAGAGAGACAGAGAGAGAGAGATAGAGAGAGAGAGTATTATGATATATATGTGCATGATCGAGGGCATTCCGACAATAACATGTTCCGTTGTTTGAATTGAATAATCTTCAAGAATAGATTCCTGGAACTGGTAGATATCAGGCGGAAAGATTCTATTGAAAACCATCTCTCTGAATGGTGTTCCAGTAGAGACACGGGGAAGGCCTGGCCTTCATTGACCCCAGGGTGTCTTTTCAGCTCTTGGTTACAACAGCATTAAGTCAGACAGTTATAGCTCCCCTGTGTGTCGTTCCACGGAGCAAACAGATTAGTATTATACAGTAATGGTACTTACGCGATGGCTATATGCTGAGGTACCGGCATAACAGTACATAGATAACAGATTAACACAGGTTTCTTGTAGATGTTCTGATTATGCAGATGCTGGGAAAATACGACACTTTCAAAGGCCAGTATAGTCAGCTTCGCGAGTGTTCCTAATGGCTTTGCCACTCTGATGCTAATGTGTTTGTGAAGACACGCGGCACAGACACACACACACACGCACGCACAGACACACACACACATACATACATACATACATCGTTCTCTCTTATTCTCTCTACTCCACACTCTCGCTCCAGCTTCTCACTCCATATTCACTCCCTCTCTTTCACTACTTTTGGGTTTCTCTTTTCCAAATCGTTTTCAATTTCTCTCACCTTTCTCTCACTTCTTTCTGTTTCTTTCTCTCTCCCTTTCCCTTTCACCCTCTATCTCTCTCCTCCATCCCTCTCTTCCCCTCTCTCTATCTCCCTTTGTTTCACTCTTTCACTCTTTCCCAATATCTCTTTCACTCTCTCGCCGTCTTTCCTTCTTGCTCTTTCTTTCACTGTCTCTCTCTTTCTTTCTCTTTCTCTCGGTCTCTCTCCCTTTCTTTCTCCCTCATTCTCTCTTTCCTTCTCCTCACTATTTCTCTCTCTCTCTCTCTCTCTCTCTTTCTCACACACACTCGCAGTTCTTATCACTGAGTTAATGATTATGTTTTTTTTAAAATGAAAACATTAAGCCTCCCCCTTTATTCAAGTACAGCCAAGATGTATATTCATTGTTGTTTACTGTCTGTTGTTAGTAGTTCAGTACCATGGTGAAAATGAACAATCGTATATATTTTTCTTTTTACATTGACACTAATTATATATTTCAAATTCATGCCTTGTATATTGCTTCTTACGGAAATCAGCAACCTGGTTGTTCAGGGATGTATCTACGGAATACTCCATTGGAAAACATTGTTCTATATATTCTTCCAAGACCAAGGCAATGAAATGCCTATATATCAGTAAAACCGATTTAACTGACAAGACGATCGCTGTTCCCGGGACAGAGTGATCCGTCCCAAGCCCATATCGACTAACATGGGCTTTGTACTCATGAATTAGAAAAACACTGCAACTTTCCTACTTTCAATTTCCTCTGTAGAAGCACGCTAAAATGACTTCCAAGCAGGAGATCTCAATGTTCTCCCCCTTGTATGGGATTCTTTTAAAAATACTAGTTCCTGTAAAAGTAGAACAGGTTAACCAAACATGAAGGCGGTTGCCTTCTTAGAATCGTAAGAACGTGATTAATACCACGTGGGTAGAATACGGGGATGTTTTGGCTTAAAGTCCTACAAATATGGTTGATACCAAGGCAAGAACATTCTTCATCTTTCAATTAGAGACCATTGGGAAATGTTCAAAAGAACGGGTAGTTTTATAGCTTAAAAGTGCCTAAACCTGAAGCGGTTGTTCAATAAACCGGAAACCACTCTTCGTCACGGATGGCCACAATGGATCTGTTTCGGGCAACCAGCATCAACATCAAACAGTCAAGGACGATGGTTGCCTTAAAGGCAGAAATTCCTTTCCGTCACGGTTGGTCACAATGCATCTGTTGCAGGCAACCCGCGACTTCAACATCAAACAATCACAGCCAGCAAATGCCGACAGTTGAATTGACATAACTATAAGGTAAAAGAACTAATTTAATTTGATCTTGTATAATATGGCAGGTTATTCACGACCCCAGTTGTACCGCGGTGTCGCATCAAAGCCTGCATCTTTGAAACGACATTTTAATCAATACCTGCGAAAGGAAACTTAATACGTTGTTAACTTTGAAGACGAGGCGTTTTTGCCTTCCCCTGTGACTAAGATTAAAATATGGAACCATCCAGTACCAGGCTTTACTTTGTTTGAAGTATTTTCTTCGTGTTAAGAGTTGACATTCTTATCCTGCCGCTCTTCCTCAAAGAAACGGTTATGGAAAATGAGTAGATGCTTTTTCAGAAAGGATAAATGTAAATTATATCTCTATGTTACATACTGTAACCTCGTTCTCCATGGACTGACAGCCCGGAAACCCCTACTTCCGGTTTGGGTACATTTCAGAATCAGAATGCCAATCTTCCGGACCTTTGCTAACAACAGTAGCTAGAAACTCCGGACTTTAATGTAGGTTGATTTATTTGTAGTTATTTGGGACTGAAATACCCATAGTTGGTTTTGGAGATGTAACTGCAATATAGAGTGTTAAGCCTGAAGAAAATTCATTGATATATTTACTCATATTGCATGCATATTGACAAATTTCAATAATGCACACACGTTTGCGTAATTAATAGCATAATAAGTTAATCATGCTTCATATCTACACCCAAATACATGCCCATTGTATTCCACTCTGGTTAACATCACCGATGTGTTCGATATTCAGCCTCAGTTTCATCATATCTACCACAAAGTAAGCAATTTGAAAACTGGAATTCTTAAAGCGGCGTCAGGTATATAAGGGTTCGACTGTGTCAGACGAAGAAGCCATTATTCCTGGAAGTCTGCGACGATATACAGTGGATAGCCTTCATCTTATTACCCATTTTATCGGCATTATCTAAGTTTGGATAGGAATGAGCGCGGTTTAGTGTTCTGTCACAAACGATCTATAAACCCTTCGTCAGTTAGTCATTATCAGGTCCGACCAACGTCATCGTAGCCGTTGATAGTCACGAAACATCATCCCGACAATACAATATGACGTCATCAATGGCCAACATAGTCATTATACTGTTTGTTGTCCATTCCGCGCAGAGGCGGCACATCCGTAAACAGTTCCACTTCCATAAATATCTATATTTGTCCACACCGCTGTAAATCTGTTGTTTCAGTCACGTACACAAACGACTAAAATGCCAAAGATCCCCACTTTCTACACAACACCATACTGTGTATAGATTTTTATAAAGGCAATGTTTACACATTCCTACAAGGATAATACGTTATGAAATACAGTAGTATATATTTACATACGTTTTAAATATTATGACTTCGTTTCGATTTCATATGTTTTGTTCATAATAATAGACAGCCAAAGGCGACACGTGGTCTAAAGTTGCCTGAGGCCTGGCGTTCAGGACTGGAGCCGTGGGGTAGCCTCGTGGATAAAGCATTCGCCGACACACGGGTACAATGTGAAATCCGTTTCTGTTGATGCTGCCTGAAAATTGCGAAAAGCGGCTCAAAATCATACTCACCCCCACACTCATTGATACAGAACTGGTTGATATAAATCAGTACCTATATTCTGTGCCTCTCTTTGCAATGGCATCGGTTACAGCACCACAGAAGAGGCGAAAATTGTTGAAGTATCGTTTCAACGCAAATACAAAACCCATTTCATCTATCTTTTAGAATTGATGAAAGTTTGACATTACATAACGTTACGACCCCGCGAAATGAATATACGTGGCAACATACCCGAGTGTCATGTCAAAATGATAAATTCTGTTTAATGTAGTATTATTTTCAACGCCGTGAAATATTTTATACACCTTTGTTGATTGACGTGTCAAATGCAAATGCCCTGACTGAACTTGAAGAAATCCAGGCCGTCAAATCTGACTGTATTCTTATCTTCTATAAAAATCTATTTGTGAAACCTTGGTAACATCAAATGATAGTATTCATGAGGCATGTCAAAACTCACTATCCGGTAATTCGCAAATCAATATCACTGTCATATTCTTAAATTAATGACCAACTTTATACGAATTCCTGAATAAGTGAAAATACTCAGTTCAAATGTCGTGACTTAATTAGGAAGTACATGGACTGGCAAGGAAGGCAGGGGCGTTCTTTGAGAATGAAAGGTTCTTGGTATGGTGGAGTGGAAAATTGGCAACTTTCATTCATTCTTCACTCACGTTGACCTCCAAGTGTTATTGCTCAGAAGCGAGTCGCGTGGAAACTTTAAATGTTACGATCAATACTGGATCCACGTGTGGTCAAAGACTTTCATTGATATCACATGGACGAAATAGATTTGGTTTTATTGCCAATATATTTTGCTAATCTTCTCTTTACAAGGAATTACGTTCACTCATACTACGTGTCATACCTCCGAGATTCTCCCATCTTATACTGCGTGAGTTGTGTTTGACGAGCCAAAGAAGGTTAATTTAAGCCCAGGCATCTGACAGGGAAGAAAGCGCACTGTATGCAATAAGCTTCGTTGTCGCTTTTTTTCTTCCTTTATTGTTGGAAGGGATTCAGGATTTATTTTATTTTATTTTTTATAATTTTTTGTGGTCATTGTCTTGTTTCGTTCTTGGTGTTTTATTTTCTTATTTGTTTGCTTTTTTTGTTTTTCTTTCTTTATTTATTTTTTGTTGTTTTGGTGTGTGTGTGTGTCTTTTGTGTTGTTTTGTTTGGTTTTGTTTGGTTTTCAGGGGTGTGTGTTTGTTTTGGGGTATTTGTTTCTTGTTGGGGCTGGGGGTCTTTTGCAATCTTTGTTATCAAGAGTTTGTTTTCCAAAGTTTCAGACCATTCATCCATATGTTAAGAATCAGAGTCTGGCTCACAGAAAACTCACTGTGACTGTAATTATCAACAACATCGGTGATGTGAAGTAGTTTCAATGTCGTCCTCAGTATTATTGCACTAAATGCGGCATGAAGTCACGAGTGTATGTAGGGCTGCTTGTACTAGTCTGTGTGGTGGACGGTGCTTTAGTGACAGTCTTCTGAAATACCATTCAGCGGGTTACCATGGATACCAAACTAAGGACACCTACTGCTGACTGCACAGACCATTCATCCTTTATTCATGACGTCCATGACTTTATGAGAGATGTCTTAAGTTTGAATGTATTGTGCTTGAGTTTTACAAGCCCGGATGTTATAATTCGTACATGGGTGAGGATAGTGTTACGCATTATTCCAGCATTATCACGGCGGAGAACAACGAAAATGGGCTTTACACATTGTATACAAGTAGGGATACGAATCAGTCTGTTCGGCGTGACGAACGAATGCTTTACCCACAAGGCTACACCAGTCCGTACATTACATTGTCTTTCTATGACAGTCACTGACTCACTAACCTTAACTTGAATTTTGAACTTTAATGCATCGATAGTAGATATATACATGTTATCCAACTGGTTATCTTGACGCGAATGTTCTGAATAATAAATCATTAAAATATTTCCGGCTACAAGAAGAAGGAAGCCTAATTTGACTATTAGGGTATATGGATCCGCGATCCGAAACACTGCTGGCCTGGCAGTTACGAAACTTCAGTCGAATGATTCATTGTACCAGGTTATCAGGCCTCAGAATCTAGGCCTTGATTTCGTTAGACTGTTAATTGCTTGAGATGCAAGGAACTAGGTCAAGTGACGGGCTATACGACATCATAGTGGCTGTTTTCGGCATCATCACTGCAATAAGGAACCAACAGAATGGCCTCTGTGATTCTGTAGCATTGCTCTTCAATACATCAACCGGCTGAATCTTCTATAAAATTTTATTGGTGAGCAAGACCCAGTGATCTCTTAGCATGCTCATAATGTAACTTTATATTGGTCTTAGTAACAAGTATTCTCAATCGATATTTGATGAAGATTTGTGGAGCTATATATATCGCACTGTTTTACAGGCACTATACCCCACCAAACAATGGTGGTTCCTGGAAGGTCGATGGCGTGTCTGATATATTTCCAACACACATATAGCGTGATGCAGGGAAATTCCGCTCCACTGCTATCGATGGACATGCCATTATCACGCATGACCTATCAAAGAGATCTCTTTTTCCGCCGCATGCCCCTCTGACAATATACCGTCTTTCAAAGGGTCTTTAAATTTCATTTGTTGAAGAACTATGCTTTTATTTGCTTAAGTCGTGTCTTTCATCATTCTATAAAACTGTAGTTAAATAAGAATGTATAATGTAATCGTATCATGTCTCAGCATGTAATACAGAAATGGATGTAGATTCAGATGCCTTATTCGGTCGCTAGGCGAAATGGGATGAACTTTTTTTCTCTTGATCGGGAACGCTTCGATCTGTGCTAGGGAATTTTGAGATTTTAGTTTTGCATTTCTCTTCTGACGGCAAAGGAGAGGCAATCTGATCTATGAATGAATGAATGAATGAATGAATGAATGAATCTCACACAGAAACTGTGTGTGAATAATGTGTCATTCCTAGCTGAATGTCTCAAATTGTGAGTGGGTGAGTTTAGTTTTACACCGCACTCAGCATTATCCCAGCTATAAGTCGGCGGTCTGTAAATACTCGAGTCACGACAATCAAGTCATAAACAAATTTGAGCTTCGATCTACGAGTAAGAAAACATACACGATGGGTACGTCTTGTGAAAGCCAATCTCCAAATTCTTAAGAGAGTAAGATACTGAATGGATAACTCTTTTTATTTCACTATAATGCGTCATTTAGGTATAGGTGCTTATACCGTTGCCAAGCCAGAAGAGATTCTTATCAACAGGAATTTATTAAATAAGTAAAACCAGCATGTAGGTATACATCAAAGGGGTTTACATCAACAATGGATAATGGTAATAACGCGTTGACAATAACAGGAAGCCAACTGTCGTTTAGGCGGAACAAAGTGTATGTATACGCAGGTGATATGTTTAATCAGCAGTGATAGCTGGAGTGCGTTGCTCTGTTGTCAGTTCATTGTACGCAGATGGGATGAGATATCCTTGATCTCTGTTGATTGAGGGCTCCCGTCTTCGGATTTAAGCTGCCACTTCTGTTCCTGGAGGTTTTTTGATAATATCTTTACATTGTCCCAGATGAGGACTGTGATTAAGACAGTTGATGATGGTGTGAAATTGCTGATTTTCGGTCTGATTTTGTGGTAGATATCTTTTTTGATTTGATATTTATAGGAAGGGAAGTTTCCCCTACACGGACCTCGCCACAGTCACAGCTGATTTTGTAGACAACACCCTCTAAATTTAGTTGTAATTTTGAGGTGTTCCTGCCATTAGCTTTCAGTGGGGTTTTCAGTGACGTGAACTGGTAAAGTAGGACTCGATGCCCGCTTGACGCTTCAAGAGACGGCTAATATGATTAGTGGTCTTCCCTATGAAGGGGAAAGAGATGCGAATAGTTGTTTCAGGTTTGTTGTGGCCATTTTCTTGTCGGGTCCACGAGCTTGGACGGGTAGTGGTTTTACTTGGTGAACAAAATAGCGGATTTGCTGAATTTCTGCAGTAGGACTGGTGGAAGAGAGGTACATGGCTTGTCTGGTGAGGGTGGAAGAGAGGTACATGGCTTGTCTGGTGAGGGTGGAAGAGAGGTACATGGCTTGTCTGGTGAGGGTGGAAGAGAGGTACATGGCTTGTCTGGTGAGGGTGGAAGAGAGGTACATGGCTTGTCTGGTGAGGGTGGAAGAGAGGTACATGGCTTGTCTGGTGGGGGTGGAAGAGAGGTACATGGCTTGTCTGGTGAGGGTAGAAGTTATGCAAGTGCTGGTTTTCAGTGGGTGGTTGTAGTCCAAGTTTAAAGAATTGGCTTCCTCCAGTTGTTACTGTATTATTTCCATTATCCATTGTTGTTGTTAATCCACTTGATGCATACCAAGGTGTTGGCCTTGCTTATGTTCCAGTTGATATTAGTCTGTTCTCTGCTGTTGTAAGATTCACTCCTTCGTGACAGTGGTGTAAAAATCTATGCTGACAGGTCGCTTAGTAACATGATAAAGAAGTGGTCATTCACAACTTATCTTAGTTCCCTATTGCTCGCCAACTTCAGAAATGCTCGAGATGTTCACTTAGCAATGTCGGCTTCAAACAGAAGTACAATGTAACCATTGATGTGATGCTGGCCTGCTGAGTCAACACTTTACCGACTGATTACATGGAGTCCGCGTAGTTCCGTGCATCTGTTTTGCTAAATGCTTTCTTTATTTGAGAAGTTGATAAAAACTGTTTTTGCTATAAATTTTGACTGATTTGGTTAAAAGGTCCTGAATTTATCTCGTTCAAAATAACCATAAATTGTCCTAAATTGCCAGAATACAAAGTCAGCGAGTTTAGTTGATTTTAAGCCTCATTCTGACAGTGTGAGTTTGAATCCGGTACTAGAGCCTGCATTTTTCTTAGATAACGTTCTTTCAAACATAACATGGACATATGTTACAACCATATGGAAGTCTGTCAAACACCTATGCTCTAATACCATTAAGAGGTTTGCTTCAAGCTGTAAGGAAAACGTTTTACGCCAATTCTCCGGTCTTCTGTGAAACTTATGCCTGTGTCTGGCTTAGGAGTTCTCAGGCTGCTGGTACTAATGGTATTACACAGACATATATTGGTGAGAAGTGAGGCAGCCGGGTCATCAGAGGACGTCCCTGACTCTTGTATTGGCATTCACGTCTACACTGGCTTACAACAACATCTACATCAGCGTTGACGTAACGTTGTTCTGACAGGCAGTGACATATTCTCATATGTTGTCTTTCCTCCTTCTCGGACCAATCAGAGCGACCTGAGCAAACGTAGAATCTACTACAGTCATGTTAACATCTGTTTATATCAGACATAACTGTTTCTTTTGGCTGATAAACTACGAAGAGCGTTAAACAGTTCGGAGACGATAAACTAGGATCAGTTATTCAAGCCTATAGTGTGAAGCAAGCAATGTGTGAAGCCCATTCCTTGTATCCCCAGAATAATGCTGGAATATTGCTAAAAGCGGTGTAAAACCGAACACACTTATTGCATTAAATTATGTTAAACCAGAATAACTAAACTGCACATTCAATTATGCAACGTCCATGGTGTTACTATTAAAGTGTTGTGCATGTGACTTCAAAATCTTCCATGGCGACCGGCTGCCGTCGGCAATACGTTTTTCAAACGTCCCATGCCAAACAGCTAAGCAGCGGCCTAGAGCTCTGTGGTGATGAGATATTTCTCCCCGGAATCTCAAGAGGTATTTAATTCTATTACAGTGGCGACAAAGATTACATGTTCACGTTGTGCAACGTTTTATGGAAGAAAACCATTAAAGACTGGAGAGACAGGTGTTGATTCGTCAGAATTTTCCATCTTTGATCTGAATTGTGGTCAGGAAGTGGCTTTTCGTCGCGAGGCTAATCAACGTTTGAAAGTCATTATGACTATAATATAATTTGTCTCTTGTCGCCGCTTTCTGCCCCTTCTCCTAACCCGCTGACATTCTGAACAACTTCGTGGAAGCAAGCCAATTGCCGGTGCTTCCTCCGTTAATTGAAATATTACAGAAGGTTAAAGGCCTGAAAACAATAGTTAACTCTGCACAAAATATGTAATATCTTGTCATTCACTATCTCAGAGCTAATATCATATGTGCTGTTGAAATAGAAATATATACACGCAAAGAGAACTCTCTCTTTCAATCGCTCTCCCACTCTCTCAGTTTCTCTTGTCCACTTTATTCCTATCTCAGCTCTCTCTCTCTGTCTCACTCTCTCTCACACACACACTCACACGCGCACATACGCTCTCACACACATTAAATAAACATGCCTCTGTCTCTTTCACCCTCCCAGTTTCTCATCCACTCTCTTTCGCTGTCGCTTTCATACCCTCTAATGTACATGTGAGTCCTTGTCCCTATCTCTGTCTTTCACTCTCTCACTCTTTCTCTCATCCTCTTTCATTCTATCTCTCCCTCCACACACATACACAGACGCACATTTGTGTGTGCGCACAAAAGTGCGTTAGTCACTGAATATAATCATGAAATATTGGTTTTTAATATGAACAATAAATCCGAACCAACTACTTGTCTTTGGTATTCTCCTTTGATCCTTCTAAGTTAACCAATCCAAAATGGCCTCCAGGTTCGCCACAAGCAGTGCTGAAACCAAAATGGCGATCCAAGATTAAAGAGCTCTACTTCCGATAAACGATAGAACGTCTGCGGCAGCTGATGGGCATCAGGCGGTCACTTAGTGGTCACTCCTCCTAGCCACTTGTAATTATAGAATATTTGACTTTAGTATTGGCGACATTAATTCCAGCTCCGCCTGTAGATTGGTCTTAATCTGATCTACCAGCTTCCAATCAGAGGATGAATTCTTGGCCCAGCAATCCGGACATGGAGCTGTGGCAGGTTGATTAGTGGATCACTTGGGTTAACTCCCCGAACTTCTGTCTTTAAATTATCGTACACACAGTTCACATCTTAATTCACATTCTGCAGCAGTGCTTACAAATGGCACATGGATAATGAGCCCCTTTCATTGAGCCTGGACTGTAGTTAGATCCCTGTAGTTGGTCTCTGTTTTGGTCGATACTGATCTTTTATTTATGCACCATCGTATAGTAAATAAAATACAGTATATATAGTATATAGAATATATCAAATCAATAGCAAATCAGAGAGAAAGGGGGTGGGGGTAGGGGGGAGGGGACTTACTATTGTCTATTTTGACTTGTTATTCCAAATACTACAGTAACTGTAAGTGAAGAGGTTTCCCCTGGCACATTTGTGTCAAAATATGCCATTCATGGTAAAGGAATGACTTAAATGTACATGGAGTATTCAAGATAGCAGTTGTTCCATTGTATTACTTGTCCATATGAGACTCCTACAGCACTATGGTATTTGTTTGTACGTTATCCTCCTCTGCCCCAACTTCAGTGTGCAATTATGAAATACGGAAGTCGCCGTTCTCATCTTGTATAACCACCTAGTCACACATTTGCAGTCTAGTGAAGCAAGGAATGGTAATGGCATCAACAGCAAATGACGTCATTAAACTAAAGTAAAAAAATCTGCATTATACCTTTAAGATTTTGTTGACACCTTAGACTATGTGGTAAAACCTTTACAAGATGCTACTATCACCAAACAATTTCAAGACGCAACTATGCCATGAAAGGTGCCCTTAGCGATATATTATTCCCAAATGTTGTTATACATTTCAAAGTGCAACGTTTCTAGTGTAACAGTCTTTATGCTATTCCAAAGTTCAACTATATCAACACTTTTGAATATGCAAATACACTCCTGTTGTACCAGCGCAACTGTCATTATCTTTCACGGCAAGTACGAGTAATCAGTACAATGCAATGTGTAATGCAGCTGGAAGTATCATATGATGTTAAACTATTCCACAGACAGTGCAGTGGAACGTGGAGATTCTTATGTAGGTATATCTTAGCAAGGTGCAACTCTATCAATACAGTGAAATGTGGAACGTCTTAGATAGGTGTAACTTGGGAAGGTGCAACTATATTATACAATGGAATGTGGAACGTCATATATAGGTTAACTTGGGAAGGTGCAACTATATTATACAATGGAATGTGGTACGTCTTATATAGGTGTAACTTGGGAAGGTGTAACTATATTATACAATGGAATGTGGAAAGTCTCATATAGGTGTAACTTGGGAGGGTGTAACTATATTATATACAATGGAATAAGGAACGTCTTATATATAGGTGTAACTTGGGAAGGTGTAACTATATTATACAATGGAATGTGGAACGTCTCATGTATGTATACTTCATCAAGGTGCAACGATCGTAATACTGAAGCAACTGACAATTTGCCAGGAACGGTTACCCCTGCGATCTGTTTTCACAAATAACCTCAACACGCTACTCACTCACTTAATTCAACGTGTCCCGGATTCAAATGTAAACGGCTTCCGTTCTTTTTTTTCTTTTTTTTTTCGTTACACTGGTCCCGACACTCGACTCACCCTCGATACCATTCCGACATTGCGACATGTTCACAGAACGTTTCTCTATAGTAAAGCTCAGTTTTTATTTCTTTCGAAATGGCTTCCTTGACAGCTGTCGGAAATAGGAAGTGCACTCTTGGCTGATTCACTTGAAACATAATAGAACAGATACGATCAAGTATCCTGGCTTCTTCATGGGTTGAAGGTTTAAACACTGACGCTAGTAAAAAACTAAAAATCATGATTGATATGACAATATCCAAATATGCTTTGTCAAATTTTCTGCTCCGACGACTCTGTTTTACCGTCCAGATCTTCTTACTTCCTTATTGAACTGCTGTTTACATAAAATATTTTAAATGTCCATTTATCTCTCTCTGAAATATAGGACTTACATTTTTTACTGCTTTGTTAATGACTGCATGATTTCTTTCGTGTGGTCGCTACAAATAACCCCATTAATCTCTGTCTACTGTGCTAAGTGTTGTGAATGTATATTACATAGGAGGGCGAACATGTCAGGGTCATTTTTTCCATACGTATTAGGGGAAAATAATAATTTGCCATGGTTACGTGACGTCATGAAGAATACCATGACATCATGGTTCTTTTGCGAATTTTTACTTATTAACCCGTTAGAACATATTTTGGTACGTATCTTTACAGATAAACATAGATTTTCACAGAATTCTTCAATCTCCAGATCTTTTCGATCGATCGAAAGGACCAAACAACTGTCTACAAATATATGAGTATCTCCTGTTGAAGGAATCATTTGATAATGGGGCTGTTGGGTAGTCGTGTGGTTAAAGCGTTCGCTCATCACACCGAAGACCCGGTTCGATTCCCACATGGGTACAATGCGTGCAGGAAATTTCAGGTGTTCCTGATATTACTGAAATATTGCTAAAACTAAACTCACTCCCTCACTCATTTGAAAATCGTCCTTTGGTTACTTGGTTTCAGAGGTATTTCCCAGACAGCATTTATGGTTGGCACAGCATTGACCCAACATTGGCTCAACTTTTGCCAACGTTGGGCCAACTGTGAATGCTATCTGGGTTGTCGTTACCATGTGGTGGTTGTAACATTCCACATACAAATAACCGTCAGAAGATAATGGTAATATTAATCAAATTCTTTCTGCATATTTGTCCATAAATCGAGGCCTGACTCATATTACACAGATATATGAAGCTTAAAGTACACACAACGGACATCAGCTGTCTATTTTGTCGGCAGCAATTCGGATGAACAACAGGACTTGTCCTGGACGTGTGGTTATTTACTGTGATATATAAAATCAATGATGGCACCATGCTGTGAGAAAACTATAATCAAGCTTTTAGCAAATGATGGGCAAGCATTGGTGGAGATTTTCACTCGTGTTTCAGGAGATTCTAATCCTCCGATAAGACTAATATTTCTGTTTCCTTATTAGATCTACATTACAAATAGAGCCCACATTAGGTGTGTGAGTGTGCGTGTGTGTGTGGGGGGGGGGGGGGGGGAAACTGTCAGTCAATAACACGGCTGCTCAGTCTCGAAATCTCCCGTCATCTCCTTAATTCGCGGTTGTCTTTCAAGGCAGAGAGACAAGGAAATGTCCTAAATATTAGACGAGCGTAGTCCATGAGAATTGAACGGCAGAGACTGTAATTGAATATTGCCTTTTAAGATGGTCGGTGTTATCTGATGAGTGTCATTGGCAATCTCTGTACTTCTTGAAGTTCTTTGATGGAATGAGGCAAAATCGTCCGCACAATTGCGCTTCGTGCACTGTGATGTTTGTGTTCTCGGGATAGTATCTTCCTGGAGGAAAGCAGTTGTGGGTTGTCTCATGAAGACGCCAACTAGCCCTGGCGGCTCAGTAATTGTATCTCATCATGAAAGGAGAAATGTAATTTGCGTTTTTGATCACAGAAAACTGTTACCTATTTCAGCTTTGTTTCGGCAGTAGAACGTACAAGTGGTCACAGGCAAGGTTGAAATTCGTCTTTAACAATGGGAACATGTCTTAGCGTACACAGCGAGCGTCTTGCGGGCGAGCTTCTTGTATCTCTAACATATACAGTACTGGTAATTGATGTCTACTTGGTGTCTAGTGGGAGTTTAATGTATGTCATCTAATTTGCGGTTAATTGATGTCTACTTCATATCTTGTGGGAGTTTAATTCATATCTACTTGCGTACAGAGGGCGTCTACTTAATGTCTAGTCGGGGTCCAACTGACATCTACTGTGCGTAGATTAGGCGTCTGGATGATGTCATTGAGTTTTCTAGATGTCATTGGGCCTCCTGGATTTCAACAGATTTTCAACCGAGGGTTTACAGGGCGCCTGTTCGGGCGCTCGAACCATCTTCCTTTCCACTGGGTTCTGGAGCATTCTTGGTTGCAACTACATAACGATAGGGTGCCCGTGAAGATCCTGGTTAGAAATGGCCTTCAGTAACCATGCATATCATAAGATGCTAATTAGAAGATCAGTGGCCAGGTTCGTTGACTTGACGTGCCATCGTATCCAAATTATGTACACCGATTCTCATTCTGTTGATCACTGACTTGTCTGGTCCACATTCGATTATTTACAGACCGCCGCCATATAGATGGAATGTTGCTGGGTGCAGCCTTAACAACAAACCAACCAACCTGATGGACTCTCATGCCACTTCGTAGTGTAATCTGAATACATTAGGAAGCTTGAAAGCAGTTAACCTTTATCCAAAATTGGGATTGTCTTTGTCAAAATTGTCAAAGCTATACAGTATCACTACATTTGATTTACCTTGTGGATTTAGCCATCAAAGGTCAAGGTCTTAGGAGCCCCTGTTCCCAAAAATGGACAGTGCTCGCTTTAATGTCACAATGCTGCTCAAAGCATCCCTCTACTTTATTACATTGTCTGAGTGCGTCAGAACCTTCACAATACCACAACAATAAAACTGATGACTTTTATTTGAAAGTTAAAGAGTGTCTGTTTCATCATGCTAGCCAGTGCAGCACAGTTCAATGTTTTTTTAAGTCAGGTGTCCTCCAGCACTTAGCAGGCCTGAACCGAAAGCATATCGCTATTCTTGGCCCATTAGAGGCTACATGGACAATGAATTATTCAATGCTGGGTGTTTTAGTTTGGGCGTAGTGTAATCAGGTGGTGCGACATCAAAGCATCAGTACATTATTCCCAACCGTGTCCTCGTTCGGGGCCGATTGTCAGCCTGCAAAGGGACGTCACAGCCAGCTCTGACGCCGATACGTTGGCCCGGTATCAATATTGATGTTGTAAATGTAATAGACGCTTATTTTAGCCTATATTAAGACCGAAACCCATTGTTTTATGAAAGGACGTCTTTTCAAGTGTTTGGAATCAATTTCACTGGAAACTCTAGATTACTGTAAGTGTTGGTCGATCTCTGAATCGCAGATAATTGAGTTTTGCATGACACTGTTTTCCCGAAAGTCGCTATGTTAATACAATTGGCGTCAACAAATAAGAACAAGGCGTTCGTTAACTAATGGCAATGTTTAGATAATAATAGAACTGTTATCTTTGAGACGGAGCTTGGTCCGATCGATCATCTGAGATGAACCTTTGATGCGTCTCGGAGTCTTGGGAACTCTGGCTTGATATTCCAAAGGTGTGTGCAACACGCAAAAACACACACAGACACAGACAGACAGACAAACACACACACACAGTCAAGGGAAGGCACAAACACACACACACACACACACACACACGAACAGTCGACACACACACGAACGCACAAACACACACGCGCACACGCGCACACGCGCACACTGTGTGGGAACACCAGCACTCGTAAAATATCGTATACGCTAGAGTGAGTGAGTTTAGTATAGTAACTTTGCGACACCTAGTGTTTGAAATACAAATCACTGTCGCACAAGATGTTTGTGGTACTGAACTGGTAGTGACGGTGTATATTGCTAGAGAAAACACTAACTTTACACATCAGACACGGTAGTATATATCGGCAGCTTATATAACGTCATTTGTTTGTGTTTATATCTAACACATCATTGATATCCCAGATACATGTGTCTGACGGCAACCTGCAAACAATCGCCCCCTGCTAAAACTTTGCATCTGACCAACAGCAGAAGGAAGAACCCTTGCTTATGATAAACAGGGAAATAAACAAAGAAAATCAGGTGACAAGAGAAAAGCCCAGCAACAGTACATTCCACAGGTCGTATAAAATGTTTACACTGTGTGAATTTCTGGGTTTGGTTATGCTGAAATGTATTCTTGCCATCATATCGATAACTTTACGGTGATTCTGTGTAGGCGTTACATGTGCGGTAGTGTATGTTAACTCTGTGCTCGTATCTGGCTGCTCTCTCTCTTGTTGGCCTTCTTTCAGCGGTATCTCTCGACATTCACCCAATTTAACCCGGAAGTGAAGTTATGCAATACACCACCTGTTGCCATACGTACGACTGTGACACCAGGCGTTCATACAAACCTGTTCCTATAGGGTACGATTTGTGTTCTCCGTGTCATGTGTCCATATCACTCACTCATGCATGCACGCACTCATCCACTCACTCATACTGAAAGGATCACTCCATACTTCTGAACAGTTAAAACACAAGGAAAGTGTGATGAGCTCTCTTAGCGCTTTGAACACACTTTGACCCTTTAGTGTGGAGTTTAGAACAATATAAGAATCCATATTGTGTGTTATCAAGATTGATACATGATGGCAGCTGGTGTGTGTGATGTGTCCAAAGTAGTAACTGAACACAAGCCATATTGGTTGTCAAGGATAGTAAATCCACAATGCTGACTCGAGGCTCAACCTCAGTAGTAGTGCACACTAATGCATGCACTATGTTAAGTTCAGAGTTCTTTGAATTATCCTCCTTGGTCTGGAATTTTCAACAAAGTGGTTTAGATTAATGACTAGCACGAATGCCCTGCATCAAAGACCTCCATCAGTGACCAGCATTAATGACCTGTATCAATGGTCTTCGTCAATGACCTGCATCAACGGTCTTCGTCAGTTACCTTTATCAATGGTCTTCATCAATGACCTTTATCAATGGTCTTTATCAATGGCCTTCAACAATGACCTGTATCAATGGTCCCCATCAATGACCTGTGGCAATGGTCTTCATCAATGGCCTTTATCAACAGCCTTCAGTGACCCTCATCAAGATGTGAAATAACCAACATACTATTCAAAGCGACGTTAAAACGATCTACTCACTCACATACCTCACCGTCTGTAAATTTCATGCACATAAACATCATGAGATATTATCTTTCTTATACTAACTGTCGATACTCGATGTTACTTTTTTGATTGATCATTGCCTCATCAAGAACTTGATCTTATTCAAATGTCTTCTTTAATGGATTAGCCCCCGAAATTCTTAAGAGTAGGAACACCTTCATTAATTTGGTATTCAAATCGCCATTAAAGGTTTGTTTTGCTTGCTTATGGTGTTGTCGGAATCGCACAACCAACGCAGTTTTTGCAGAGATTTCTGATGAATATGGAAAGGGAATTTTGTCGCTCAAATTTGGAATAGATTCAAGATAATTTCTTTTTTGCCAACCAATGGGGAAAACGCTGATTTTCATTGATCCATTTATATCCTGTTCAGCGTGAATTTGCTTTTTACGCCCAATGAAGTACGTTTCTTTGGATGTGCGTTATTCAGATATGAAGCTCTCTGAAGATGATGTATCAGAAATTATGAATAAATATATCATACATTATGAAGACAGTAACATCTACGAAAATGATAAAGACAATAGTCGAGATCCTAATTTGTCTGAAATCAAATTCATCTCCACCACGGTTCATATTCCAAAGGAGATCAATACTGTATGCACAACAGTTGTGTAAAGATAGTGTGTAAAGATAGTAACAGAAAATTTAATTTACCGACAGAGGACTTGTGATTAGATTTTATTAGAAAAGACTGCGATAGTGATAGGAAACTTTTTGTTTGTTCCTCGGAAATCAGCCCCGTCAAATTACGGTGAACCTTTAAAGTGTAATAAAGTAATTGATGCACTGAATAACTATCCAGGAGTAGATGTCACGAACAGGGGTTATATTCAAACTCAGAATCCTCAAAGCGCAGAAATCATTTGGCACAACACTGACCATAATAATGTCAAGCGTTTGGGTAGCGTAGTAATTAAAGCGTTCACTCATCACACCGAGGACCCGGGTTCGATTTCCCACATTTGTACAATGCGTGAAGCCTTCTGTCCTCTGCCCTGGCAGTGTTGGGATATTGCTAGAAGCGGCGTAAAACCATACTCCCTCACTTAACTCCGCATTTAAATGTATGCCAAAGCAAACCAGAATAGACGTCAAGAATGTATAATTATGCATATGTACTCCACATGATTTTATTTTGTCGCACTGTGTCCTAATAATTACACCCCATTCGCAAAATGCTTTGTTTGGATTAAGAGGACTGGCTTTGAATGACTTGGCGTGTGACATTGATTATAAACAAAGCCCTGTGCGATGCATCGAACCCATCGTGTGATCTGCACCAGCAGTGATGAAGATTGTGCAATACGTTATGCATCACTTGCAGCCCCAGTGGGAATGTAATAAACCTTCATAACTTCATATCATAAATACACAATAACCATATGAGATGACATTTTTTTTCCTAATGGAACAGTTATCTTTAATCATGCTTTGAAATCAACGCCGTTTATAGTTGTTTTGTGTTTATAGTTGTTTGTGTTACTTGTGAGTCTGGAGAACGACCGGATGACATGCAAGCTGGATTGTTAGAAGGCTTTGGTTCAGAGAATTATCGGCTGGTGATTTACTTTTTATATGCAACTTGTTAGTGTTCAGAGGAGTGTGTTTAGAGACCAGGCACCACCAAAGTTAGAGCCACGGTCAGTTTCAGTTTTCAGGTTATCCTCGAGGAGGATTTTAGATGTTTGAGATTTCATCCTTAATTTAGGATCGTTGGTCTGTTGGCTTTCAGCAATATTGTAGCCATAGAGTCCAGTCAGCACCATATGTGTTGTTTCGATAGTTGTCCAAAACGGTTTTACTCACTCACTCAGGTTTGGTCATAACTGAAAAATCGTACTCACATTATGCTTGATTATCAATGCAGTATGATTGGTAGTGTGTTTTTTTTTTCGTCGCAGTTACATTTCCCTTTAATAACTAGCTGCAGGACACAATGGGTTTTTCATTCCCCTACACCGCCAAGCTTGTACCAAGTGGCTGCTACAAGGCGATATGAAATGAAGTCTGGCTTATTTGCTTAAAGTGAACAAACAGGATATTGCCACCACTGTTAGGAGGCGGACTGCAGTATATATACGTTGAGTCCATCTCAATCAATAGGTCAGTCTGACCTGAGCGTCCGCAGGGCATTCCCGCAGTAATGGCAAACCACTCTTGCCAGATAGTTAGCCAAGGTTAGCCAATAACCCTGCTTATCGTTTCTTTTCTATCCCAGAATGTCACATGAACTATGGAATGATGAAGTGAGTATTGGTATACGCCATTTTTGGTTCACAACATTTTTTCGTGTCATATGTGGTGTTGGAGCGGAGCCAAATTGGTTTTAAGAACGCCAGAAACATCTTCAGACCGACTTCCGGATTCGAACTCACAGGTTTCTGCACGCCTGGGGATTGCTGCCTCAAAGAAAGACTAATCCAGAACGAACGCTTTGCCTTTGTGCGCCTTGTTCGATTTCACGCATTTCAAAGTAATCTAACTCAATTCAATTTTATAACGACTTTAACAGCAGTGCAAAATGCGTCCCCGAATGCAAAGTGTGAAATTGATCGCCGGCGCTATGGGAAAAGTATGAGATCAATGAACACGCTAGAAGTGTAGATTTCAGTGTCAGCCCAGTTGATTTTGCACGACTATGCTAACACTTTAGACAATCCATACCTCATCACTTAAGACTAACAGCGTCTATTATTCCACAGTTATCTCCCATGCGATCCAGTAAGTGGGAGCACATCCCAGGACAGGTTGAATATCCCTAGACTGCCCAGCTCCACGGGAGAAGTGCTTGTCCTCGCCTAACAGCTGATCAATAACCACTAGACCAGCCGACATTGACTGTGCCAATATACTCATAGTCTTATCGTATTCTAGCCAGACTCGGAACAATGACGTGAAGCGCCTCAAGTCGTTGTGTAAAGTTTAGTCAATTAGCCGTGTCCCTATCCAATTGTAATACGGTCGAATCCAACCTATAAATCTATGTTTGTTATTCTTAAAGCAGCACCCGCCCTTGTGTTTTTCGTTCAAAGTATGGGTTTGACAGGTAAGCTAAAATACTGCGAAGTAAACATCATTCGCTGTTTAATGTCAGTCGCCACAACCGGTTTTACAGTTCAAACATATTTTATACCGTTGGTTGAGGAGTCTCATTTTATTAATCAGAGAAATGCAATTACATCGTGAAAGAGGCTTAAAGTATTACATAACGTTTGAAGAATTTACGAAACAATTACTTAGCCCTGCAATGGCGATGTTGCCAGCAATAGGAGTTTTAATGGAAATCATGACTGCACATCTCGTGAGAGACAGAAACATTTTTATTTTCGTCTAATCGATATGGTTTCTGTCTTCGGTGATGCTTAGGAAACTGCTGCAATGACAAAACGCCTACCACACACACATATACGCTCATTCAACTAGACTCTCCCCCCCCCTCTCTCTCTCTCTCTCTCTCACACACACACACACACACACACACACACGCGCGCACACACGCACATACTCACACAGACACACACACAATGTCATACACAATGTTCTGCAATTGCTGCATCTTTCAAGGTCATTACAGCAATGAATACCTATAGTTTGTGAAGCAGAGGAGATGAGTCGATTCTTGGTCAGTGTCTAATGAGACACTGACCAAGTGCAGATACCATACTTCCTCACAGACGACCGAGGGACATTTTTCAAGGTCATGCTTGTGACATTTAACAGAAATAACACGGGCACTGCATTTTGTGGAACATTCTATGTGAGGCTGGATGAGTTTGTAATTAATGGCGACTCTGACCACAGGAGGATGACGTCATTATCGCCATTCATGCTGATCACACCTCCTGCTGTCTTGAATATCTCTTGGATAGCAGCCATGTTTGCATGACACGCCCATTTATACGGAACTCGATAGCAATAGTGAGGTTTAACACGTCAAATTCTGATGTATTATGGCTAGCTAGTTCGTCTTTAATAAGGGACCGTTCATAATGCTGGCTAGAATTGGTGATGGTTTTTATGGAGAAGCATGTACAATGTGAAAGTACACAAATAAACTGACACCTCCACCCACCTCACCGCATGTCATGTACAAATCAATGACACCCCCAATACGTGTGTACAAAACATATTACCCTGTCTCCACAGAACAAAATGGGTGACCTTCCCATAAAATTATCACCCCTGCCCATAAATTATAAACGGTCCTTATCTTGATTTGCCACGTTGATGGAAGAAGAAGATTAGACAGGCAGCTTTAAAGTGGGAATTTTACATCACGGAATTCGTAAGTCTGTGATGCAGACGCTGAACTACATACCTATATATGGACTGACTGGACCTGCCTATATCCCCACTGCCTGGAAGAGAACACAACGTCTGTGTCATACCATAAACCCTCGCCGTGGATCGACAACCGCCAATCGATGTCTAATTTCACATGTAAATTTGAATGGATAACGGCCCACAAATCGATGCCTACTCACCATCTCCCGACCTAGTTGTGCTAAAATGACCACAAATATTACTTTTCGCTTGAATCTCACGTCCTTGTCAATTCAAGTCGAGATTTCAAATAAATAGACTCCTAAAGTAAACATTGATCATAGAGGCAAATTGTACACGTTCCATTCTACAGTCCTATGATCGATTCCCGGTTGTTGGTTTGTCAGTACCATGCCTTCCTCGAAGGTTCGAGACCTGTCAAGATCCTGATTAGAACTGGTCTTCAGTACCCAGTGCTTGCGATAGAGTCCTCTGTCGGCTAACGGGATCGGGTGGCCAGGCTCACAGGGTTGGTTGACACATATCATCGTACCCCAGTTGCGTAGATCGATGCTCATGCTGCTGATCACTGGATTGTCTGGTCCAAATTCGATTACTTATAGACCACCGCCATATAGCTGGAATATTGCTAAACTCACTCACTCGAAGTTTCCAAATAAATGCTAAACTTAAACAGGCTTCACATGGAACTGACAAGTTATCAAATAAATGCATTTCAAAGCAGCTTTAAACCTAACTCACTCACTCACTAGTGGTAGTGTAAAGGATTAGCATTACTAAAACATATTTATGTCACACAAGATCTCATAATCCGACTTTGTATCATACAAGCCGTACCCAGCATGGACGATCGGCTCCATGCAGTAAAATTTGCACTCAAGACCAAACTTCATTTTGCGTTTTATGATCTTTAATCCAAGAGTGATTTATGTTATTTAAACATTTCCCATTTTGTAGAATATTATTCCATGACCATAGTGCTATGGCAGCCCAGCGGGGCTATTCATCATGCTGGTTGACTCAGCTCCAATCCCGACTGGGCTGCGTAATGGAGCGCGATCACATGTAAAGTCAGCACACACGAGATAAGGGAGAACAACATTCAGATTCAAGCCACGTCGGACAATGGACTTTACTTTGTCTTTATTCTGATAGTGATGGATACGAGGATGACGACGACAGCACGTATTTGTTGCATGGAACGAGGATCTGGTGACCGGTCGCACAAGGTCAATGATCTCAGTGGCGATCTGGGGCACCAGTGGCCTTGGGACGTTTATCACAGATCACTCTACAGACTTCCTCCTCTTATGTGTGTCAGATTTGCGACATCGTTTAAGTCTTTCCTCCCTGACGCACCGTGACAAGACTGTAATGTTGTAAAAGCAGCCTTTAATACAACTAGTTCGCTGGGGTTGGTTTTTGAGAAACGCCGCCTTGTAAAGTATCCCTCCTGCTCACTGTCACTTGGAACAGTCATATTTCATAGAACCACTTTAAGCGTACCCACCAGATACCGGCCACCACAGCATGTGTTGAAAGTACTGCCCATGATATGTTACCATCAGAGATACCTGGATGTAACCGCAAATTAAAAAGGTTCTAAACAGGAAAAATATTGCTGCGTGTTACTAATTTAAATTTTGTCGAAAAAGAACTTTCATTTTTTAAAATAACATGCTGAATTTGTTCAGATGCTTGGTGACAAACTGCCCACTGGTCACATCGCGGAGAGTTTCTGGACAAACGGGTTTTCAGAACCTGACGTGAGGTGTGTAAGCATTACAATGAAACAGTGATAGTACATTGTGTTTCCTTCCTCACTGCTTAAACCCGTCACATGCCAGTCAATTCACTTGCCTAGGTTACGTGTAATGCACGTTAAAACTGGCAAATGTATCTGCTATCATTTTGGTGACATGTTAGAATCTAGATAAAATCTTGTTAAGACTCTTCTTGGGCATTATAAGGTGTTCACTGACCGCGTGGGGAAGATTGGTTAGTGAACCCTCGATGTTCGTTTATGTTCGCTTATGTTCGCTAAGCCCGAAGGGCGAGGTGTACAGAAACAAGCATCGAGGGTGCATCAACCCATGGGCCCCGAGGGACCATTGAACAACGTATTTATCTTACCCAACACCTCAGTGTTAATGTTGAATTGTTTGAAGCACGGTCTCAAAAACGTTTTGTCGTCATCGCTAGATTTTGCAGACTAGAAACACAGATTTAGAGTTATCTCCCTTCCAGCGATTTCTATTTGCAAAACATCGGTCATTTCCGTACGTCATACGTGATTCAGTGTTATTCGAGATAAAGAATTACTACCAAATGAGTTCCCGGCAGGGTACACAGAAAATGTTACTCGCTTGTAAGCGGGGAACATTGAAAATAGTAGAAGAACGCTCAGCCAATCAGAAAACGACATTTATGTGAGAGGTAAGATAATGAAAATGCATTTGACCAAGATTTGTATGTGCAATGTCACACAGTCGTGTGGAGATTTGATTCTGGCCCCGAATGCCTCATGCTTAGCTCTGAATATGAATCAGACGCACTGGTATTCTAGTTCAAGTGGGTGAGTTAGTAGAAAGACGCACTGGTATTCTAGTTCAAGTGGGTGAGTTAGTAGAAAGACGCACTGGTATTCTAGTTCAAGTGGGTGTGTTAGAACAAAGTAAGTATGTAGACTTACTGAACCAAATCAAAGCTTCGATCTTTTTGGCATACCTCCTCGTTTTTGTTTTTGTTTGTTTTAGGGGTCTTTTTTGTTTTTTGTTTGTTTGTTTTTTTATTGTTTGGTTTTTGGTGGTTTATTTTTGCTTTTGTTTATGTTTTGTTATAAGGGTTTTTTTTGTGTTTTTGTTTTGTTTTGTTTTGTTTTGTTTTGGTTTGGTGTGGTTTGGTTCATTAGTGTTGTTATTATAGTTGTTTTTGTTTCGTTTTTATTTTGTTGGGGTTTTTTCGTTATTTTCTCTTGTCTTTTTTTCTGTTTTGTTATTTTTAATAAAAGGGGGTATGTTCCATTGTTTTGGCGTTTCTTATGTATTTCGACAAATTTTATGAAATTCCGACTCCTGTACATTAAGAAACACCTATAGGGTAGGGATGCATAAGGACACTGTTTTGTCTTTGTCTTGCGAAGATACCTTATCTTGATGACCTCGACGAGTTTTTTTTAACAATTTAGCTTTTCTAACAAATTGTCCCATAATTTTTTTCGATGATCACTACATTTTCGAAAATACTGTAACGGTCTAGGAATTGCCTCGGTGTATTTTGAGTTCTTTACATTGCTAACTGATATTTCTGTAATATGAAAACGATGGTGGTTTCGATGAAACATATCCATACTGATGTGATGGGTTACGGAAAATAGACTGGTATATCAAAACTTCCTCAGTGCCGTGTACACAGTGTAATCTTGTCTTCATAATTCCCCGGCACTTGCAAAAGCACCACTGAGAGACTATACAGTTGCTACAAGGGTGTGTTTCCCTGCACAAATCTCTGAACTCCCTGAAGGAGCAGCCCGCCTTTCCATGAACGGTTGTTGTCAAGTTTGGCCGATTTCTCCAGTATCTATTACACAAAAAGAGTGCTTCTGGAATTGACAGCAGTCATTTGATGTTTAGATGAGCTTCCGTCAGATGAAGGAAATAGACAGCAAGTTGTAAAACTTTGTCCCTGCCCTAACTTATCTCTTCTTCTTATCTCTATCAACTTTTTAATTATTATTTTTTATTTATTTTTTTTTATTTCATTTTTTTATTCGCTTCAATTGCTTGCAGTTCAACGGGATACTCTTCTGTTGGTGACAGTTCAACAGGATATATCGGTAGAAAGAGTAAGTTACAAATTGCACAATGAAAAAGCAGACAGTACAATGTAAAATGTATTGGGAATATCCAGACTAGACAACTGAAGTGCTACATGGGTCATACAGAGAATGTGAAAAACTAATTTCATTACAGGATTGCATCTAGGTTTTCCATTTTCTGTAAAAAATGTTTCATATTGTCGTTTTTCTTATCGATAAATATCTGTAGTTCTGTAGATTGTGAAGCTAGGATTGTATCCTTTTATAAATGTGGCGCTTTGCCAGTAGTGTCATGTGGTTTTCCACTGCAAACATTATATTTCGTCCGTTTTACCAAGGACTTAAGTTACGAAATGGTTAAAATCTCTCCAGAACATTTTGATGATTGGACAATCAAGACAAATATCAGTGGTAAATATCCTCACTTACTGAGACACATAATGTGCATAGGTCATTATTTAGTTTTATCAATTTCATTTGTAGTAGTTTAGTGTAACAGGCTCTGTGCAAAAACGTATATTGAAAGCCTGAAAGGTTCGTGTCTATAGTGGATTGTTTGTATTGTGATAAAATGGTTATCCAACTTATCAAATCATTTTGTTATTAAGGCCATCTGTGTATAGTCCACGTTTCTGTCCAATAAATAGGACAACTGTTAATAGTGATGTCTACTGGGAACAGTTGATGTATTGTCACTATTGAAATGACAAAGGTGTGTAAATATTCCGTATAGCAACTCAGAATAGTCGTTGCCTCATTATTATTGACAAAGATTAATTAGAACAACAGAGGCCACAGGAGAATGTGTCTAACAAGAACATAATACACCTCACCATAATAGATTATATTATTTATTTTACTTTGTTAACAGAACAACCAATGTTAAATCAATTTATTACCCACGTGGTACTTCGTAAAGGTGAATCATAACAAAGTGTTATGACACTTATGTGTCATAACACCTTCGAGTGATTTGATTGGCTAATACGTGAACTTTGACATTGCTGGTACTACTTTCATCACTCATTCCATTCATGATTTTCAATCGAGTTTTCACACCTGAGAGCATGTAATTTGTAAAACGAAAACACTTCTGTGGAATTAGATACAATTTATTTCATTTATTGTGGTTACAAGCATTATTTTGAAATCTATGATAACTCAAGGTTTCTGTAATAAATAGGAAAATAAAACAATCTATAAAAATACGTAAACAAATACGTCTAGTAGGCCTCTCATGAGTGTAAACAAATATGGCGTCACCCGTAAAAGTTATTGATTTCGTCAAAATTGACGGACAATTGGTTGGAAGAGTAGTGAATGTTATCAAGAGACTGAATACCTTCTGCGTGTATGTTGTCAGGACTGCACAGTAACACACAACATCAAAAGACAAACAGCGGTCTTGTATCTCTATCACTGCCACTGTCAGCCGCATCCATTCGCGTCCTCCCGCACAAACATATTGTCACTGCCATGTATCCCGTGATTTCTTATGTAGGGGTCAAAAGCACTTCCCAGAATCTGAACACAATAGGCTTGAAATCGTCTTCGTTCGAGGTTGTAGGCTAAGTTTTCAGATCCAATTTTCGGTGGAGTCTTAACATAAACATAAACATCGAATCTCGACAATTGGGAATTCCAAGCCGATGAGAGGGCGTCACTGGCATCCTGCGCAAAGCGTCGCCGAATTAGTTACAGTAACTCGTCCTCCGATGAAGAACCTTAAGCTCAACTATTTGAGACATACAGTTCCCTGTTATTCACATTCATCTTTGATGTTGAGTTTGCCGCTCCTAATTAAATGCTCCACAGAATCTTCTTCTTAGGGAACACTTCTCAACATGACGACTAGCCCGACAGTGATGGCCGATTGACGTTCAGGCTAGATTTAGGTCACGTAGTCAAGTTCAAAATGTTTACACTTCGCAAGTGTTTTGATGAATTACATTATTGCTTTTGAAAACAAATCCTCAACTGAAAAGAATTAAATTTTCATTACGACTTGATTCTGCCTTAATTTGTTTATTTTCTTGTGATTTGGCGCCGTATAGGAAATACATTGCCTCTACGCAGCGTACGTTTTCCTGGAGTGAAGCGGTTGACATTCCAATCACCAGTATGATGTATTAATCCGCGTTACATGGTTCTGTTTAGGAAAGCAAAATATTGCTTTATTTTAACGATATTTTCACTCTTTAGAACGTGGGTAATAAATAGGATACAAAACTCGTTCCCCTTTCATATCAGACTAAAGCTCGTGACAAACCAAAATTATTTCACTCGGGGCATAAACTTGATATGAAAGGGGAAGGTCGTTTAATATCCTATAAATGGAATATATCTAACCAGAACAGACGCCATGTCAATATGGTTTATGTCTAACCAATACAGACGCCATGCCAGTTTGGAATATGTCTAGCCAGAAGAGCAGACGCAATATCAATATGGATTATGCCTAGCCAGATGTACCCCATATCAGTATGGATTATGTCTAACTAGAAGAACACACTCATATCAATGTGGATTATGCATAACCCGAACCACAAACTCCATATCACTATGGATTATGCTTAAACAGAACAGACACCGTGTCAATATGGATTATGTCACACCAGAACAACAGATACAATATCAGTAACGATTATGTCTAACCAGATCTAGATGCGCCATATCAATATGGATTATGTCAAATCAGAAGAACAGATGCAATATCAATATGGATTATGTCTAACCAGAAGAGACACCATGTCAATATGGATTATGTCAAATCAGAAGAACAGATGCAATATCAATGTGGATTATGTCTAGCCAGACGAGACGCCATGTCAATATGGATTATGTCTATCTAGAAGAACAGACGCAATATCAGTATGGAGTATGTGTAGCCCGATGTAGATACGCCATATCAGTATGGACGTCTAACCACAACTACAGACGCCCTATCACTGAGGATAATGTCTAACCAGAAGAGACACCATGAGAGTATGGATTTTGTCTAACCAGAACAGTGAGTACCGTGACAATATGGATGAAGTCCAGTTATGCAAAAGATGCCACTTTAATATTTATAATGTAAGTTGAAAACAACAGATACCACGCCAATGTGGATAATGTCCTTTTACAAACAGAGATGTCATATCAAAACATATAGTGTCTATCAAAACCTTAAATTCCCAACAATATGAATAATGTCCAGTCAAAACAAATATTGCCACGGTAATGTAGGCAGTGCTCAATAACGTTAATGTCTTAGTCATAGAAGCGTGGGTACAAACACTGACAAATGCCGAAACATATTCAGTCACAGATGTCATGCACC
Source organism: Haliotis asinina (assembly GCF_037392515.1). Taxonomy (NCBI): domain Eukaryota; kingdom Metazoa; phylum Mollusca; class Gastropoda; order Lepetellida; family Haliotidae; genus Haliotis; species Haliotis asinina. The sequence continues at coordinate 10,491,969 of NC_090294.1, read as the reverse complement.
CCTTCAGGACCAACAGCAAACAGCGGTCCCTCAGACTACTCATCCCGAGCGGCCTCCTGGTTCACATGTTCTTTACAGATATAAATACACTGAGCTGTTAATGCTGAAAGCCTTGAAATATTCTTCTCAAATGTATCCCAAGCAAAGCGTATCCCGAAAAGTAACAGCTTGAAAAAAATATGTCTTGTTACACGGAGACATGCGTGATGTGAGAAGGTCGGATGTACATGCCTTCAGGTGAAATAAAACCCATGAATATGATTCTCACTCAGGTACCTTCGATACCAAGCTTTGGAAAAAGGAAGCTTTCTGTACGTCATCAGACAGCAGGAGGGACAAATGCATCGTCGATGATGAACTGATGTCCCGCTAATCAGAAGAACCTGTTGAGATCAATATGTTACCATTAAACATGTATGCCAGATTCTTGCGGTCGACGAAAGCAACGTCTAAGTATGGCGGCTTGTCATGAAACAATGATACTCTATAGCAACTAACAAATTCTTTACGCTTTTATTACACGTTGTTCTATATTGGTCGACTTCAAGCTGGACATCAAAAATCACTATTAGCCTAGCACCGCAGAATCTAAAGTTTGTAATCTTTTTGGTAACGTTCAAGTCTTTAGATTGGTATTTATCTTCAGAGCAGCAGAATGGTGCTTAGTTATCATAGAGTACTTTCCATGTAAGAAATAGGGGGCGAAATGTTTTAACTAGTTCAAATTTTATAATAACACATGGGGATTCGGGATTCGGGATTAATGTCGTCACGTCGAAGACCCGCGTCCGATTTCCACATGGTACACGTGAGGCCCATTTCCGGTGTCATCCGCCGTGATGTTGCGGAATATTGCAAAACGCGGCTTTAAACCACATCCGCGCATCCCCTTGCAGCATCCCGAATCCAAGCGGTAAACCTGATGTATCACATTTCCTATCTTAGCATCAACTCATCACCGTTGATGGTGCGTTTAAACCAACGACGGCAGATAACTCATCACCGTTGATGGTGCATCTAAACCAGCTACGGCAGATAACTCATCAGCATTGATGGTACGTCTAAACCAACGACGGCAGATAACTCATCAGCGTTGATGGTGTGTCTAAACCAACTACGGCAGATAGGTCATTAGCGCTGATGGTACGTCTAAACCAACTACGGCAGATAACTCATCAGCGTTGATGGTACGTTTAAACCAACAACAGCAGTAATCTAAGATGGGTTTATATGATACGTCTGAACCAACGACAACAGTAAGTTCATAAGCGTTGACGGAACGTTTAAACCAACGACAGCAGTAAGCTAAGCAGCGGTGACAGTACGTCAAAGCCAACAAGAGAAAACTCATCAACGTTAATTGTACGTCTATACCAACGACCGTAGAAAGCCTATCAACGTTCATGTTACATCTAAACCAACGACAACAGACAACTTATCATCGTTGATGATACATTAACAACATCAACGGCACAATTTGTCCCCAGTAACCAATCCACGACGTTAAAGGGCCTGACACGCCGATTCGTTTTTGCATCCTCTTTCCACGACTGCCCGGCTACATGCTAATAGAAGTGTAGTAATGTTTGCGCCGTCAAGTTTACTTTCACTGCAAAACTGATTGATTGACTTATCTACGACTCACAACAAAATAAAACCCACTCACTCAGCCCGCATGTCAACCCACCCAGACATCAGGAGTGGTATGTTCTCCTGAGGTCGTGGTTAAGGAAAGCAGCACAATGTACAGGGACCCACGTATGTGACAGCATACAGTCTCTTCCACTGACCTGAATTACTTCCACGCGTACACTTGAGACTGATCGTGCCCAAGTCATTGATAGTGCTAATTTTGTAAAAGCAACGCTATTAAAGAACGTCTAAGTGTATGGGTTAAAACTAGTCCTATCCCCAGCAGCCACTCTCGTCTCGTCATAGTTTGTAGATACATTAGCAGGCCGGCAAGGCACCGATCTGTAGGAGAAAGCTTCAAGATCGGCGTGATAGTAAGGACAGAACAATCCAGTGAAACGACACAGTGTGTCATTAGCTTTGTGATGGAAGGACAGGGGTCAGTGCTTGCTTGTGTCACTATCTTACATCATCGAACATCATCACGCAAGACGGTGTCTGTGTACCCAGTGATTCACAGAACCAGAATTATAGTCGCGGTTTATTGTGTCTTCAGGAGTTTGTGGGGAAATTACTTGTCTGTTCAATCATATTTATAGGTGCATACACGACAGTACAACCAGTTCAACAGATAAGCATACTCCTCCTGTCGTCCCTTGAATCATTCGGAGACTTCTCTATCCTGCAAGCATGATGTAGGTTATACAATAGACCGATCGGATCCACAGCTCCACAGAGGTTCGGCGCCACCTTTGACCAACTTGTAGTCTTGGTTGCCGCGTAACAGTTTCAGACCGTAGATTAATGTTGAGATAGGACTAGGAAGTTCAAGTCTTTCACATGTGAGTGGCCCTTGAAGACATCTGTTAGAAACACTCCACCATAAACCAGAGCTATCGGCCATGATCGACAGCCTCTGACACAATGGTCTTCGAGCTGTTATCGCATACCACGTGACCAGCCGATAAGGTTTGCGGAACTTGATGAAAAAAAGAAAATGGTAAATGGAAATTTTGTGATTTTCAAAGTGATTTTTGCTGCATGTACTTCTTTTGGACGGTGGTTGAGATCAGATGATGGTACGTACACATGGTCGTCCAATCTGACTTCCATTTTCAACATCAATAAACTCCGTGAAGCTTGCTGTTTGTTTTTAGCCTTTGATGTATCTGCCCATTCGATGAAAGCTACACCAGTCTCAATCAATTTCTCAATGACGTCATAAGGCTCCGACAATGAATAGATAGTTTTGTTGGACATCGTCAGACTTTTCTCCAAACCAACTATAGTGCCATTCTGCACGATATGGGAAACGGAAGTGACCGTCATCGAATCAATTTGGTTAATCTAAAGCCGCGTAAACTACTGTAGAAAGACAGTGCTTCCCTTTAACGATATTTGAAAAGGGTAAACTGAGTGTACAAGCACTAACGACACGTACTAATCTCAGAAAGAATAACAAGTGAAACAAGTGAAGGTCAAGGTCATTGTTTGTCAATCTGCAGTCGATAATATTTATACAAATCAGCTTTGGGCTGAAGCACAGACAGATATTACGCTGAGGTCATGCATATTTCATCTTGGGTAAAGATGAAAGGAAATTGATTTCGGTTATGAAAAGGTCATTGGTGGTCCACAGCAAGACATTCCAACCCAAATGAACAAATACAGCAGGTTACTGCTTATTTGCATGTACCAAGGATACGCCGATTTATTACTCGACTACGGGATAGGCAAAATAATCAGCTTCTGTACGGATGATAAAAGGTTAATTAAGTCAAGGTCACGAACCACACGGTTGGGTGACTGGTGTAAATTACGTCCAAATCTACGTTCAAATTGACATCAACTATATCACGGTCTTTCCTGAAAGATCGTAATACCAGGGCCCACTTGCACAAAGCGATCTTAGTACTACGACTATCTTAAGCCTAAGTTGGAGAATGGGAGTTACAATCACTGTAGCGGTAAGGTAGCTTTGTGCACGTGAGCCCTGATTAGTAAAGTAAGACTGAACCAGGTTCAGAAAGTGATCATACCTCTTCGACTTTACAAAAACAGTGGGGAGTGATTGAGTCTAGGTTTACGTCGTTTTAGTAATGTTCAAGCAAGTTCACAGTGGAATACCAGATAACGGCTTCACGCATTTGAGGAATCAAACTCGGGCCTCTGTCATGCGTATGCTTGAGCAGCTAGTCTACCCATGTTGAAGCGTGAGGATTACCAGCATATCAACGCCAAAATATTGTTGTTCAATCAGGCCACGGTCAACAAACCAGAGACCTGTCAAAGACAGGCTTTCGCCACCAGGACATAAATCATTCCAACAGACTGGTAGTCCCAAATGGCTAAACAGAACGGAAGTCCCTTACTGCACTTGTCCACAATGAGACCTGCTGGATTGATGACGACACTAGGCATGTCGTAACATGTTAGTTTCTGGATAACACTTTCTCCGTTCAGGACAGGCAGTAAAATATTTTAATGAAGTATTAGAATCCTGTATGAGACTCATCCCAAAAGGTCTACAAAATGTGTGATACCCACGTTATAAAAGGCAAGTGTTCAGTTTGCTGAAATGGGAACCATGTCCATATTCACTTTCACGGTACAGAAAGTCAGAATCTAGACCACAATTGTTGTCCATCCAATTTTGTGGCAGTTTCAATGGTCGAGTGGTTAAAATCGCATACTTTGTAGAGAGTGTGGGTTTGAATCCTAGATTTTACCAATCCCAAACGCACTTTAATATAATCCCTTTTCATTTTAAGCTGAGAAGATGTAGTCTAAGATCTGTCTGCGAAATGCAATGACCGGTCGACAACTTCAGACAATCGATGAGCCCTCGATGATGTCATCAGTAAAACTACGTATACTTCGTATCCTGTAGACATTTATTATTTCGTCAGCAACTTGTGAGGCACGACTTTCAGTTTTATCAGACATTTATGTCGGGTTCTTGTACACTTTGATGTTGAATAACAGTTGTAAGGCAAACGAGTTCGTTTCTAGGGACTTATACAGTTGTTCAGTGAAATGTTTCCAGGGAGTTGGCTTACTGCTGGCGTTGTAAACTTTAGAAGCATTGATTTTTTATGAAAGCTGGGTTGTATATACTTCCACTGATGCTAAATGTCTTAGACAAATTTATTACCTTCATTTATAGATTTTCCTATTTGTATGATGCCTCTTATCCATTAGAATCCGAATGAACTGATCCTTTCACAGAACCAAGGGCAGCTCTTTAAATGCGAATATCTAGTAACTGCATCAGAAGAAATATGTTTACTGTCATGTGCTTGTAGTCAATAATTCAGTTAGAAGATAGCTGACCGACTTGCTGTATCGATTACTTGTGTATATTACTCTCCTTTTGTTTGAGTGAATACCAGAGAACCTTGATTGTAACCGGAGCTGCATATTAATATATTGTATATCGTTTTGTGTGCATATGGGTGTGTGCGTATGTGCGTTTGTACGGTGCGTGGTTGGATGACTGGATGAAGCCACACCGTTTTAACAATGTCCCATGTCTTGTATGTCTGGTTGAAGGAATGTTAGTTAAAATGGATCTCACAATCTTGGGATTCAAACCTCGTTTGTTGTGTTACAAGGAAAACGGACTGTGACTACATCGCCAGCCAAAACCACTCAACCAACACAAAAATCAGCCTGACATCAGATGCCTGCAATACTGTTAAAGGCAGTGCCCAGTACCTATGTGGGAGTCTTTACTTACTAAACAGCTCAAAACGATGAACTATGTTGATAATCACATGACAAATACCAAGAATCTCGCCTTGTCAGTGGTGTCACGGCAAGATTGGAAAAGACTCCGGGAACCAATTTATACAGGGCCCCAGGGAGGTAATTGTAGAGTTACCTCCCTTTGTACTGATCTAACGTTCGAATCCAGATATACTTCCCATGACCCCAGGTCTCATGGGGCAGATCGGTGCTCTCGTGTGTCATTAGACTAGAAATGTCTCTGAACCGTATCCCTTTCATCTTCCTTTGAGCTCGCACGCATTGATGTAATGTTAAAAGCTGATCAGAGCTCCATAAAACTCAAATGACTGCGTCATTCCTGAGATGAAGCTATTCTGTGCAAACGATCCGGGAACTGGTCAGATTGTGTAAACAATGCACATGCCATTGTATCACTGCACACGCACATGCACATGTAGAATTATAGAACCATTTCTGAATGGAGTCCCATCAGCGTGTTAAGTTTGACATAATAGCTTCTTTGCTAAATATGCATTGAGTAATTGATTGCATATGTTTTATATTCTCTGGAGATATCGCTGATTTACTAGCAATTATTTGAAGGAGTTTTTTGTTAGTGTTTTTTCCCGTTCTCCAATTTACTGGCACGAAATGTCATTGAGTTTTTTCTGTAGAATGACACAGATGGCTTCAATGGTAAAGAGCTGACTGCGTGTTGCTGTAGAAGGATGTGTTTGCAATCAGTCTGACAATTGCGGGACTCTTCCACCGTTTCATGTTGCCATGCTTGGTAGAGCCTGTCCTGATGTATCGACACAACGCAACGCAAGCATTTTCGTCATTTCCATGGCAACCGTAATGAAAGATGACATAATTCCAATCGGACACGTGCAAAACTCGTATCAATAGGGTTTCAGGCATGGTCACGTGATCGTGTTATAATCTCGTGAGAGGTGGGGTCCCACGAGATGATAAATCAGTAGGACATTTCACACTTTCTATGCCGATGTTATATCGACAACCGGCCCTCGATTCGTTGCAGAAACTGAAAGGGAAAACATATATACATCCAACATTAACCCTTTTCAAAGTTTGTAAATAATTTTTCAATTAATGAGTGTCAGTGAGTGTCAGTGAGTTTAGTTTTTGTGGCAGCATTCCAGCTATATGGTGGCGGCCTGTAAATAATCGAGTCTGGACCAGACAAAACAGTGATCAACAGCATGAGCATCGATCTGCGCAATTTGGAACCGATGACATGTACAAACTTGAATGATATGAGTTGTACCGTATAGGGGTACAAGGTCGGTGTAGGTTGTATCCGGGTTGTGCATGTACCGTAGAAACGCTACAACTCAAGTTGTATCTGTAACGTACCAATGCTACAGGGTCGACACAAGTTGTATTTATAAAGGGCAAACGCTACAAGGCCGATACAAGTTGTATCTGCAACCCATGTTTTTCGGAGGTGACTTATTTGATGTATTTCATTGTATCCCATTTGACTAGATCAGTTATCGTGGTGTCAATCTCTGGAATGTCTGGTCCAATCTCGGACCATGACATTAATAACGAGAAACACTGCTGGGCCATTATGGGTCTTTGTTGCTAACAAATAAACAATAACGTGTCATTATGGTTTGTATATCGAACAAACAAGCAAATACTGGTTCACAGCGGGTTATATCTGTCGCGTAGGAAGACTTCGGGTTACTACCAGTAGTCTTTTAACGTAGAAGCGCTGCTCTACCGTGTTCTTTCTATAACGAACACATTTGACCAGGTTGTCTTGTGGTACATAAAGTCCGTGCTGACCAGAATCAATATCAGCAACACTGGAATCGCCAATCCAGGATGGGAACAGTGCTATCCTGAGTTGTCTCCCCTACACTACAAAGCTGTAGCCCCGTTGCCAAGGATTCTGTTGTGTACCCCACAACCTGCCAATGTGACGACGTCATCGTAATTGCAACCTCTTGATGACCTTCAGTCTCCGTCTCAGGCATCCGCGGCGTTCTCTTAAATGATGGCACGTTTCGTGTGATGTATCTAAAAACTTAACGCAAATTATTATGGGTGCAAATTAGTAATTTCTCCAATGTTGTGAATGTAAAGATTTCTTGCTGAAATTATTCATGGTATTTCCCGAGCAGCCGGTAAACCTGAACGCCGCTCAACTTCACATGACAACCCTAACGTATATATATATAAAAGGTCAATGATGGGCGGTTGAATGGATGGATTGGTTATGGGTGGACTGAAGGATGAATTAACTTCAACCTTCTACGTTCTTTGTGATCGTTCCCCAAATGTTCAGTGAAGAATGCAATGACACAGTTACAATGGATCAAAAGCTGTGTTAACAATACGTCCTGTGTCAGAACAGACCCTGCCCATGGTGATACACCGACTTCGAAGATACTGAAAAAGCCTTCTTCACTTTGGCACACTTCACGATCAGTTCCAGATGGAAAATCTTAAAATCTTTCTGAATACCAGCAGACATTCCTACAAGTCTAAAGATCTTTAGACATGAAAAAAGCAAGGAATCAGCGTTGGTATTACAGTTCTTACCTTTACAAACACTTGTACCGAGATGTCGTGATGAGCTGAATATTCTACACGTCAAATATTCAAATAATGCCCACTTTGAATTAATTTAACCATACATTACAAGCATATTGCAAGGATATTACACGAATGTTGCAAGAATGCCACATGAATGTTACAAAATGTTACAAGAAAGAAACGAGCGGAACGGACACATCCTGACGGACACATCGTCATTCATAATAAAGAAAGAACTCGAGGACAAACACGAGGTGTGGTTATCCATATCGCTTGAGCATTGTAGATATTATCGATTGTCTCCCTCTTCTGCGCATGCGGTTTGCCGTGAAGATAAGCAGAGCCGCCGACGTGAGATATACATTGGCTTAAGCACTCGTAAAATGTCACAGCACCAAGCCGTCCAGGTGTTGTTTCAGCTAGAAAACGGGAATTGGTTCCTGCTTTGACTGGAAGAAAACAGAAACTGTGGGGGTGTAAATGATTTGCAGGTTTGTTGAAGACTCAAGACCAGGAAGTACTTATCTGAAGGGCTTAGTTTCCCAATCAGTAAAAAGGAATCTTACGTTTGTTGGTTAAACAATCACAGTGATTTACTTGTATTACGTCAGCTAGCGATTATCATGCTGCAACACTCAAGCCATGTTTAACGCTGATAACAGCTGATCTTTCAGTATAATGGTGTCCAGTAAGTAACTATGACCAGACAATCCAGTGGCTGATAATATGACTAGGCAACCCAGTGATTGATGTTATGACAATACACTCCAGTGGTCGATAGTATGGCCAGACAATCCAGTGGTGTGTAACATGACCAGATAATCCAGTGGCCGATAGTATGACCAGAACATCCAGTGGTCGATATCATGAGCCCTCTTCATGAAGACCAACAACCAGCCAAGGCAAGACACCCGTTCTGAAACATCTTACATCCAAAGGCACAGACCAGTTGCCGCCAAAAACCCAGAGGGTAGAACAACGTCTTGATATTAGTCAATTCAACAAGATGAAAGAAATATATAGTATCTATAGTAGTGTTTTAGAATGAATATTTTTCAGATATTGGTACTACTGTTTGCTGCTGATTTCGGAACTTGTTATTTGCACTGGGACGGGTATCCGTCTTTGACTGGGTAGATCCCGTGTGACATTGTACCGGGGGAAGCAGAGTATGCCCACAATTTCGGCGAACACTTGGTGTCTCCAGTGTTTAGGACATATTCATAAGCATATAGTTAGCATACAGGCTGAATCTTGCAATGCATTCTTCTTTTAGATAAATATTTATAAATAACTGCGCGAATAGTTCTGTTGATGTTTTACAGTTACAAGTACCACCACTACTACTACTGCTACTGCTACTACTGCTGTTACTACCACTACCACTGTTACTACGGAAACACTGGTAGGGTCAAGAAAATACCCCAGCTTAGGAATTTGTCACCCTTAATGGTGGAATCAGAAACTTTAAAGGACAGAAGCCCTATGAGGCTGGAATTCCTGTTGCCCGAAACTATACTGAGGGAACAAAATAAGGGATCACATCAAAGCACAAGTGTTCCTTTACTTTTTTCCGGTTTTCAGGTTTCTTTACAAACCGTGTATGGCATTTTCCCTCAGTATATATACATGTTAAAATTACATGGCCAGGCGATTTTGTTGGTAGTGGTACCATACATGTCAGTCTGTAGCTGTACTTATGTGTACAGTTGTGATTTCAATGCTATCCTTTGAGGACATAATTTGTTCACTGCCTACAGAGATCTTTATTAATAGACAAGGCACGAGGCAGCTGGATGCTCCCAGATAATGATATGAAGGTTTCCTGCCAGGTGATCCAGCCGCACATGATGGCCAGGTTGTTTACTGCGGAGCAATTACACGGTATATACATTATACATAGGCCATAAACCACATTACTGCACGGTGTCCGTCCGCCCATCTGCAGCAATTGCCTCTGTAATGTACTGTGCTCCAGCTTGATTTTCTGGCTGTATAACTGCGTGTATGCGTGCTATTGGTACTAGTACAAGTGTCCAAGGACACTACATAAATGAGCCCACCTCCGGACCCGAACATGGGTGCCTCTACTTGGGATCGAACCCAAGCCGCAAGCGAGATTGCCAGACTGCCCTAATGCGCCCCTTTACTCATGGTGAATTAATTCGGTGATTTTATTTCACAATTGATTTAATCCATAAATCCATTCCACGTGCAGGTTATTGGCGTATAGCTTACCCACAGTCTTCTCTTCTACAAAAGTATAAATATTCGTTCTGTATTCTATAACGTTTCTCCATCACAAGTGGAAAGATTCCTTTAACGTTCCTATTGTTCACGTTGTTAACTATGTTGATACCATTATCCATGTAGTGCTGATAAAAACCCACGAAGCCATGGTCTTAAAGGCAGACAGTTAAACAGTTCAGAAAGAGTGAACTAGGCAGTCAAGATGAAGCAAAAACTGAGAATAAATTAAAAGCAACCTTTCCGGTATCCTTGCCCCAAGGGATTGGCTTTACAGGTCTTGATGATGTTCTCAATGACATGCATGTTTATGACTGAATGCGTTTGTAAGCTGGAAACATGCATAGGTTAAGGGATAAATGCATCGATAAACGCAGAAATCATGTACGCCTCGTTTGACCCGAACGCTTCCTCATGGAATTATTGTGTCGTCAAGTACCCTTAGTGACCTTTCCCTTCAACCATGATAGTTAATCTCGATGAACATCGATACCTGATTAGTATCAGTTATTGCCTTATAGCTGGAATATACCATAGAGCATCGTTAAACAACAAACAGTATCACGGTCGAGCATATAACAAATTGGCTTCGCATGTGTACATAGTCCACATGTGAGGATTCGAAACAGGCCCTTGTGTGTACTGTGCCCACTTGGCTCACTGCGAAGTAATGAAACGTTGTGTATTATCATGTATGATTATTTTATGTTCCTACAACAGCTTACATTATTAAGATCATTGTAGTCACCTACTAAATGTTTCAGGAGTACGTGGGCCACGCAGAGAGAACAGGAAGTCGCAGCAAAATGAGCCTTCGTAGAGGAGAGCGCTCCAAGCAAAGGGGAAGCTACTCGCTTGATCCAGGTGGTGAGTCAGTCCATTCCTATATCAAAAATGGCCGCCGTGTCCACGCACTGCTGACCAATATGACACGGGCTATCCCAGAATTTATGCTTTTCCTCATATGCTGGTATCCAAACAGCCATGAATAATTCATAGTAAGGTATTGATCACTGAACATTGGACATGTCAAGCAGTGGATAGATTACAGTTTCCAGAGGAGGATATGAGATCACAACCAGGATGTGTATTTATGTATTACTTTCAGAGTATTTCTTCATGGCATCTTTCTAGCAGTAGTAATGCATTTCGAATAAATATGCATTCACAACTGTTGCTTGTCAGACTGCATGGAAGCAAATTGTTGCTAATATACAACGCATATATACGGGATGTTATTAGTATCGTTTATGAGTGAATACAGTATTCACAGTGGCGGTGTCTGTACGCCTGTCTGTATGACGGTACCGTAAACCCGCACACTGGAACTGATTATGGACCGGCATAACGTGATCAAATTACACACCAGGAACTGACACATTTTCATTTGAAAACAAACCACTTTGTACTTGTTTTGCATTAGGTGGATGAACTGTGGATGCGTGTGATAAAAATTAACTTCATTTGTTCTGGCACATCCTTTTTGATGACATGTATTGCATGTGTGACTGATACTATTTAGCCTAATGTTGTATGTCATGTAGTCTGTCTTTAGTCTTGTGGTTAGTGAGGATGGTGTATTAGTTATATGCTGGAGACTTGGCATTGGACACGACTTCCTTGCTGCTGGAGCATTGTTGCTGTGTTTTTGCGAGATGTACTTTGAAAGATCTCCCTGGCTGATTGTCCCCTAACCTTTCCTACCAATCACTAGTTGATTCTGCTCCACAATCACTAGCTGCCTCTCATACACTATTCACTGGCTACCTTCCTTTTAACACTCACATACTCTCTTCTACACTCATTGACTGACCTCCTTTACCACTCTTCTACCACTCACTGACTGGCCTTTATTTACTACTCTTCTACCGCTCACTGACTGACCTCATTTACCACTCTTCTGCACTCATTGACTGACCCTCATTTACCACTCTTCTACCACTAATTCACTGACCCTCATTTACCACTCTTCTACCACTCATTGACTGACCTCATTTACCACTCTTCTACCGCTCACTGACTGATCCTCATTTACCACTCTTCTACCGCTCACTGACTGAGCCTCATTTACCACTCTTCTATACTCACTGACTGAAACCCATTTACCACTCTTCTACCTCTCACTGACTGAGCCTCATTTACCACTCTTCTTTACTCACTGACTGACCCTCATTAACCACTCTTCTACCACTCACTGACTGACCCTCATTTACCACTCTTCTACCACTCATTGACTGATCCTCATTCACCATTCTTCTATACTCACTGACTGACCCTCGTTTACCACTCTTCTACCACTCACTGACTGACCCTCATTTACCACTCTTCTACCGCTCATTGACTGACCCTCATTTACCACTCTTCTATAACTCATTGACTGACCCTCATTTACCACTCTTCTATAACTCATTGACTGACCCTCATTTACCACTCTTCTACCACTCATTGACTGACCCTCATTTACCACTCTTCTATAACTCATTGACTGACCCTCATTTACCACTCTTCTACCGCTCATTGACTGAGCCTCATTTACCACTCTTCTACCACTCATTGACTGACCCTCATTTACCACTCTTCTACCGCTTATTGACTGAGCCTCATTTACCACTCTTCTCTACTCACTGACTGACCCTCATTTACCACTCTTCTACCGCTCATTGACTGACCCTCATTTACCACTCTTCTACCGCTCACTGACTGACCCTCATTTACCACTCTTCTACCGCTCATTGACTGACCCTCATTTACCACTCTTCTACCGCTCATTGACTGACCCTCATTTACCACTCTTCTACCGCTCACTGACTGAACCTCATTTACCACTCTTCTACCACTCATTGACTGACCTCCTTTACCACTCTTCTCTACTCACTGACTGACCCTCATTTACCACTCTTCTATACTCACTGACTGAAACCCATTTACCACTCTTCTACCGCTCACTGACTGAGCCTCATTTACCACTCTTCTATACTCACTGACTGAAACCCATTTACCACTCTTCTACCACTCACTGACTGACCCTCATTTACCACTCTTCTATACTCACTGACTGACCCTCATTTACCACTCTTCTACCGCTCATTGACTGACCCTCATTTACCACTCTTCTACCGCTCACTGACTGAGCCTCATTTACCACTCTTCTACCGCTCACTGACTGAGCCTCATTTACCACTCTTCTATACTCATTGACTGACCCTCATTTACCACTCTTCTATGCTCACTGACTGACCCTCATTTACCACTCTTCTACCACTCACTGACTGACCCTCATTTACCACTCTTCTACCACTCATTGACTGACCCTCATTTACCACTCTTCTACCACTCATTGACTGACAGTCATTTACCACTCTTCTACCGCTCATTGACTGAGCCTCATTTACCACTCTTCTACCACTCATTGACTGACAGTCATTTACCACTCTTCTACCGCTTATTGACTGAGCCTCATTTACCACTCTTCTATACTCACTGACTGACCCTCATTTACCACTCTTCTACCGCTCATTGACTGACCCTCATTTACCACTCTTCTACCGCTCACTGACTGACCCTCATTTACCACTCTTCTACCGCTCACTGACTGAGCCTCATTTACCACTCTTCTATACTCATTGACTGACCCTCATTTACCACTCTTCTACCGCTCACTGACTGACCCTCATTTACCACTCTTCTATGCTCACTGACTGACCCTCATTTACCTCTCTTCTACACTCAGTGGCTGTCTCTTCCTCTACCAATCGTTGGCTGCTTCTCTCCTAGTATGTAGTGGCTGTATCAGTTTCACCTTCAACTGCTGACTCTCCCTCACTAGTCATTGGCAACCCTTGCCCCATTACTCATCGGCTAACTCCCCTGGGCAATCAATGGCTGACTCCTACTACTCACGTGCTGCCTGTCCTTTACCACTAATTGACAGCCTCCCCTCTACAATCATTGGCTGACTCTCCTTTATCAATCATTGGCTGACTCTCCTTTACCAATCGTTGGTAAAGTCTCCTCTAAAATCATTGCCTGACTCTCCTTTACCAGTCATTGGCTGACTCTCCTTTACCAATCATTGACAGACTCTCCTTTACCAGTCATTGGCTGACTCTTCTTTACGCCTCACTCACTGTCTCTCATTTACCACTTACTGGATGTCTCTCCTCTACAGTCACTGGTTGACTTTCCTTTACCAATCATTGTTAAAGTCTCCTCTACAGTCATTGGATGAATCTCAAGGAATATAACTGTTTACAAATATTTCACATAAACCCTGTTTCAAAATGCTAACGACATATGCCTACGATACGGCCTTTGCCTCCCTTATATTTCAGTCCGTCGGGAATATTAATATTATACAACCCAGTTTTGCATGTGATTACATTACTTGAAGATAATAAATTGAATTTTATAGTAATCTGTTACAGAAGACAGGTGTTAGAGGATCGATATGCTATCAGACTAGAGAGAAACGGGATGGTTTTGAAAAGATATTGGAGACAGTAGCATATTGTGGCCTGTCGTGATGGTCAGACTGACTGAGCATAGAAACAGAAACATAATCCGTTGTCGGGATTTTGTTAGGGCAACATTAATTCCCTTAACTGATTATGCGGATGAATGATGTCAGCGCGTGTCGACTTCCAAGGTGAAACAATAAGTTACCCAGAAATCTGTAAATAGAAGAAGATATAGTGTGACACCAGCAAACACAGAAATGTTATCAAATAATGATTGCGTTATGTACACAAATGTCATTTACTGGAAATGAATTAGAATAGCAATATCAAATGGTGTAGCGGTGCAAATTGACGTTCAGTTCAAAGACGTCATGTTGAGCTTTTGACGTTTTGTCACAATAGGTATGCATATAAATATTTTGTTGTCTTTGACATTATAGAGCGCAATGACATTCGTCGGATGAGCGATGATATGCTTTTCCTACTGTGATATATCAACATGTTTACGGTCGATGCATGACGCTTAGTGGTTCTAGTGAGATACGACGTTACGTTCAATTTGTGACGTTTTGTATATTGAATGGTAGAGTATTTTGATCTTGTTACGATATGTTTTCTTATTGTGTTATGTATCACGTTTAAGTGATATGTCACGTAAAGTAGTGTGTTAGATTTAGGATATCCGAGTGAATGTTAATATTCATTGTGTGGTAAGAGCTTCAGGAATTCAATTCATGATGAGGGTTCCAAGTTGACATGTTTGAAGTTGGAGCAGCATGGATGTGGTTATATCTGGTGCCGCTAAGTGGCCGCTGTGTCTGATTGATGGGTTGAATAATTGATGGCTCCTAACGCGACCATCAAAGTCTGATCAAGACCAGTGACCTTTTCCGATTAATCCATACTGTACTGTGTCAACCTTGTCACCGTCAGTTAAAGTATAGCACCTGCTTGTTCAGAACAGAAGTACATGATTGTGAACGGACTGATTGTAGCGTCTGGTGTGACCTAGCTTATTGAGAACTGAGTAGCAAGTGGATAACGAAAACTGTAATGTAGCAGGTGAACAGACAGATCTTCAGTCTGACCTCTCAAAGACGAAACTGTTTTGGGATGTATACAGAAAATGTTACTTCCATCCTCGTAATATCGGACAGATCTCCTGACTCATGATACCGCGGCACCCCTGGTTAGAACACTGACTCTATCAGGGCTTGACTATTGCAACAGTTTGTTGGTTGCAGCATCAAAAGAGTCCATTCAAAAGCTTCAACGAACGCCCAGCTGCCCGCACAGTTACTGCTTAGCCGAAACTGCCGCATCACTTCCATCCTGATATCTCTTCGCTGGTTGTCTGTTGAAGCTGACATTGACCATATGATTCTTTCACTGGCCTATCAGTCCGTTGGTGGTAATGCACCTATGTATCTTCAAGAACTCATCGCACCTTACATACCAACAAGAACTCTCCTGCTTTCATCCTCGTCTAATCTGCTCTGTGTACTACAGTGGAACCTCAAATCATTTGGCTACAAGTCTTACCAGAACATGACATCGGTCAAATGGTTTCCTCCCTGATGAGCTGAACTCTTTAAAACTTTAGCCGTCATCTCCAAGACCTTTCTCTGCAATAGGTTTTATGTCAGTGGGCGTCAATGATGCCTTATTGCTTGTTAGTACTATGAGCATACCTGGTGTGCATTTGGGCGCTATAAATGGACACATCGTCATTGTTATTATTATTATTATTATTATTATTATTGTAGCATCTGGCTTGACCCAGCATACTGAGGGCTGAACGAACTGATTACAGTATTGTGAAAGGATCGATCAAGGCGTCTTATGTAACCCAAGGTCGGGTTTCACAAAACGATCGTAGCGCTACTTCTGTGCTTTATTTTGGACAGTCGTATAGCCACAATCGCTATGTGAAAAGCGGGCAGTGTTTTAGGCTTTCAGTAGGCAACTGAATGACAAAATCTTAAATTTGGTCGTTAACGGGCTAAATATACGATGGTTGAAGGACTGATCATAGCATTTAGTGAGGCCAAGCACATGAGGGCCGTGTAGCACAGGACTGTCCATGATTAACAGAAGGCTTGTGGTAAGTTGCAGGCACAGCTGCTCCATCCTACCGTGGATTGAATAGCACCCTTGTCTCCAGGACTTATATTGTCACCACAGGACGTACTGGAACAGATCATAGCGCTCAGTGTCACTTCGTATATCTGATACTGTACATAGATTGTCTCAGCAGCAATCATGTCTCCGTGTAGTCACGAAGCAAGGGTCATGGATATAATCGGGTTTGGGTCCCAGACATCCTCGTCAGATGCTACACGGCAGGTCGAAAATAACATACAATAATTGACGTGATGAGGTTGTTACATGGACGCTGAGATGGCCGTATCCTCATCATGGTAGACAGTCCATTCGTACTGCATCTCTATACACTGGGTTTGTTTTATAGTGTTTTAACAAATGAAGGTTTGCCCAAGAAATTGTTCAGACGTCTTTAACACGTGCGTGAGTGGATGCTTCTGGGCGCAAAGCAAAGATCAATTTCTGCTTTGATTTAATTTTCAACAATCACTGGGAGAACCAGTCATTCAAATAGTGAATACACTCAAGAAAGTTGTTGGTATATATTCGAGCTCCAGATCGTTGTCCATGATTGGAAATCACTCATGTCAAAACTCGAATTGACAATCTCGAGATTGTTCTTGTCAAAACAGAAATAGTTCTTGTTAAAACTCGAACTGACACATTTTAAATCTCGAGATCGTTCTTGTGAAACCTCGACATAGTTCTCGTCAAAACTCGAACTGACACATGTTAAATCTTGAGATCGTTCTTGTGAAACCTCGACATAGTTCTTGTCAAAACTCGAACTGACACATGTTAAATCTCGAGATCGTTCTTGTGAAACCTCGACATAGTTCTTGTCAAAACTCGAAGAAGGTCCATGTCAAAACTCGAAGTTCCTTATGTAAAACGTCGAAAGTTTTTCATGTGTAGTGCAAAGGGAGGTTCGCGTAAAATATCCACGTGATAGTGTCAATACTATGTATTCGAAGGATCAGTTCGTGACAAACGTATCAGCGGTTCATGTCAATATTAACAATGGATTTCTATACTCAAAGATGATTTGTGTCACAACTCGAGGTGTTTCGTTTCAAAACATTTCATTTCTAGTCACTCAAACGATCTTTAATTTGTCTTGATAGGTTTTGAGTCACTAATGACTAATTCGAATTTAAAATTCGTTCTTTTGGTGATCGGTGGTTTGTCCATACCCTACCAAAACTTTATCGTTTCGGGATCTCCTCCGACGGAGTGATATACGAATACTGGACCCTATTCGCATCACAACTTACAGCGCACACTGAAATCAAACGGAAAGGTATTTTTCACAGTAAATATCCAACATAATTTATATTCCAAATACCGGCCACTCAGCGGAGCTCAGCGAAGACGCTGCCTTGTTCACATCACTTGGTCGTCTCTTCGTCGACCACCACAAACGGGAGCTCTGACGTTAGGTGTCTATTCTGAGCTGGTAAATTCGATGAAGAATGGAGCCAGTTTTGTGGCGCCACCAAGCGGTGACGCCAAGAGACAGTGTATCAATGTATACTAATAAGCCAATCTAGCTAATAATAGACATGATGTCCATATTGCATTAGAGATAATTCTGTTGATAGATATGTAAAGGCTGTGTCGGAAGTAAACGTTGTAGACGTGAATTTCCACGAAAACCTATGGCAGTATGTTTATCTCATAATGCTACATGTTAGATGTAGATATTTGTAATACACGATACATTATGTAAACATGCAGTTATTTTCAGTGAACGATTAATTACCTACAGTGGTTCAAATTAATGGAGTAAAAGAACATTAGATGTTTTCAATACTGTATCAAGAGAGAGATTGTTGTATGTGATATCTACAGGTTGCATCAAAATAAAATTAACTGTTGGCAAGATATGTTTTAGGTTTCTAAAACAGTGTCCTTTGAGGAAAATTATAGCGTTTGGGTTGTTTCACTGACAATAACAGGCTGAGAGATAGGCTGCAGGTTAAAACGTTCGTTCATCACGCCGAAGTCCAGAATGTCCTCATGGGGAAAAGCATGAAACCCACTTCTGGATCTCCTCACGCTGATATTTTTGAAAAACAATACTCGAACTCTCATAGTGACAAGTTCCTTTTTCACGCATTGACCGAACCGATTCTATAATAAACTGCGCCTTATTTACCACACCGATAGGAAAAATACCCAACAAAATCGTTCCCTTGAAAGCAAACTCTTTTCAAAGTATAAGCAATGATCCTTAGCAACAACAAAACGTACGCGTTATCACAATACCTGTAACGCTGTTTTCAGTAATCTCCATTCTGATCTTCTCTTTCACGTTTTATTTGGAGATCAGAAGGCAGATATAAGGCTCTGATGGGATGGCTACTAGTTCTGAGAACAGTGAAAACTCCTGGGTGATTTGTTAACGTGCCAGTTCATCTCATGTGAACGCCTATGTAGGATTTGAGATCAGATCTTGTCATTTAAACAATTAATTCCAACATCCTCCTCCAAGTTTGATTGTTTGATGTTTTTCACCACACCCAGCAATACTCCTGCTATATGATTCGGCCTGTAAAATATCCGTATCTGGACATGACAATCCAGTGATTGCAATCATGAGCGTTGTACCACTCAAGAGGGATAGAATGACATGCTTAAGCAGGTCTGACCACCCAATTCAATTAGTCCCCTCTGACGACAAGAATGGACTGTTGAAGATTAGCTCTAATCATGTCCTTAATGGGTTCATCAGCGAATTCTCACAAGTTTGACACCTCTTACACCCAGGATGCAGAAACCCATATATAACCTGTGTGTGCTTCAGCATTGTATGTTAGCTGTAGCACATGACCTTAGACGCCATGTGAGAGAGTGAATGGGAGAGTTCTTGCTTTGAACTTTTAGTAACAGCAGCGCATGTGGTTGTGTTAGATCGCCCGTAGCAGTAATACAGACTTCCGCACATATCACAGGCTTCCCAGCATATGCCACCAAGCGAACGAGGATACAAAATGAGATTATACATAATGATAGAGCTTCAGAAGTCCCAATTCAATTTTGGTGTCCTTGTGGTAAGAAAACACGGAATTATTTTTTAAAGGACCGACCAGGAGGGATATAGACACATAGAACTCTTTGACTTTTAATATAAAGGATAAATATGATATTTTATCTTGTGTCAAATAAAATTCACTAACGTTTTGGACCAAGGCTACAGCATTGAAAGCGTTATCAAAACGGTTCATGGTTATCACATTGGGATATTCCAAATCTGACACACCGGGGACAAAACTTATGTCTTACACATAATTCATTATTTTAACATGAATATTTTTTCAGGTGTCAATGTATGTTTGGGTTTTTATTATTTTTGGGTTTTTCTTATTTCAAACAAAGTAACCACTGTGAGCGAGTCCTGTACCAATCATGAATACATGATGGTCTTGAATTAACCCTGTACAATTCCCAGTTGAATGTGTGATGACACACAACTGATCTTGCACACCACTCCTAACTGGTAAATGCTGATCAAGAACTGACCTGATGGATCACTCCCATCGTCATTACAGACTGACCTATCCCTTTGATGTTTACTATTGGTAAAGTAAAGGATGTTATAAAATCTGAAATGATAAAGCAATAATTTTGTTTTCTGACTTAAAGAGGAGAAGCAAGAGCAAGTTGTTAAACACGTTGTACAATAAAAGACAATAAAAGACCCGACCTAAGAGTAATATCGTCAAGTTAAGCATGAGAATTGTGGTCGTCCTTGCATATACTGCACAGAGGCTTGGAAGGTCAACATCACTGTCATGAAGCACACAAATGCCACCATTGAAAAGCCGTAGTTTTGACCCTTGCGTGTATACATGCCTTAACAGATTTAGGTAGCCGTAGTTTGGGCCATTGAAATAGCAGTAGTTTGAGCGCTTGTATATGTGCCTTGTACAGTAAATGCTCTCATTTGATCCCTTGCAAATATACCTTTGATATCAATGAATCTCATTAAATAGCCCTGTAGTTAGGGCTCTTGTATGTTGTATCGGACAGTCTTAGTTAGCATTAGTCTTCCATTCATCCCTGATAGATTTTAACAACACTAGTTTGGGCCCTCATAAACACGACGAAATACGCCTTACGCCCTAACTCCCTCACTCCTCTCGCCCTTACGCCCTCATCCCCTAACTCCCTCATCCCCTTCCACCCTCAGACCCACACCCACTCACGTCCTCACTCTCTTATCCCTTCATGCCCTCATCCTCTTGACCCCCTCACCTCCTCAAACCCCCATCCGCTTTCACCCCCCTAATGTACCCACCCCCTTACACCCTCACCACCACATCCTGCACGACCTCAGCTCACAGCCCCATCCCGTTACGCCGTCACCCCTCACCATCTCTACCTCTCACGCCTTAGCCCTGACCCCTTCATCCCCCACCTCCTCACTCCCTCACCCTTTCCCTCCCACGAATCCCCCAACTCCCATCCTCTACGCCTTTCCTGAGTCTTCACATGCGTTATCAAGGACGCAGGAGGTAACTTACATGTCAACACTTTGTAATATATTTCATTCCATCTGCGTAAATTTAAACGACTGAATGACGAAATCATTGTCGCGTTAGAGCAGCTCATATTGATCGATTCTCAAGATAAACATGTTTTTTTTATGATGCCCTACTTAATCTCCTACCGGCCGTCAATTATTCTAACGAAAGAACCCTTTTACAACACGCCCTTTCTACGTTTTCTCCTAAAATTGTCCGTTTGTGAACCTCATGGCTTGTTCCGCGTGTCACATGGGGAATGTTCTAAAGCATAAAAAGTTTATATTTAATGGTGAAGTCATTGGAGAATAATGGCGTTTTCAATCAATTTCCCATGTCACATGTTGGTGGTGGTTTGTGATGAAGACGGGGCAGCGAGCCCGGCTCAGCCGTCTCATGTCTCCCTCGTCGCTCTCCTCTGCCGTTACGAAACAGCAGGTTGCCTAGCAACCCTTTATAAAACCGACTTTCAGAATGGTGGGTTGTGACGGAAAATCTGGGATTCTGAACAGACGCCTCGGCGTATCTCACTCATCACAAGCCCCGGCTTCTTCTCAGACTAGAAATGGTAGAAATCAGTCGTCGTTCAGGTACAAATGATTGCCCCACAGGTTTTAGATCGGATTTACTGGAAATCTATTTTTAAGATCAGCATCTGTAATCAGAAGGCATGAGCTCATGCCATGTGTTGCCACAGTGTAGATGGAGATATGGGATCAACAAGTTTCCTGTATCCTGCAGTACGAATAGCTCAACAAGGTTTAAAAACACATGACATCCCCAGTGGCGCCTTTGATGGTTAAAACTGGAACTCAAAAATTACACGTATGAGCATAAAGTGTTTAATAACAGTTTCAATCATATGCTCTTTCCTATCTACCCACTGTTACCACCAATTACAATTCCAAACCATGATTTTGACCTGATGTGGTGTCAACAACGCAATGCTCACAGAGATTCCAGCAATACTTCAAGTCTGAAAACCAGACGAAACACAATGAATACAATCGTCGTGTATTATTAAGTGTTCACGTATATTATTAGAATTTGTCTATGTACTCTGTGTATGGCTCGAATATCTGGGTGTGGTTGCATAAAGTGATCTTAGCATTAAGGTGGCCTTACTGAAGGTAGTCTTAGCGCTAATGTTGTTTTGTACAATACCCTTGACGTTTATAGATATGTAGAGATAGTTATCCCTCTTACATGACTCGTTAATAATTATTCAGATGTATAATGTTTGTTTGTTGTTTAACGCTACATTTAGTGATTTGTCTGTACGTAATAGACCAGACAATTCAGTGACCGAAATCATGAGCATGCAAGTTGGATACGATGCTGATCAAAAGTAGGTTTGTAAGATTGATTGATTGGTTTATTTATTGTTTATCAGTATACTCCCACTGAGTGGATAGTTGCTCATGATATCAATCACCGGATGACCGGGTCCAAACTCCATTAACTACAGGCCTTGCCCAGTTCCGAGTGCGACGTTTAGAGCACCGGACCAGTTATCGTTGTAAACGTACGACTAAGTAGTTTATTCAAAAGTAAGATGAGATCGGCTCCAAGGTATTAAGTATTTTGCTATTAAATGTTACATTAAATGTTATCAAATATTGTGTATTCAGCCAATCTGTTTCCGTTTGACATTTGTAAGATATTAAAGTGAAGTTCAAACATATTTATCATCTTTTCGTAGCCCGGTGATAACTCAAAGGAAACCGGATCTTTTTGCAACACGACTTCAACGCTTATTCTAATTAAATCCTACAAGAAACCATTACTGCTCTTCAAGTAGGTTTGTGCTTAAGAACCGAACAAAACTTGCACGTCTCACTGTTAGCGATAGTAAAGATGGACGTCTTTGTTTAACTGAACTCAAAATCAATTTGCGGCCCTGTATGTTGTTCAGTTAAACTTGTTACAAGTGAAAGGATATATTTGTACAATTAATTGAAAAGCTGTTTGTTATCCTCATGCCATACCCGTCTCCTACACCACCAATACAGCTTAAAGGTGTTGGTCCTCCCGCAATCAGTATGTATGTCCTGTGAAACAAGATGCTATAATTGTCATCGATTTGCCATTTGCGGACGCCCGTCACCACTGTATTGGCTTTTCCCGTCCTCCCAGGGCTTTAACCATTCTCCTACATCAACCCATCAAACCTGTTACGACTTAGGAGTGACAGGACTGCCTTACATTTGTCCATTGCTGGCTTATATGGAGGGTCACCCTATCAGATGCATGACTCACGACTTGCCAACTAGGGCAGTGGAAAAGGGTACTTGCAACGAGGTCACATCGACTTGTCTTTCTGATCAAGTCCTATCAAAAGATTCTGTGGCCTTTGTGCATGGTTACACTCTAGCCACACTTTCATGAATATTGCAACTTGGGATTCATGCTCCCGGCGGCGTCTGTCTGGCAAGTCTCTGTTCTGGCAATAACGTCCGTGTTTGGGCCGCGTCGATCGCTTACAATTAGTCCAGGACGACAAGGGACCACTCGACTGAAGCGAAGTCTGCACGGACAAGTCGTGATTGGATTTATGAAGTGTCGTGCGCTATATATTGATTCCTGTTGGGAAATCCCAGGGGTCGGGAAGGTTCGTGTAGGGACGTCTACCTTGCCATAATTTTGCCATGGACAGAAGAGCTTACGGATGTCAAAACGTGCAGTAGAGCAGGATTTGGATTCCACAAAATCCTTTGTCGGCTCTCTAAATCGTGATGTCACGCGTTGAACTCGAATACACGAACAGTGAAGCTAAATGGTTGGACAATTTCTCGGGATTGCTTAAGAAGTAACTTTAAGATCTTTTTCCGCGAAAGGTAAAAGCCCATGTCGTAGAGGACTCACGCCAAGGGCTCTCTCAAAGAATTCGAAGTTCCCATAAACGCTCTGACCAGTAAGCATGTTGAGGACAAGACTTCTGGATAAATAACCCAACAATGACAACTGCACATGTAGCATATATAATTACATAAAGTCAGTACAACAACAAAGTGGTTACACCATTCGGCGTATTAATACAACACTAGCCCCACCCATCCAATTTACAGCCAGTTAGGATACAGTAGTCCGATATTGGGCGCGGCCAATGTTTCTTGGGTTCAAGGCTCTCACACGCACACAGTTGCTTAGTTGAAAATAACCATTACAATAATTTCCACTTCGCGTAAATTGCAAAAGAAGCATATGAATAATATGACATGTTTGCCCCCAAAGGTCGGGTCTTCCAGGCTGTCAAACAAAATATTGTCAATGTCAGCGTCAGCTTCAGAATGATCCATTAAAGTAGGGACCAAGAACTGTACCTTGTTTCTTGACTGTCGATGTAATAGTTTTGTTTGGTGTATTGTTGGAAGACAATTGTTCTGTTCTCACCCTAATGACATAATACGAAAAGTCATAAATTGCGTTTCTGAAATCACATGTCAATGAAACATCACGAATCTGTTAAAGATTGAATGTGAACAATATTATACTTTATGCGCAAAGGTAATTCCAACACAGAGATTTAGTGAAGAATTCTTATATTCTTGAATTTAACGTTAACAAAATGTAGGAATTCCTTGCCAAGTTTCTAGAAAATGTTTAAACTCCCATTGGACATTAACTATGTATGTTTTTAATGAGGCAAGGTTTGTGCAGAGCGAGCACTACACTCACTCACTAACAGCACGGGAGATGTCCTTCTGTATATGTAGGTGTCTTGACAAAAGGTGGGGGTCATGTTACATCGGGCCCTTCAGCGTGTATGAAAGGATTACAGGCCTGTACATATGTAACATGAATTACCCCAATTATTAAGGATTTGCCGGGCACGGTCAAATATGACAGCAAATACTTTCTCTTAAACTGTAACCATCTGAGAGCTGAGGTTTTACACTGGGGACGTCAATACTTCCGTTGTCAACGTTTATGTCGGCAACGTATGCTTATCAAGATGGGCCAAGATATTTCTTTGGACGTTCAGGGTCGAGTTTTGAATGCCTTGTCGTAAAGAAGTGTCTTTAATAAACATTAATCAACATTGTCGTTGTTTTGTGTAACAGTAGAGAGGAAACATCTCAAAGACCTCCATCACGGTATTTTATGAGCATGTTTTGTCTGTACCGTGATAGTTGATTTTTCTTTGTTTGTTTTTGTTTTGTTGTTTGTTTTTGTTTTGATTTTTTTTGCATATGGTAGGTATTAGATAGCAAGGTTGCTATTGACCTTCTTGCGCCTCACATGCAGCATGGGTTGTATGCTTCACAGAGGGTTGAGGGTGGAAATCGAATGGAGATAGATCAAAAGTTCAGCATTTTTGCCTTATGAACCAGCGCCAGACAATCTCTGACACGGTAGTTACTTGACTGCTGAAATAATCTCAATGTGGCATATCACCAGAATATATTTCAAAAGGATATTATTATCCACATTCCTTTAATCTGACAGTTATAAATAGTAGTCTAGCCGCTGATCGTCAAGGGTTAGATATAGACTGGCATGCCATTATCGGGGCCGCATGGCTCGTGGGTCCGAGTCCGGAGATGCAGCGGTAAATTTCCGACAGTTTAGAGCAGTTTAGACTTTACAGTGACACACTAGTCACGCCCATAGACGTCACGTTGGATTACAAGATAGAAATAGATGTCGGCAATGAACTTATTGATGGTCTGATAGAGATAAACTTGACTTCTCAAGCACGTATATTCCAGTTCCACAATAATTTTGGTCAGTGGTAAACAGGCACCGAAATATCTGAAGTATTTTTGACCGTGTTTAAGAGTGTTGTATCTTAAAATAACATTTAAAAATAGATATAACAAAGAAGAAAATAGAGAAAATACATGTTTTGAAAGGACGCCACACTGCCAAAATACATTATCCCTTTCTGACTTTACTCTGTTAATGTTCAGTTGGCTGGATCGGGTTTTTGTGATTGATTTTTTGTGACGGCGACCTCTTTGGTGTTTTTTATGGTCATTTCGACGGCATGCTTATATGTGATTTGTTTAGTGGTATGGTGATATATATCTATGAAACATATTCATGTGAATTCAGGTTTATATGTGTTCTTGTGTATTTTAGTTCACGTGTATTTTGTTCCATGTATGTTCATGTTTATTTATCTCGGTGTGTGGTGTTTTGTATTGTGAGCAATCAAAGGTTAATAAATACAGTCATATGTATTATAGTTAAAACAGTTATTGTTGCGAAAATCTGAGTTAGTAAAGGGGCGGTGGGGTAGTCTAATGGTTAAAGCGTTCGCTCGTCACGCTGAAAACCCGGGTTCATTTCCCCACATGGGCACAATGTGTGAAGCCCATTTTCTGGTGTTCCCTGCCGTGATATTGCTGGAATATTGTTAAAAGCGGCGTAAAACTAAACTCACACACTCACTGAGTAAGTAAATTAATTTCTCTTCCAAATGATCGCGAAGTCACCTACGCAAAGTGTTCATTTTTAAAAGACATTTACCTTAGCAGCTTTATTAATTTATCTTTCAAACTTTCGTTTAGTTCCCTCCACAAGATTCACTTACAAAGTTAATGCCCCCTTACCTAATCCATTCTATCTTTTGTTAATTACCAACTCCACTGTCCCACAACTTGGAGACTCACACATGGAAGCAGACCTGTGTGTGTTTTTGTGTGTTTGTCTTGTTTGGGGAGCTGAAAGGAGTATTGTGTGGGTTCGCGTGCAGCAGACTTGATATGCCTTCTTGTGCTTTTGGCATGTTTGTATGGCCTGGAATGTATTCTTCTATATATCGCCTTTTTATTCATGTATATTTAATTTCAAAAACATAAAATTGATGAAACGCTGCTTTCACATAGGTGACCCCTATATCAAATACAGGAAGCGATTCATTCGAGAAAGATATTTTCAAGAAATAAATATTGGTGTATATTGATTTATTACATTACAATGTTCATATCAAGTTCAATATTCTTGCAGGCCTGTCTAAATATATACTGTTCAAATTCAATACAAATCGCGTCAGTCCTCAAATAACAACACAAATCCATTTTAAACCCAGCTTTAATCAAAGTAAGCCGAAACGAGGGAATCAGTTAGTTTTGCCATTATCGATAAATGTCTCCAATATTAGATAGTTGTATAAATGCATCTATTTACCCTCAACCTAATCAACGGACAACATCAAATACAAAAACATTAATACTTGGAATAATCGCTAGTTCTTCACAGCTCTCAAACGGCAATTTGTAAGTCGGCATATTTTATTCAAAGGAAATTACCGTGAGTCTTTTCATGTTTTAATTCTATCTCAAAATGTTTTTCGAACCATTTTTGAGAATATCAGTTGGGTTTTTTTTTCTCCAGTTGAGAGATGAGCATTTTTTATAACGAGCGGCCTTCCGTGCTTGGATATCACACTGAAGTATCGCACGCTCTACTATTCAGATATGCATTAGTACCGACACCCGAGACGGCCCAAGTGTATTATTCTCTATGCATGACACATTATCCTCATTAGGCGTATTATACTGACACCAAATATGTCACTATTCCTTGGTGCCATCCGTTCCGGGGAGGAAGTGGAAATGCTCCGTACCTGATTTGCGAGCGTGATGGATAGGGGAGCCATCTTATCACGTAGAGAATGATGTAGGAGAAAATACATGTTTTTAACACACACTTCCTGAAGATTTGTGTTGTGTAGTGATAGAACCCCATAAAGACTTCGGTGTGGGCGTTAGGGCTCTGATTCATAAAGCTATCTTAATGCTTAACTCATACTTAACGTGAACATCATATTCACTAAGTGTTTTTGGTTAAATGTCACCACTGTCCCAGGGTAGACGTGATTGTGAGAGGGTGAGACAAGTTTGTTATTAAAGCGATGACCCTGGTTGGATTCCGATATACTAGTATTGGTACAGTGGACCCAACGCATACCTGGTACAGCTGTATTGTGCTAAAAATGAAGAAAGATAGTCCTCACTTAAGCACAGTTCATAATCTACATGTGACATACCAAACCTTAGAAAAAGTGAGTGAGTTGTGTTTTACGCCGCTTTCAACAATATTACAGCAATATCACGGCGGGGGACACCAGAAATGGGCTTCACACATTGTATCCATCTGGGGAATCGAACCCGGTCCTTCGAGCGAAGACGTTAACAGCCTACAACAACATAATAGTTTCTTCAAGATATTACTGAAACAAAACAAAAAAAATGTTTTACCAAAGTAGCAAAATTTCACTGAAAATATAAACGACAAAAACACTCTTACTACGAGAATCGGGACCGGTGGGGGTAATCTAGTGGTTCAAAGCGTGCGCTCGTCACACAGAACACCCGATTTCGTATCCCCACATGAATACAATGTGTGTCCCCCGCCGCGATATTGCTGGAATATTGCTAAAAACGCCGTAAAACCATTTTCACCCACTTGCTCGCTAAGAAAACCGATAGGTTTACGTTTTTACGTGTTTTGCATCAATATCAGATCGTGATACCAAACACGTGATGGAAAAGATCTGTCTCTAAAAGAGAATCATCGACACTCTAACCCAGGAACCTGGCACCAGAATATAAAACGGTCAGTGTCTTGTGGATGTTTGCTCTCAAAATGCTACTTCACCCTTCCAAGGAAGCCCTCTGGGCGTGGTTTTCTTTCGAGCTTGTTCGCTCATTCTGCCATCGACAATAATTCCAACAAATGGACACTGACGGCCATAAACCTCATACTCTGGTCATTGAACTTTTGACTGTCCTTTTAAATGGCGAGATTTTATCCACACTTGTCGGAGGCTGGTGTTTTGTCAGGTTTATCGATTTTTTTCTAGTGTCTTGGAGTTGAATACGAGTTGAATACGATACCTCCAGTTGAAGCACAAACTGCTATGTGTAATGTAACACTTGTTGAGAGGAAGATGGTTCTTGAGGGAGGACTATGATAACGGATCACAAGTAGGATTTGTAATCGCCGTGCTTAGTTCATTATCAGCTCTCTCAGTTGTGCTCAGTGAGAGGAATGTTAGGTTGGGTTATGTCTGGCCGCCTTGGGGGATGATGGTGGGAGTTTGGGTTCAGGTGTGGTTTTCCCTGATCTGTCTGACTGTGTGTGTTGTAGATTTGATATGAGGACGTAGAGGCAGATACATTTATTGTCTGGTCTAGCAGATTTACCATCACATCTGAACAAACTTAGAGCCATGCACCAATTGTGAAGACCCATACATTGAGTATCTGAAACCTTATCGGTCATCTAACACCACACACTGGTACATATAGCCATAATTTAAAATCATACATACAGACTATCTAGGACCATACAGCGATAATCTAAAACCAGAGGTCAATATTCTAAAACCATACAGCGATAGTCTAAAACCAGGTATGTCGACATCTTTAACCAAAATCAGATATCGATAATCTAGAAAAATACAGCGATAATCTAAAACCAAACATCGATAATCTAAAATCATCTAAATCACCTAATCACCACCAGTCATCTAAAACCATAAAACGATAGTTTAGAATCATCACTGAAACAATACACCGATCATCGAAAACCTGAGAATGCTTCCCAGAATCATCACCGATGTAATATATTTAAGATGTACTCGATACCAATGGCAGATTTAATTATCTTTTGACGACAATGATGCCCTGTTAAATACATAGTTTCTTTCTCTCGAATAGCATTTAAAGTAAGTGAGAAAATATGCCCGTGTCCTAAATTCATTACTGTTTGCCTTGAAGGCTTACCTAGTACAGTCATAGATCACGGGTAATTTCCTCATGACGATAGTTGAGCTCGGCAATGCTTCCACCAGAACTGTTTGAACAGAAGGATTAGTGACAAGATCAAACTGGCACATAACACACATCACTGGAAGGTCAGCTTATATCAAATGACCAGGTTCGCTGAGGCATATATATATATATATATATATGTGTTAGAGACATTTCGGGCTTCTAGATTCGCACCTTCCTTGGTGTCTCGTGCCCCTGGTAGGGACATTATGTGTATGACCGGGTTCTGTAATCAGTCAAAATACAGTGTTTGCGTCATTCACTTTCACTCTTTGTTGTTGTCATATTTATCTCAGATTGAAACTCATCCTGCCAGTCACGTAACCTGTTTGTCTTTAACAAAATTCCCTCTGATAGAATAATATGATAGTTATGTTGTATCGTCTTGATAATACTTCAGGGTTTTCCATCGAAATGGTAAATGTCTTAAAGAGGAAGATATTTTCAGTGATGGTGCATACTGGATGGTTGTGTCTGTCTGTTTGTTTGTCTGTCTGTGTGTAATATCGAAAGCAGATGCGTGTTTATTTTCTAATCTAATCCAACCGTCTATCATCCATCCACTAGCACACACATCACACTCGCACACACACAGACACATACACAGACACATACATACATACATACATACATACATACATACATACATACATATATACATACATACATACATACATACATACATACATGCACATACACACACACACACTGTGTGTGCCATTTCAACACACACATATAATTACAGAACAAATACTCCCAATTGTGAATAGCGTCAATACAATTCCTGATCACCATCTGTTATTCATCATGAACACTGACATGAAGTTATTGGTTCGCAGCTTTCCTGACAGAATTGTATCCAAGAGTTTTCCGCAGCACAATTTATCAAACGTGCACATATTTACACTCGTGGTTAATCTAATGTACCTTTAACCTCTTCCATTAAGCAAACATTCATGAAAGCTAGAAAAGGTCACTGTTGTATTGATGTTTCACATGCCGGGCCCTACTCATCGATGTCCAATGTACCTCAGCAAACAAGGCGTCGTATTCGTGTTCTGGCACTGATGGCAACTATGCCACACACGGGTCAACGAACGCTGACTTCTCTGTCCGGATGACCTTTTGCTTGTCGTGCAAGAGAGTGGTCAGATGTCCCATATATCCGGCAGTTTCTACTCACTACCTTGAATGGACTTGTGGCACTTCCGATGAGTGAAAAGACAATCAGCCTGCAGTCTTTCAGAGAACAAATGAAGAGCTCTTCTCTCGATGCCCTGGGGAGGGAACTGATAATTCTAGGTTGAAGTATTAACGTCTTCGACAGCCAAAAACCCAATTCTTCAGGTCCCAGCATGGGTTGGATGGTTTTTGTCAGAAACTTCGTCACATGTTCGTGTAGAAGCGTAAAATAATTAAATGAAGACTTGCAGAAAAACAACATTTGGTACAAGTCAGAATAGGAAAATACATCGGGCATCATATACTGAAACTTGAGATGTACATCTTGTTGTGGTCAGCAAGTTTAGTTACCAGTTACCTTTGATTTTTTAAATGACTATGCATTACTGTATCATTCCTCGTTGCAACATATGTACGACAGTGTTATTCCTTGTCTCAACATTTGCAAACCAGTGTTATTCCTTGTCTCAACTTTTGCAAACCAGTGTTATTCCTCGTTGCAACTTATGCATGACAGTGCTATTCCTTGTTTCAACAATTGCTAATCAGTGTTGTTGCACGTTGCAACATACGCATGCCAGTGCTATTCCTCGTTGCAACATTTATTAAACAGCGTTTTGCCTCAGCATACGTACAATAGTGTATTTGCCTATTACATGCTGTATTTCCCTGTTGCAACAGATGTAAGATATATCAATGTGTCGTTACTTAATTCAGTGATTGACACAATCGCATTTACACACTCTGTAATATTCATATTTAACTCGACAAAAGAGAGACCGCAGTGGCTCGTATTCCAATTAGCAAACAGAGAGTGTTTAGTCAATATTACTACTGGACAATGGATGTAAATATTACAATACGCCCTAATGTCCATCGTTCGCTAGCAATCTAGAACCGTAATGAGACGAGTCAATATTTGGACACAGACACATCGCAGTGTGTACTGTAAACAGGTGTGCGGAGACTACACCAGACCATATAATCAATTTAGCTATATAATCATTCCGTCTAAAGATTAATTAACGGAACTTCTCTCTCCTCTATAGCCTATATCTGATAACCGTGACATCTATGTAAAAAAGGAGTGGTCACAGCCTTCTTAAGTGAGTATTTATAGTGCTCGACGTACATAGTGGAACATCTTTCTTTGTTAAAAGAACCAAAATGTGAGGAAGGAAAACATGGAATTTTCCTTGATACCATCAACTACAAATTTGTATTAAAAGAATAAGTATTTCACAAATTATACTCACTTACGAAAAAAATTAAAAAATGCAAAAATTCACATTTCTCTTACTTCTTCAATCGGAGTGAGTTGTATCTTTGATCCCTTTCTACACATTACTCATGATTCGCCTCAGTTATCTCTGCCATTGCCTGACGTTTTTAGGTAGTTCCCTCAATTCTGTGTGGGTCTACACACATATCTATTTCACATTTTACTGTAAATGGGATTCTGCATCTTGGTTTAGCTTGATGCATGTTCTCAGAATGTACATCACGATATCGCTAACAAACATAGCTCTGGTATATGCCATATGCACACAAGGGGAAGTAGCTATTTCAAGGTCATATTACTCTCTTGAGATCTGGTTTGTTGTTGTACCTAGTTTTGAGAAATATATTCTAGGTGACAGGCATACATACGAGGCGCCGCTAAGTCTGTATGGTGTACGGCCAAGTTGCCTGTCATTGATTTTCACATGTCAAAATGCTACGAAGGGAATGTATGGATTTTTCTTCAGAGGCAATAAAGGGGATCGAGCCCCATAGGGCTGGTTAGTCAAGGGTAAAATATCACTAAATGACCTTGATATTGGTCCGCAAATGCTCAAAAGCGACAGCCGTGGATTTGTAAGAATGGCCATCATATCAGTTTCCTGCCCAATGCAACGTTCAACCCAAACCATTCACTCACTTAAAATTATTAACTAAGGTAATGGGATATAGGCGCAGTGTGTAGGGTATGCCACTTAGGGCACTACTCGGGAGTTATGTAGGGTGCCCGGTAAAACAAAGTGTTCAGGTAGCTACGGAACCAGATGTTAGGTACGACACTGATTTAGATGCCAGTAGAAAACAGATTGGATGCAAGGTAGGAAACTAGTTGGATATCATGTTTGAAACAGGTTAGATGCCAGGTAGTAAACAGTTTGAATGCAAATGAAATGATTTAAGATAAAAAAGTGACGAACATAGTACACATAGTGCCGAGTCACATTATACATGAAGTAATCCCTCCTATTTGAGTAGCAATGTTACTTTGCAAAGTGAGAGACGAAGACGTTTAATAAATAGGATCAAGAACAGCCAGCTGATCGTGAACCATTGCTCGGACATGTGGTGGAGATAAGATTCATGACACAATTTGACCATCTGGCCATATTTTCACACGGGTGAATCAACCCGGAGGGGTAATTTGATTCTTTCAGTTAACATAATATATTGTTTTGAGTTTCTTTATTATTTAGTGGTACAATGCTGCTTGTGGGCGTGTGTGCGCGTGTGCGTGCGTGTGTGTGTGTACTTGATTTCCTGTTGTTTGTGTTCTGTGTGTGTGTGTTGTTGTTGGGGGTGGTGGTGTGTGTGTGGTGGTGGGGTGGGGGTGGTGGTTTTGGGGGGGTAATTCGAGCCTTGTCATAAGCCTAGAGGTGTATATCCGGGTCTGTGACCCCACAACTGCGACTGATGGTATCAACACATCACAATATACACAGATATAGTTGTGACAAATGGCCTAGCACCGTCACTAATTTTCTTAGTTATTACAATGTCAACATCAGTTCGTCCAGGTGCCAAACAAACAAAGGGCTGTCTAGTATTCATGTCAGTTTTTACACCGATACAATCTCTCTTTTCCTCACACCATGACAGTGGTCGCACTTGTGAATAACCAATCAGAACAGCCGCAGCCGTAAGCTTTGGACATCGATACCGGATATGGTTGTTTTGTTTGACAAGGACAACTGTGAACCTAGTTTTCGTTGTATCACCTATGGTGGATACGATATGCAAGCGGAAGTTACTGCCTGAAGCAGCTTTCTGATTTCACCCTTGCAGTTACCTTACTACTGCTCGTAAGTCAGGAAATCTGGACAGGGGTACAGCTGGTATTATATATTTCGCTGCAATCACAATAATAACAGAATATCGTTTATAGAGCAGTAAACACAATTGTTAATATGATTGTGTTAAATGAAAACTGGCATCCAAAGTGGGTCATACCTGAAACAGAACCTGCGTCACAACAGGGTACATGTAAACAGTACGTAGACTAACTGTATTGTCGATGTCCAATGTTTGAAGAGCTTCCATTTTAGTCCGATGGAATCTCTCCAAAATTTCTCATACGTGGCTAATGTGGTTAACGAGATATTAGTCATCACAACACTCTGGGGTATACTATTTCCAACAAAACTGCAGAAGATGAAAAACGATCTGTCAGTTGATACCACTTGGATGATGGTATGCCTTTAAAGTATGCCATATGAAATAAATTATGTTCAGTATAGTATTTGATGACATCTCGTCATAATCAGATTCACAGACTTGGGTTACTTAATTATATTTAGTCGAGGTTACTTTTAAGAATACTTCATTTCAATCTTCCAAAGACGTTG
The DNA here is from genome assembly GCF_037392515.1 of Haliotis asinina. Taxonomy (NCBI): domain Eukaryota; kingdom Metazoa; phylum Mollusca; class Gastropoda; order Lepetellida; family Haliotidae; genus Haliotis; species Haliotis asinina. The sequence continues at coordinate 10,457,116 of NC_090294.1, read as the reverse complement.
TGGCCAAATATTCAAATGACCATTCAGTCTTTAATTTGAACTCCTTTCATCATGTACGAATAAGTGAAAACATTCCAATAACTTATGTCCTAATGATTATGCGATCTGAAAAGGGATGGGTAGTGTCTCCAAAACAAGCTCATTGCTTTTTCATGAACAATAATATCTAAGTGTAATTCCACGGGATGTCTATCAATCTCATACACAAACTATGTTTTGCATATTTTGTTCATCGCAGTTTGTAATGCATTTACCATACATTTTGCGTGTTTGAGGGTACCAAGATAAAAGGGCAAACAAAATGGGGATCGTGACCCTGGCACATAGCAAAACCAAATTAATTGAGCTTAATAGAAAATATGTTGAAAAATAAAACGTAAATATAGATACATTTGTCTCGTTTTCTTGTTGTGTCTTTACACTTTCTGATCGCCCCTCATACATGGCATTTCCCATCTGGTGCCCAACAGTGTCTCTCTTCACAAACAACCGGTTTTTAACTGTTTCCAACTTCACATCCAAACCTCACATCCTTCGTGGCATCCAACAAATTTCCTTTCTGAGATATGTTTCTCCTTGTACATATATTTTGCATCTTTTGCTTGATAACAGTGCTAGAAGCTACACCCAAATGTAGCACCCTCTGCAAGAAAGAAGTTGTCTATACATAAAAGTCTTCATCCTGGTATCCAGCTGGTTTCCTATCTCACGTCCAACTGGTTTCTTGCCTGCTATCCAACCTGTTTTCAACCTCACATCAAACAAATTTCTTATCCATTAATCGCACACATTTCCACATTTAAATATAATTTACATAGTTTTAACTTTTCGACGCGTCACGTTTTTTGCTATAACTAGAATGCTATCTTTCCAGACCGTCCATTACAGCACGGTGTGTCAGCTGAATGTCAAAGAAAAAACATAAAGTTCATCGATGATGCAATTAGTGTCGCTTTAATATTTTAATATGCATGTCCTGCACAAAGTTATCATAAATGCAGTACTCCCTTGAAATTTTGACTGCACATTTAGCATGTTGGATGGGAATGTTACGTGATGCAACCATTCATATTATTAGCAGAGGCTGTGGTAATGGTGTATGGTTGTGTGTAACCGAATACGAGTGTGTAAGGGCTACATCTTTGGACACCAACACTGACGCCAAGACCTGGTTATGAACAGCGCTGCGTTGGACCAATAGCTAGCCAAGTGGTTAAGAGTTCGCGGAAGATCTGGGTTCGATTCCATCATGGGTAGATGTCTCTGGAATATTGCTAAAAGCGGCGAAACAATCATTCCCTTACACACTCACTGATTATACACCATGTAAACAATGCGAAAAAACATTTTGTTTCCCTCCATATCAGCCTCCAATGTGAATCACTTTTAGTGTGATCTCAGTGTTTGTTCGAAAACTGACTCAGTATCTGCGATCATTCAATTCCCCATCTGAGTAAGTGAGGTAAAAGGGTTGGGAGAATTTGGTAGGGCTCGGTGTACAGACTGATGCTTTGTGCAGAGAAAGTAATATATTCTACATAGATCCTGAATAGCATGTGTTCCCCGGGAACCAAGCCACGGCCTACCTCGGCACAACCCTCCCTCAGAGAGCCATCAAACGTAATGATGTCAAAACATCCAGTCTAAAAGCCTACAGACACTGCAAGTTGAAACCCTGATAAATTGTATCTCCTCCTCCCTAGGGTCTCCAACTGTCAGTGATGGGATTAATACAAAAGACTTTTTAACAATCATTTATATACTGCAGGTGCACTTTCACTCGCAGTTGCGGCGTTACTAATCGACTATAGCATAGGATGTTTGTGCTGGTTGGTTGGTCTATACATAGAATTGCTGTGGAACAGATAATACGATAAAGAGATGAAACTGGGTAGTATGCTTAATGCATCCAATCTCTATATGGATCTCTGGCCTTTGAATTGTATAATTGAATTGTACAAACACCCCGCTGTTCACTGATGACCCGATTTAACATCGGACCAAGCAAGTAGAACTCAACACACGCCTAAACCTATAAATAAGCACAGAACCTTTCAGAACATTGCCTAGTTAGATAAACGCTGCATTATTTGTGTCTCAAGGGGCAGTCTTGTGAAAGGTAGCACCTTCGCCTATTTCAAAGGCACATGCCATGCACAGACATATTTCCTCCAAAACAACTTTTCCGTTCAAGGCTGAAGGCAGGGATCGATAATCCGATCCGAGGCACATATTCTTGATCCTCTTTCTATATCGCACTGAACTGGAGACAACGTTACATTTTATTTGTTCGGAGAATTACTTACGTTTCAGTTTATGATAACTGTTGTTGTTACCGTTGTTCCCCGAAAAATAATCCAAGGATATATAATATCAATGACCTTGTGAAGTCTGTTGACTCTCTACTGCTGGAGCGTACAGAAATAGGTGTCAACTAAGCGAAGTGACATACTGGCTGCATTGCCTGTGGTAATTGTGCCTGAACTTGTGATTTTATTATGTATTTTAGTTTGTAAATGTGCATGCTTTAGCGTCATGTGGTAATATCCTAACACAGTCAGGGAAATTTTCAAATTCAAATTTTCAATTCTTTGGTGCCAAATCCAAGAAATGTGATCCACACTTATCCGTATGAGGAATCCAACTCTACCTTGACGAACGAACGCTTTAAACACTGGGCTATCCCATTTCCGAACGCGAAACTGAACCAGTTTGTGAGTGCGAAAAACAGTCGTGTAGGTTCCGTTCCAGGATTCGAACTGGGTATGATGGATGGACGCTTTGACGATGGACGGATCACTGGACTATCCCACCGGTAATTGTAAGTTTTAGTCACATATCATCGATTTAAAAATACATATAAGGTATTATACAAAATCGTAAAGTGTTAAAGTGTTCACGGCAAGGAGACAGTAGATACAGTACCCAAAAGGGTTTAAAGGCAAATAACTTCATTTTATTGACCACGGCCATTACAGATAACTGTAGTGTCGTGTGTTCTTTAACTTCATTTGGGTTGTAAACTTTGATTACTACAATGACACCCTGCGTTGTTTTGATTAATCATGTATGAATGATTGCGGCTAATCATTGTACAGCTCCGTCTTCATCTGCTTTGTGTCTGGTGCATGTGGATATGAGATCAATAACCAGATTGACAATGTGTTTTCTTCTGATTTTCTGTTCACAGTACACGTTTCACAATTATACCCAGCTGCTATGCTAATCCACATGGTTGATCACGATGCAGACTGTTTACACGCATTGTATACAACTGAGCTCGACACGTTCCTGTAAAAAAAAAACATGTTTATCTGATCGACCTGACAACATGATAAATGTCACGTTTTTCAGGTTTCGAGGTTGATACAACAATATGTGACATGGAATGACCATTGTCTGCTTACTGTTTGTCTATTACCAATCTGACATGTTTTTCTTTGTCTCAGAAGCACTGATGAAGGACTAGGAAAATAGTTCCCACATAAACTATTTTACTTGAGCGAAAGACCTAGTTTCTGTAGCCAGTCAAATGTGGTATACCACGAAGAATGAATGACTGAGAGGGTTGGTCTTTCACGATTACATTCGTTAGTCAGTTGACACAAACATATGTAGGTTTCCGGATGAGATCACAACAGCTGATAAAACTGTAATTAATCATTGGAATCATACACGAATAAAGATGCAAATGAGAAAGGTCAGGTAGGCACCATGTTCAGTGTTTACAAACACAGCGCTGCCTCTAAATTGAAGAAACTGCTGTAATGACTGTTATGGTCATTTAATTAATAGTATAAGCTACTGAATGGCAGGGTCCCATAAGGTGAGGACGAGACATTTTACAAGTTAGTGGACCCTTTGTATCTCAGCTAAAGTTAGGGCAGCTTAGGTGATTTAAACTCCGAAATAATTCATTGAGGGCATCTGACAAGCGTGATCAGTCTACATGTCTGTTTGTATACCTCCACGGCTTTGGGCCTTGTGCACAGTAGGATTTAGACCAAATATGTCTAATCTGTTACCTTTGTTCACTGTGTGAACGCTTGACTGTGAGGCTACACAGGGATAGGACAGACCATTGACCGTGACTCGGGTTAGAGTAGCTTCCCGTTGTCAAAGGCCAGTTACTCAAGCAGAAGGGCCGATTGACTGCCGCGAAAAAATAGAAGCAGGGCGTGTACGCAGTTGTGTTTGGGGCTATTGTAGACAGCCACGAAGAAACGTGTTTCAGTTTCCGAATAATATTGTCTTGTCACCGACCCGCTGTCCTTCCAGGTTAATATATATATTAATGCGCATTTTGCGGGGAAACTTGCATTTCAGATAAGATTTGTGAGAACATGTTTTTCGGTAGTAGAATATTATCATGTCATTATATGATGAAGTGGTTATCGTGCTCTTTGTATTTGAATGATAAATGTCCTCTTAAGAGAATAAACAGTAATCAATATTAGCACGTGGTGACGTGTGGTCCTGTGCACAAAGCTCAGGTCTCGCACCATCGAGCTCGGGGAGTCCTTGGTTGGGTGACCGTGTTTGGCAGCTTGACACCTGAGAGTTTGTAGGACTTCAGTCCTGCCCCACACCGAACCACATGTAGCCTCACCATGTTTCAAAATTGCCTGTGTGTACCCAGCAGAAAATGGGAACCCGATGAAATAAGTGATGTATCCACTAACCTTCTTATCGCCTAACAGGCAGCTTGGTTTAATCGGGGTAATAACAATCAGATTGTTTGGCCGCTTCGAAGATGCCTTGTGCATGGAGTAATGCGCATGATAAATGGATTATTATTATACGACTACTGTTTATCCGAATATGTTGACTCGGAAGTGAACTTCCTCGTGGTCTGCCTAATATATGAACGTTTTAGAAGTATCTCAGACACAAACTCTTCTTAAAAACATACGTTCCTACGATAATTATTATATTAGGTGTAGATATTATGTTGATATAGCGATCTGTTGCATGCCCACACTCCTCATTTGTTCCAGAAACGGAAAAAATATGGATCGACATGTCCTATCAAAATTATCCTTGCAGGGATCGTCTCTATTTTTCCAAGAAGTTTCTTGAACTGGTGAAGGAGATGTGGAAGGGTGTAAATCTTTCGTTTCCTGTTTTTATGCATCTTTATTTAAAATTTGAATGAAAATCAGATTTATGTATTTGGGTCGTTTTATCCATGTTTGGAACGTAATGCATCTGCTCGTGTCGTCGTGATTGATATTTTCGGCGAACGGAAGCAGTTCTGGATTGAAATATTAAACTAATCAATTCCTTCAGTGTAAAAGCGTGCTTCTTATGTCTCTCCCTCGCTGAATCATCTTAGAAGTGAAGATGTATTAACCCGCAGAATGAGCAATTATATTTGTTCACAGCAGAAAAACGGTGAACTGTGTTTAAATTCCAATCACGGTGAAAAACAGTGTAACCAATATCACGTGACCAGTGGCAAGTATTTTGAGGAAGACTTCCTCCGTAGCCCGAGGCGAAACGGGAGAGACATTTGACCGAGTGGAATTACTCCGCTTTCCTGTTCTTTATTCGAACTGTCGCCAATTTGCGTCATCCGCGAACTAAAATAGTTCTTGAGTCATCCCTGCTGAATGTAGAGGAACCTTTGACACTGTGCGACTATATATTAGAACAGCCAATTCTGGATCTCAGTCGGTGTTCGTGTGTATCTTCTCCAAGCTAATGCTTGTTTTTGAACATTCATATATATATTTTAGCTGGAACATTCTTGTTGTCCCTGGGCCCAGATTGGACAGATGATTATCGAACAGACTACCACCAGCAGCCAATTACCATCCCTTTGTCGTCATGCTAGATTACCTGTATCACCTGTACAATATGGTGGTCATGTTTGCTAGCCGTTTGGGCCCCCATCCCCTAACCTTCAGCTCCCATGGGCCTGCTGACCAAGCTGTCACCTTTGCGTTATTAATGTCTGCACATCTTGGAGCTAGTTTCCGGCCAGTCTGTCCCTGGGTAAGTGAGTCAGTTGGGTCTGAGATTCTAGTGTTAATTAAGACAGGATACATGTCTGTCTCAATTGGTGGTACCAACGAGAATGCCAAAACAGATAATGATGCATATATTTGTTAAAACTTGACACATGTACGTTAACCGTGTAGTTTGGGGGCTAGGTTTTCGAAGGTCTCTTAGTGCTAAGGCAGTCGTAAGTTAATGTTATTGTATGGCACTTACGACTAAGTAAGCGCTAAGAGAGCCTAAAAAATCTAAGCCCGGGTTATTAAAGGGCACGGGTTGTGTTATTCTACACATACTTACTGTGTGTTATGCCAGTGCGATTGTATTGCTGAAATTGAGCTGTTAAACAATATTCTCTCACTTGCCCATGTCACATTGTCCTCGCCTATGGTGTCCTTGCCTAATCAAGCTACCTGCCAGTTCATTTATACCAAGGTCCATGGCAATCGTCCCTTCAGGAAGCGTGTTGCACCGCGCCGTTTGATGTTGAACAGATCATTGCAGTCATGGTGGCTTTCGAGAAAGGACCAGAAACTCAAGACCTTGAAAAACGAATTTAATTCAGCGCGCTTGACTAAAATATACAGTCTCCTGACAGCGTCACCCGATAGCGGCCTTGTCTTATATCGACCTCTTCTCAGATTCGTTCAGACATGTGATTTACACCTTACGTCAGCATGAGTGACCTGTAGGTAATTCATTAATTCCATCCTTTCACGAAGTCCATTGATCAAACGCGGTAAGAACCCGGTTGGAATTCTTCAGTCTTACTCCTCCTTAATTTCAAATCTGTACTCGAAAGCCTATTATTAAGAGGCAGCGATTGTACTTTGCATGCAATATGCATAACAGAAGCTTGTGCAAAATGTGTCTTGTTAACTCGTATCTTCCTAGTCTGAAACCCATTACAAAACTAGTTATTTTTACGGCCCTCCTTCGCAGTTGATAATCCCTTTGGGGTTAAAATATTCTACTGCGATTTCTTGGAAAATTATTTTCGCGAAAGTGAGTGGATTTTGTTTTAAGTATGATTTATGCAGTATCTTGTAAACAATATCAAGTATTTGCCGTAATATTCTAATTGTAATTCTAGTTTCGGTTTAGAGAAGAAAAGAAATAGAAAGAGGTAGACTTATTTCGGAGAATAATGTGTTACAATAAGACTTTATTGGACGTACACATGTATTTGAAGTAATGTTTTGACATATTCAGTAAATATGTATAGTGACACCCACCTGTCTTCTAAACTTATACTAAAGGCTGTCGTCTACCCGTATACCCAATGACACCCACTTGTCTTCTAAGTTTATGCTAACAACTGTCTTCTAACCGTTTACCCAGAGACACCCACCTGTCTCCTAACCTTATACTAATGGCCGTCTTCTACCCTTATACTTCGTGACACCCACCTGTCTTCTACCTGTATCCGACCACTTTTCTCCCTTTATCCTCATCTGCATCCATCTGTCTTCTACATACACAGATTCATCATACTCAGAATCATCCACCGGTCTTCTAACGTTAAATTCAGTGGCACCCACCTGTCTTCTACCCTTACATCCAGCTGTCTTCTACTCTTATATTCAGATTCATCCACCTGTATCCTACCCTTATACTCAGTGACATCCACCTGCATTCTACCTGTATATACCCGTGAAGGCATCAGGTTAGAATATTTGATTTCAGTAACCCATGCTTGTCATAAGAGGCGACTAACCGGATCTGATGATTTTGGCCCATGACATCTGTTGATCACGGATTTGTTTAGTGATTACCTACAGACCGCCGCCACATAGCTGGAATATTGTTGATTGCGGCGTAAAACAAAGCTCACTCACTCTACTTTTACACTCAGCGACATCCTCCTGTCTTCAACCTTTAGACCAGGGCCGTAAGTAGACCTGGGAGCAGGGGGCAGCTGTCCCCCTCGAATTCTTTTCCGGTTACTTATGCTGATATATATATACTTTTACTTTGTACTGATATAACACACTCTTAAAGTGGATAGTGACCCCTCTATAACGAATACTTAACTACAGTCCTTCGTACAACCAGCTGTTTTCAACAGTGGAAAATGTCATCAAAGTATTAATGAGAGACATTCATTGTCATTTGCCCATCACCTCACCTGGTCGTCAGTATATTCCACTTGTCGTCGTAGAACTAATGCCACACTCCAGTCTCAGTTCACAACCTTTTTCTCAGCAGCGCCAATAAGCGCCAAACCATACAATACACATAAGAAGTTTCTGAAATGTCAAGGATGAATCAGGGATTTAGAGTTAACTATGCGTGACCTCTTAACATAATGTCAAACTAAATGTACGGTGCCTTAGTATGCGGTATTTGCGGCAATTAAAGCTGTAGTTGTACTGTTTCATTCTGAATGAGGTTGTTGCCACTAAAGTCTTATTACACGGTATGTGCGGCAATTAAAGCTGTATGTGTAGTGTTTCATGCTGAATGAGGTAGTTGGCTCTAAGGCCTTAGTACGCGGTATATACGGCAAATTGAGGTCTACTTGTACTGTTGGATGCTGAATGAGGTAGTTGGCTCTAAGGCCTTAGTACGCGGTATATACGGCAAATTGAGGTCTACTTGTACTGTTGGATGCTGAATGAGGTTGTTGGCTCTAAGGCCTTAGTACGCGGTATATGCGGCAAATTGAGGTCTACTTGTACTGTTGGATGCTGAATGAGGTTGTTGGCTCTAAGGCCTTAGTACGCGGTATATACGGCAAACTGAGGTCTACTTGTACTGTTGGATGCTGAATGAGGTTGTTGGCACTAAGGTCTTAGTACACGGTATATGCGGAAAATAAAGCTGTCCTACTGTTTGAAGCTGAATATCAACTGTTGGTGATGATGGATGGATGCTGGTCTGCAGGTGTGAACGTCAAAGTGTGTACATGTTGCATATATCAGTCTTTATGTCTCACAGTCATCCATGCTAGCAAATATATCAGCACCTTCGTGGGCGATGGCCACAACACCGTAATATTGTATGATACGTTACGCAGTAAAGTCACGATTATATTCTTTTAGTGTCAGTTAGAAGTTGCTGTGATGAACAACAGAGAGAATTTTATGGATATACAACCTATTATTTATGTAAGCGGTGCAGGTAACACCGTTATCAAAACTTGCTTAAGTCAGGGTTGGAATACCCAGTAGAAGAGTTTAGGAAATAGTTGAAAAAGAGTCCTTATTACATAGCTTGGGTTCATTCCTACAAAGCCCCAAAACATCCTCAGGGTTGATTTGAAAAGTACAGTCCAGACCTAAGTAAATCGCTCATCTTGGACGAGGCTATACTAATTGCCTCAAGCGCCAAACGTTTGTAAAGTACAAAGAAATGGCAAATACGTCCTTGACCTTACTTTGCTGACGATTACAATAGTCCACGTTCTTTTGAAACGCGACAAAAATGTCCCAAAGGACCAGAGACTGCTGTTTAAGGTTACTGAAATGGTCCATTCTGTGTGAGCGCTGACACGTAAATTTTATTAACTAGAAAGTTGCTATAGCAATTTAAGGTCGCTAGTCGTTTACGTTCTTTCTGTCTCTTCTCAGATCCAGAGTATCGGCAGATAGTATGAGTCCTCAATATGTGCTAGACACATCATCACTCACTCACTCGTTCAACGAAATAAGACACATCTAGCGAAGAATCAGTGGGAAATGTACCCGTTTGCATTGGCAGGTATATGTAATGGCTTTCTCCCTAATGTCTATTCTCTGTCCACAATAAATCGCATGTGGTTTACTATCGTATATGAATTAATGGCATATAATTTTATATTATTGGCTAATGTTATTGATCATATTATTGACTAATATTAATTCTTGGTCCGAGGTAAATACTCATCCTACTGCCCCAACACAAAGTCTATTACTCGGATTACAAGCCTGGCCTAATGCCCCCACTTACCGATCCACCAAACAAAAGCACTCCTACTTGTGACGAGGTTCAAGACAATAAGAAGCTAAACCTAAGCTAATTGCAGTCTATTGCTCTTTCGTTTTATTCCTCCGCTCACAGGTGCATCGTGTGATGAATGAACGCTTTCCCTGTCCCTCTAACCATGCATTGTAAAGATCAATATCTTGTACTGCCAAGCGTTCGGGAGGACGGCCATGACGCCAGTCGACAGTGTCAGGACACTTGTATCTGCCTTACCTCCACATCCAAACCCGATTGCGTGAAAGCTCATGTACACAGAATTCGATATACTCTAGAGTATGCTTGCTGAATTTTCCTGGCCTGTCTGACAGACGAGAGAAACGCCGCAATATTTGTCTTTCGTTACGGAATTTGTATCTGGAATTGTAGATAGACATTATTTCCTATATGAGCGCGAGTCCATGTGAGCAGGGCTGAATTACGCTATGGGTTTATGTGCTGTAACAAGCCAAGCAATATCTGCGTATTAGAAACCTTCACCGCCAGTGGTATGGCTGTATGCATTGTCAGCGTTGAAACTCTTGCTTCCATCTGAAAGACAGAGTGAGTTCATTTACGAGAGGCATTTACAACTGTATATGTCTACCACTACATTTGGAACTCTTTCTGTTGAAATACAGCAACTTTTATGGGTTCTGATCCTTCCGCTTTTTCTTGTCTAAAATATTGGAATGTGATATCGGGAAGAGCAAGTAGCTATCGACCAGCAAATAACATCAATCTGGATGGACTACATTTGTAACCGGTGTGAGACTCCAGACAGTGATGGTCCTTGATTCTCCCCCAGAACAGTGAGTGTTTCTGTAGAGTGCCGAATATAGTGTATTGTTAGACACGGGTCTGGAAGTAATTCATCCTCAAAACAGCCATCGATAAACATCAAATATTCCCAACCTTGGTGAAACCGATATGAACTTCTGTCTGTGCTGTGATAATCATGCGTTTTTCTTTTTATCCACCCTAGTGATTATTCAACCATCTAGCAAAAGACCTTCTCTGTTGTGTCTCTGAAGAGACAGTAATGAGACGAGAAACTGGATGTGTTTACCCGCCTCATTCTGCCGAGGAAAGGTCCATCTCATTGGCCCCGTTGTTCTATATCTAAATATAACTTTGTATTGGTTTCTGTGATTTCATATTATCACACCTTCAACTCAATCACAGCTCAATGATTGATCATCGACGAGAGTCTGTCACAACACAGCTGTACGTTTCCCAATAAAAATCAAGTGACGTATATTTCAAGCTTTTTTTCAATGGAAGGTTATGTACCTAATTTCTGTGATGATCATTACTACATGGACAGTGGTACGATCTCAGCAGACCTGCTCTCCGGCGTCGATGTCTTGATTTCATATCAAGTGTTGTATGAACTGAATGGCAATCTCTGGTAGGATTAATTTCGCCGTAAGCGTAATCCCAAACTCGCTGCTTATTATATGTCGTGACATACAACGACCCAAAGATTGCGAGACTGAGACTTGATACCACTTCCCTACGACTAACAAAAGCCATGAGTCACTCATGTGATGTACACGGTGGTCGCAAACTTGCCAAGGTCGATGTTGATCTCGTGGTTGTCCGTTTCAACCTGCAAAACGTTTATTCGCTGTTATTGATTAGGTTCCAGCGTTAACGAATTACGATTGATCTGTTGTGGACAAAACCAAAGAACGTGCAGTGGAAGCACACCGGCAAAGTGTGGAAATACATCTCTATATGTGTTGATTAAATCTACATTAGTGTTGAATGCGACCATCAATGTAACACGGTTGTGATCATATCATCATACCGGGCAATGAGCATATCGACGATGTACTGTTGACAACAAAGCAGATGTATGCTATAATAGTGACAAGCGAAAATGTGTAGTGATACCTTCTTGAGCGCGACGAAGTCGTAACAGGAATCCACCCAGATATAAAAGGGCGTTGTACCAACAGCTTCTTCATGCGTATGCATACATCACTGTCAGGTTCAACGTGAGCAGAGCGCTTCCATTCTGGTGCCATGAGCGTGGTGCCACTAGTCACTCGACCACTAAGCAGCGAGTCTAGCAGGTGGTGAGAAGAGGATCTACCTGGCTAATTGATTCGTCCACATGTGTTATATCAGGTCTATCTAACGACTCTAATCAGCCTGCACCATATGTACTCGCCGATGTTCGTCCAGCAGTGAGTCGGGCCATGCTGAATAATTAACACGGCGCCACAGTACCATGGGTGAGGCTGCATCCCATATACACGCTCCCGTGTAGTTGATCCCAGGGTTTATAGTCTTTTGAAGCAGCCTCCGTTCCGGCAGATCGACCAAACAGCAACACATGTCGATCGGAATACCGCGGCTGTCGTCGCAGAGACGACGCGGCTGACACTGTTGTCAATGTGTCTTTTAACGTGGGTCTTGAAGCGTCTCCCTTCAGTTTTGTAATATTGACCCTAGGAACCTGAAGCAAAACCCTTCGCGAAACCCACGGGATACAGTTGTGATGATTTTCATTGGAGCAGCTCGCGCGTGTGCTTTCCTCGTGATGTGTCGCTAGAAATATTACCAGATGGTATTTTCTTGCTTGTTCAGCTATTGGCTATTGTTACCTTGAGCCGGTAGTAATGGATCACAACCCGATTATTGTCATTTGGTGATATCCGTGCAGCATAGGATATGCATGTTCTCTCTGGATGGAGTGTAAGTACACCGTCGCCTGAACAGTATTCCGAAATGTTGGATATTTTGATGAAAATTATCGGATTTAAGTCTAACTTTATGGATTCACAAGAATGTAAGAATACTTCACAATCTTACAATTTGGTTGGAAGGAAAAGGAGCACGTATTTATTTCAATTTGCTTGTCCTTTGATTCAGTTATGCCTGGCACAACGCGAGGCGGTCGACGGGAGCTCCAGCAAGATGTTCCGTGACAATGTGGCGTAGTGTAGCTACTGCTGATGCCTGTTATTCTCTTTATCAACGATGCTATTTCAGTCTACATTATGGCTAAGTGTAATCTCAATCTGTGGGAAGTGACCATGTTAACCATTATGGATATCTATCTGTGCAATTATGTCTGAAGAAGCTGATCAAGTCTCTCTCCTTAGCGACATGCGAGCAGATGCCTCGGATCGTCGGAGGGAGAGAGATGACAGAAAAGGGTCTGCCCGGGGGTCATTGCCAGGTGTGAAGTCTGCCAGTATCCATGGCATTTCCTCCAGAGCTAGAACCCTCACAACTGATACTAGAGTCACATTTAACCCTATAACCGGCACGACGGAAGTCCGCCTTATTGGTGATGGAGGGGCGCCTGCAGAAAACTGCTGTCGCCCCTATTTATCCCGGGTATGTGACCCCCTCCCTTCACCCCCTGAACCAAAGCTCAAGCCTGCCATCATCCTGTCCGACCCTGGAACCAAGCATATCTCCCTGTATTCACAACCAAACTTAAAGGGATCCGTCTGTGATTTTCTTCAACCTGGAGCTAAATGTAAATCTATGAGATCTATGTCGGAGAGTGGATCATCTCTCGATCACTTGTTGTCAAACACGGTGACAGCGACCACGTTCCTTATCCCGGAGACCGGGGCAACGCTCAACAGGATGTTGTCAGAGACAAAAACCTTCTCATCACACACCATTCCAGAGGAGGGCACCACGTCGACCCGAGTGAGCCCCAGAGGCAGCCCTAGATTCTTTCACAGGCAGAGGACACCGCAAGGTGGGTACCCTTTGTATATCAAGATTATTAATGCAGGTGAGCCTATTTGTATTCGATCTTTCCATATGACGCCATAGATGTTCCAGTCGTGGTTGGATCGGCGAGTCACTTCACAGAGTTACGAACACCGGGTGTCATCGGTTATATTGATTATTGCCCGTCACACCCAATGCAGTAAGGTGTCAGATTATCGAGACTGGTTAACTGGGTGTTATATATTAACTAGAACACGCAAATAGTTTTGCTGTTCTTCCAAGATTAGCCCTGATTGTGGTTTCTGGTTTGTCTACACCGAGCTTGAAACAATGTTATACGAGAGCTATTACTTCATGCCTTTCCCCTACATCCAGCTGACACACCATGATAAAGCATAAACTCCACCTCACGCAATAAAACATTTGGAAACATCCCTCATCCCCAAAACTTGTTGCTTGAGACCTAAGCCAAACTGACAATCCCGGGATCAGGAATCATCACATGTACATAATAAATATTTCTGTTATAACAGTGAAATAGGTATGAAGTAGGTTGTATCAAACAACTCATTCACTGGAATGAGTCAGAAGTCAGTCAACATATTGGTCTATATATCATGTGGATCGAACCCAGATCTAGTATAAAGAATCATCAGTTCGCTACCCACAGTACTGCTTTACTGTCTATATGGATTGCCCGGTCACCTAGGTTGTCACAGTTTGTTCTGCATAATTGCATCGCTTGGCCACGCCAGGAACCTATGCTAGGCGTGTTCCCATGATAAAGCCTTTGTGTTTGTCAGCATCAAACCCATGCTCTTGGGTCTCACCAAAGCTTTTTTTGTCATCTTTACACATTAACCTCCCATGTGGTGGCATTACTTTAAAAAACGTAAAATCTATCCCATTAACTCAGTAGAAAGAAATGCCAGAAAACGTAACATCAGTGGTTCGAAAAGAAACTCTCTGTTTACCATGCACACGTATACTGAACAGCAAAAGAAATGCAACTTTTTCTCAAGTGTAGATGGAAGACATAATCATGAACGCTCTGTTTTATGAGATTTCATATTTTCCTTTTCGAATTTTGCTTTTCTTTTATTCTCCAGTATAGTTCCAGTCACTTTTGAGCCCCCTGTCTACCCTGTCACCAGTTTGTGAAGTAACGTAAATACAATTTTGGTCAAATATTAAAGGAAAGGCTAACTGTTGACGCAGATTTATGACGTCGATGAAGACACGCCACATAACGGTTTTCAGCAAGAATGAGTTCCCATCAGGCTATCACGGCGACACAACTCGACAGCAGATCCAGTAGGTGTCTGGACATGCCGAACATTTAACCACAAAGCGTGGTCGTCAGGAATATAACACATTAGTGGCCTCTATCATGACTGCTTTACCTGGAGATGTTATCTTAGTTGATACATTGATACTCTCTCCAGATAATCACGGTGCCGTACATTCAAGTTAGAGATCAGTGCCTAATTGACAGGTAGATTTCTTTATTTGATTAAATTTATCTTAAATGCCAGTCGTATTTTCAGTTGTGGTTGTGCCGCTGGACGTATATGACACATGTCATTTTCCCCGATACACTTGATTGTAATGGATACATGCAAACACTGCGATAGTTGAAGATGTACTTATAGATAGTGATGGCAGGCAATGTCGTCTAGTAAACACTGTGATAGTTGGTGATATACTAGCTGACGATGTCATTGTGACTGGTATACATGGAAGGTGGGAGTCGTAAACACTGTGATAGTTGGTGATATACTAGCTGACGATGTCATTGTGACTGGTATACATGGAAGGTGGGAGTCCATTTAACACCACAAATCACTGTTTGTTAGTTTTCAATGGAAAATGTACCTTATAGAACAGTACCTTATACAACAGTAGGTGTTAATTGTGTACAACAGTACTGGAATGGGATTACCTGTATACAATAGTACTGGTAGGGGTTTACTTGAATACAACAGTTCTGGTAGATGATTACTTGTATACAACAGTAGTGGTACGGAGCTATTTGTACCCAATAGTACTGGTAAGGAGGTAATTGCATACAACAGTACTGGTAGGGGGTACTTTGTATACAACAGTACTGGTATACAACAGTACTGGAATGGGGATTACTTGTATATAGTACTGGTAGATGATTACTTGTATACAACAGCACTGGTAGATGTACTGTTATAGATCTTACTGGTAGATGAATCACTCCGGCTAAACCAACTAAAGTTACTTTCACTCACAGATTTGTGGCATTTCTGGCAAATGTGGAGTGCATGTTTGAATCAGTTGTTCACAGTGATGGTTTTAGTTTAAAATATATTCTCTATATTGGTTGAAATGCTGTGAGATGTTCGGCTAGTCTTTTGACTACGAAACATAACATCACCAATCCATTAATGATAATGTGGTCCCTGTTTATGGTCATATGGTTGACAAGAATAGGGAAGAATATGGCAAATATACGGACCTCGCTTTGGTGGCCTTGCTGTGGTACCTCCTGATATCTTGGCGCAGATCAGAAGAGTGTCCGGGTTCTCCACCGGGAGTGCAACCCTTCTGACATTGTAGATAATACGGGAGGTAGCAGTTTTGGGGAGCCTTCGCATTCTCCGGATGGTTCTTGTTGGGATTGACAGGACAGCACTTCCCAGGAGAAGTCCCGTTTGCTTTCTCGGCTGCATGGAAGTGAGGGAGGGTATCTGAGCTGAAGATGAGTGTTACCAACCTGACCGTGCCTATACCACCGGCCTCTCCCGGCGGTCTTTTATCTGAATCTGAAAAAAGGTAATAATGATAATAGTAAAGATACAAGATTCGGTGAAGGGTTAATGAGTAAATGATTAGTTACAGGCAGACAGGGGGTGTTTTTGCTGATGAAACTGGAACAAAACTTTGACTTGAACTAGTTGAACTAGCATCGAAAATCGTTAGCGAATGCTATAAATAGACATGCGCTTAGCCAAATACGTTTAAAGCGTCAGCGAGGAAAACTGAAATGACATGTTTATTTATGAAACTTCAAACATCACATGTGACAAGGGGCGTGAAAATGTGTGATGGTAGGTGAAGCAGGGCGCTGATGAGACTGACGTATGTTATAGAGTATACCATCGCTATGATTTACACTTCTGACTACATGTGTAGGATAAGCCTTGGTAAAGAATCAATCTACTGTTATCTGCGTGTCACTATGGTAACGTAGTACGTGTTATGCAGCTTATAATGGTTATCGAGATTTCGGGTGTTGAAGTAATTTTAGCGTTGATATCAATAGTGTCGTTTCAATAGAAACTAGATCTGTCGATATCAAACACATCACGGTGCACTGACACTTTGCATATTTATTTCCCAATACTCTGACAGTGTTTGTAACAGACGAGGTCATATATCAGGTCAGAGACAACAGAACTTTATGAATACTTAACTTCTTTATTTTAAGAATTATTTTAACATCATGATGTCACCGTAGCCCATCATGTAACGTTCTCTGATGCTTTGTTTTCCCACATTTGTTGTTGTTATTATCCTGTCTTGTATATAAACTGATGAACCCCATCATTCCCCCATATGCTTGAAAACGGTATCAGTACCTATGTGGAAACGTCGCCATTGTTAAAAATTACGAAGTAGCTGATCGCCCATAGAGTTGTGTCATCTCTATGCTAGCAACTTCTAGAATACCTCTCAAACGAATGTATCAGGCCACTGGTTATAGGCTACTCGATCGATCATAACGGGATAAGGTATACGCTTGCTGATGGGTTAGAAACCGTTAGGGAGTTACCATAATACTGTTACCAGATTCTCTCATTAATGGATTAACAGTAAGGTCCGTTATGAATACTGTTGTCAGTGGGTCGAGTTACATTTCATTGTAGCAATGGTCATTTAGTGCCCGAACTATTGACACGAGCTGTTTTGTCAACAATGATATGTTTCAATGATAATGTTGGCAGTTGTTGCACAAGCATTGGTGTATAGTTAGTTTATTTGTCATGTAAGATTTA
The DNA here is from genome assembly GCF_037392515.1 of Haliotis asinina. Classification (NCBI taxonomy): domain Eukaryota; kingdom Metazoa; phylum Mollusca; class Gastropoda; order Lepetellida; family Haliotidae; genus Haliotis; species Haliotis asinina. Next base: position 10,439,444 of record NC_090294.1, on the reverse strand, counting down.
TCGATGTAGTGTTTTCAATAAAAATTCCGGAAACAGTGGCTGATGAAAATACAACGGAATTTGTTTGATGGGGACTTTTATGACAACAGGAAGAGACTTTCAGTTACATTACGACATGGCATTTTGACATTGGAAGAGTATCCGAAATAATGCGAGTTTTACGAGTTCGTGTACACATAATCTGGACGATCAAATATTCAAAAACGAAACCATAGGATTCTTAAGTACCAAAGGGACGTAACTGTGTACACCAAAGAGCGGCTTAAACGACAGGGCCACCCGTGGCGCCCCTTAGTACGTGAATTACAGAGATGTGTTTTATTTTGTTTAACCAGAACAGTTCAGTTACATCAATAAATATCCGCGTTGTTTAACCAGAACAGTTTGATTATATCAATAAATATCCTGGGATCAATAGCGATGAAATCGTTACTGCCATCACCCCAGCGGTCAATGACCGCGTGATTTGACCAGCGCCATAACGTACTGTCCTCAGGGAGAGGCGGGGTAGTTAATGTATAGAGATATATAGACTCATCCACACATTCAGTGTAGGAACATGTACGTACAGGATAGGACAGCTGGGCGTGCGAGGATGGTTCTTGTTGCAGTCAATGACATGAACTAGGAGCTCCAGGATTACTGGGCAGCAGTGATGACACGAGAAGTGGTGGTATATTGTACTAAGGCTGTTACAGTGTTGCGGTCTTTAATCAAAGTCGTATCAAAGTAAGGTCAGATTAGATTAACTATGGTCACAACATGGAAATAACCTGTTGATTAAAGAAGTTACTGACAATCAATACCGCCGAGGGATGAAATGTCGGGCCTAGCGGCTTGGTGCATGATAAGACACGGGGTCAGATGTCAGGCCTGTAGGCTGTTTGCAAGATACGTAAGTGGAGTGAGGCGTTTAGTCAAGGGGTTCCATGCAGGATCACACCAAGGAGGGATATGTTGAGTATAGTATAGGGGTTCGGTGCAGCATCAAACCACAGCAGAAGTCGAGTATAGTATAGGGTCTCGGTGCAGGAAAGGATCACGGGGTGAGATGTCTTGTCAAGGGGCTCGGTGCAGGATAGGACCACGGGGTGTGATGTCTTGTCAAGGAGCTCAGTGCAGGACAGGACCACGGGTGAGATGTCTTGTCAAGGGGCTCGGTGCAGGATAGGACCATGGGGTGAGATGTCTGGTCAAGGGGCTCGGTGCAGGATAAGACCATGGGGTGAGATGTCTTGTCAAGGGGCTCGGTGCAGGATAGGACCACGGGGTGTGATGTCTTGTCAAGGAGCTCAGTGCAGGACAGGACCACGGAGTAAGATGTCTTGTCAAGGGGCTCGGTGCAGGATAGGACCACGGGGTGTGATGTCTTGTCAAAGGGTTCGGTGCAGGATAGGACCACAGGGAGAGTTCTCACCGTGGGGTGAGATGTCTTGTCAAGGGGTTCGGTGCAGGATAGGACCACAGGGAGAGTTCTCACCATGGGGTGAGATGTCTTGTCAAGGGGTTCGGTGCAGGACAGGACCACGGAGTAAGATGTCTGGTCAAGGGGCTTGGTGCAGGATTGGACCATGGGGTGAGATGTCTTGCCAAGGGGCTCGGTGCAGGATAGGACCACGGGGTGTGATGTCTTGTCAAGGGGTTCGGTGCAGGACAGGACCACGGAGTAAGATGTCTGGTCAAGGGGCTTGGTGCAGGATTGGACCACGGGGTGAGATGTTTGGTGTAGTGGCTAGGTGCAGGATCAGACCATGGGGTGAGATGTCTGGTCGAGTGGACCACTGCAGGATAAGACCACGGGGTGAGATGTCTGGCTAGTGGCTTGCTGCATCCTAGTACCACAGAGTGAGATGTTTGGTCGAAGACTGGGTGCAGGATAAGGCTTGGGGGTGACATGTATGGTCTGAGGCCTATATTTATAATAACCGCGATTCTCCACAACAATGCTATGAAAATATCAGTGAACATTGTTAAAGATCTCAACATCACCGTCATACTAACTTCACACTGATCCTTGCGAACCAGATGACGTTCTGGTCAGTGTTCAGGAACGGGTCTATATGGTGCGTGTGAGGCAAGATCCGTGACTTGTGTTCATTTCAACACAACAGACCGATGCTTGTGTCTGAAATAGGAACTGTTGTTGCTAGTGGTCATTGTTTATTTATAAGCGATGTATTTGAACTCGCGCTTGGTGTACACAGAATAGCCCTTGCCTGTCTAATGACATTAAGAGGCACGGCGGTCATTGGTGTGATTACCTGATTATACTTTAGATTCCAGTCGCAGTGTAATTTACTGGACGTTCGATAATTGAAGCTATCTGATAGCCTACGTTGTGACCAGGAGTCTCTTGTTACGTAATGGGCAAGAAGCTCTTTGAAATTACCCCTCATGGCGTCCGCAAAATGCCTGTTTTGTAACGTTCGCCAACTGAAATATCATTCCGCAGTTTAACATGGAAACATCACTCAGATACAGAATACATAAACACGATACATAAAGTGTGAAGCTCATATTTTCGAGTCTCCCCACAGTGATATTGCGGAAATATTGTTAAAAGCGGTGTAAAACCATACTCACTTACACAGTCCTATATCCCATGATTACCGTACTTCAGTTCTAGTAACACTATAATACACATTTCATAATGACGCGGCCCGAAAATCGCGCCACTGATCTTAAACGTCCCCAGCACACGTACTATCCTCTTGACAGCTGAGAAGGTCGTTATTTTTATACTGATTATAAGATCTTAATCGTGAGAATGGAGGAATCGAACCTCGTCCAGCGACTCGGACGCAGATACCGCACTCTTCATGTTGTGCGAGTGAATGGGTATGGTTTTACGTCGCATTTAGCAATATTCCAGAAATGTCACGGTGGGGTACAGCAGGAATGGGCTTCACACATTGTATCCATGTGGGAAATAGAACCCGGGTCCTCGGCGTGACGAACGAACGCTTTAACCACTAGACTACCCTTCACGTTGACGTGAACAGCTTGGCACTTCTTGCCCTGCATACACCAACAGGGACATTATACGATATGAAAGGGTGAATTGTAGATGAAGTCACAGGCTAATCTAACCACTTCTGATCAAGGTCATTTAAACGCGTTAGGATGAATGCGATAGATTAGGAAAGCGGAACTCATCCCAAAGTCGCTATCACACTGTTTTTTTCAAATGGAAAGTGTAAACTGAACTAAATTCCGAAATATGCCATTTACATGTGGTTTGTATATTACAATACAAAATAGTTTCCTACTCTGAATGGCATATGCAACCTTAAGTCTTGTGGAAATATGTTTGGCTTTTTACACTTCTTCACTTAAACAAACCACCCCCTGTCCATCGCGGATGTAGAACAAAAATAAAGCTTAACAAGGGAAGGGTTGTTCAAGTAAGCCGGGATTACAACAAAGGTGCCAATAATTTCAGAACTAAAGATTTAACATAATTTATTTATTTTAGTACGTCGTATTTCCACCAACCCTGCTCACTGGTGGCTACATGGTTCCCTCGTCGCGCCAAAGACTGGATTCCCCACATAGGTACATTGAGTGAAACCAATTTTTGCCGGAGATTTTGTTGGACTATTTGCTAAAAGCGACATAAAACAATACTCACTTATTCACTGACCCCCTACCCAAATCAACCCCTACAAACCCCATGGCCAACCCCACCCCAATGCAGCAATGATAGACCTTCTCTCAAGAAGACCATCTGTTCGTGTATTTACTTGAGAAGTCACTTCTACTATTCACCTAGTCTATCTCTCAGTACCATTGTTTGAGGTAATGAAGCAGTCACTGTGATATTGATGGGCTGAGACCGAACTAAAGAACCACTAAATCAGATCAGGAGCTGCTTCAGGAATTGTTTGGAATGCAGTCAGAGACATAGCCTGCGTCGTCTTCAAAGAGTCTGTGGTGGACAGACTTGCTTGGTTGATATGATATGGCGAGTGGTTTGCTCCTGGCCGGCTTCTCGTGACAGTGGGCAATTTATTAGGGGACAAAGTTGCATCACGACCCCCGATATTACTGTGTTGACAGAAGACGACAGCAGACTTCTTCATTTCACACAAGTCAGAGTTCTAATTGATAGTGATAAAGGTCAAGATTTGAGCCGTCATGATGTCATGCGTGCACGCTTGCTTCTTTCTTGGAGTGTTTAAGAGTCTTTTGCCTCAGTCATTTTGGCGTGGCAAGACCCTTCTGGGCACTCATAATATTAGAAACATGGTGTAATACTTAAATTTATAAAAAGAATTACATTTTCGTGTGAAAATTTCTGTTTTTTACACACAAAAACAATGTTTCAGTTACGTGACTTTTGGTTTTACAAGTTGGTCGCATTTCTTTTGCTTCGGTTTCAGACGATGCTGCATGCCTTCTATTATTAGTGAGTGAGCGAGTTTAGTTTCACGTCGCACTCCGCAATATAACAGCCATTTGGCGGCGGTCTGTAAATAATCGAGTCTGGACCAGACAATGCAGTGACCAACAACATGAGCATCGATCTGCGCAATTGGGGACCGATGACCCGTGTCAACCAAGTCAGCGAGCCTGACCACCCGATCCCGTTAGTCGCCTCTTACAACAAGCATACTCGCCTTTTATGGCAAGCATGGGTTGCTGAAGGCCTATTCTAATCCGGGACCTTCATGGTTCCCTTGTATTATTAACCCTTGAAGATCGGGATTAGAATTTGCCTTCAGAAACCCATGCTTGCCGTAAGAGGCGATTTACGGGATCGGATGGTCAGATTCGCTGACTTGGTCCACATGTGTCATCATGTCCCAATCACGTGAAATGATGCTCATACTATTGATCACAGGCTTACCTGGTCCAGACTCAAATATGTTCTGACAGACTACATAGAGCTGGAATATTGCCGAGTGTGAAATTGAATTCACTCACTCACTCACACTCTCGTTATTACTGTACTGTGGGACTGTAACAAGGGATGGGGCAGATGCATAATACAGTCCTGTTTCCAAAGCATCCATTAACTAATGGGATTTAGGGAAACCCGACTTTACCTTCCTGTAATAGTTATTCAAGTTATTCAAGAATATTCAAGTTATTCAATATTAACCCAACGTTGAGCAATCTTCAATCTCGAACTGATTTCTTTGTCGAGTATGAGGCTATTGAAGTTATCGTGGATCATCAATAATCGACGGATGTTTTCACACCTTTCCCGGCTGATGGCGAGTCCATCCTGGACACTGTGTGGAGCTTGAACAGGTCAAGGCAATAAGGGAGTACAATGCTTTATTTACTGATTGCGTTGAACGGTTGACTACCCGCAGCACAATTGTAATGCCTGGTCCCCAGGGGGTTCTAAACTGTTCTGCTGTTTCAGCCATTACTCCAAACAGAGCCATCAAGCTTGGTCGCTGCAGTGTATCAACATGCGGCGCTGTGCGGAGAATCAATACCACCCCACATAACCGCACACCACCACTTCTCGCTACTAGTCCTACACACAGCCCCAGAGAACTCGCGACAAACATTGCCGTAATGGTATTTACACACACACGCTCAGGGGGATGTCATCCATTTCTTTATTGTTAATATTTAACAGCTTTCGCTAATGTAACCATCGGTTCTTTTGTGTGACTCTCAAATAACAAAGGCAGTGGGGTTATTGTGACAGCGCTGAGATTTCCCCTTTCCAACAGTGCCATGCAGACATAAACGCCGTTCCACTGTAGAAACGCCGATCTACATTGTAGTGTAGATGCGTTGCCCATGTGAATATCGGTACAGAAAAATACTCTTTGTTACGTAACTTGCAGCTCGTGTTTCTATATATGTAAATAGGGCTAAGAGAAAGGCTTGTATTGTTAGGGTACAACCTGTTTAAAATAGTATCCACTGATGGTTAAAGGCCAGGTTCAAAAGCAATACACAGGTGGAGTGGGACCTCCTTTCCTTGTCAAATCCGTCGATGCAAAGCAAAGCAGTATTCAAGTACATACCATAAAGTATCTCAAAACTGACTTACCGCTCCATGATGAAATTAATTATGTAATAGTTATGAAGTTTGTTATGAAAGCTCAAGGTAAAAGCCTACAAAACATAAATTTTGAAAACATATTTATCATTTTTCGGTTTTGGTTTGCACCTTGATCATTTAGTACATAGCCGGTGTTGTCTCTGTACAGATGTGGATCTTTGGTGGCAAAGTATGGATTCGGGTAGAGTCTTTGTGCAAATGTGAATGTTTTGTGGCAAAGAATATAAACAGTTTGAGTAGAGCCTATGCGGTAACGTGTTGTTGTAATGCTTGAGCTGACTTGGGTTTTACATCACATCGGCTAACTCATCTCAAGTATGACGTCACCCGTTTCAGCATAGTATGTTGACATAGCTAAGTATAAAGCGTTCTCATATATCCTGTATAAAATGTGGCCCTTCTGTACTGCATTAAGCACTATACAAGGTTTACCAAAGAGAACTATCAGTGCTTCTGCGACAAGCACAGTCAAGTTATAATCGGCGTTATATTCGGAGTAAACACATCCATTTTATCTATTAAGATATTTTGACCGGACATACATCTGGCGCAAATGACGCATCGCATATATAACCAGTCGCCAGTTCGTCATATAGCGGTTTATTTGTCGTGGGTGTACTGTTATCCTCGGAAAACGGTGATAAATGCATCCCAACTAATCTTATGTGACCTCGGAGAGTTAGTAAAATCTATAAATTAAAGGTATTCTGCTGCCGTTAAACAATCTAAAGCTTCAATAAAAGTTTAAGTAATTTTCTAGCCAAAAATAAAAACAAAAATAGGCCAGGATAGGAAGTGCGAGTGTTATTTAGCATTTTTATACCTCTGTTGAAAGGAAAGTCGTCAAAGAGTTGTGTGTGGGCGAAAAGAGTGAAGGACGCCTCTGTTCCTGTTTCTCGAAGATTAATTTCACAATAAAATACATACAATCTGTTATTACATGTCAGAAAGTGGCGTTGGCAAAAGGTACCACATTAAGGGGAGCCACACCGTTTCGGGACAAGCTTCTTAATACATATCCTGTCAGAGATAGAATGTCGATTACATGAACGCCCGCATGGGAATAGGGACTTTCAGGTTCAGTTCTATTAATAGTTATATTTTCATAGAACCTCCAGCCATTCCTATCAGACCGATTTAACATTTCCTAGTTTCCAGGGGAAAAAACATTCCAAGTATAATTGCCCGAATATCGATTCGTCATCGAAGAGTGGGTAATTCTAAATGGGAAAAGTTTTTTTGTTTTACCCTCAGAACACGGCTCTCCGCTGAATTTGTAAATTGCATTTACAAATTTAGTTGCATGTATAGGTCGCTCCGAGTCCCAGATAACTGGCAAATGTTAACCTTTATTGCTAGCATAAAAAATAATTACTACAATATCTGTGACAAATTCAGTAAATCTCTTGCAAATTCCAGATTCCACAGAAAAAAATAGGATTTCTCGTAGAATGTATTGAGTCTTTGATGTTTGGAGGTATCTTTCTCATCAATAAATCATGAAATATCCGTAAATCAAATGCAGTTATCGGAATAAGATGTCCAACTTGATGTATTAATATTCGTTCGGATCTGACAAAAATAAAACGAATAGGCCGAAAATAGCAGTGACTTTGTTGTAGCGGCGTCCATAGCTGAGAATGTGAGTGGCTGTTGTTTTCCGCACCAGTTGTCAATTGTCTTGGTAAGTCATAGCAACATAAGGGGGCAGTGGGATAGTCAAGTGATTGAATTGTTCGCTCGTCACGCTGAAAACCTGGGTTTGATTCCGCACACGGGTACAAAATCCGGAACCCATATTGCCGGAATTCTGCTAAAAGCGGCTTAAAAAATGCTCACTCACATGAGCTAAGGTTAAGTTACTGGGCGTAACACACGTAGTTTGTGTATATGTGCGTCTGTGTTTAGCACGCGGGAACACAATGCTTCAATAATGAGAATAAATGCCTGCGTACATGAGCACCTGGATCCCATCTGTTTCAGACCATCTTGGTAAATAGTTAAATATCGTGTTTACAGGAGCAGAGATGTGATGCGATTCTCGCTGATGGCTCTTACCAGTGTTGGATAACCGGCTTTATTCTCAATAAAATCTAAGAAGTTATTTCTTTATCACCTATTTATCTGATACTGTGGGGAAATACATTCATGCACACAGGTTTAATTTATAATACCTTCTTTTCGTTGTTCCATCGTCTTGTAAACAACCGTTTATACGAGGAGAGGAGCGGAGAAATCTTTGATGACGTTAAGGGATAGGATGATTGTCAGTTTGACTACAGAATATCTATTGTGAGTCACACCACACTCCAGCACGGCGTTGAGCAGTGCCACGTGGCCAATCTCACTGCCTTTGGTGGCAAGGAAGGAGTGCCAAGGATGTTTTGTTATATACTAACGCTCCTTCTATTTACCGATGGCGTTCATTGGGGGACGATGGGAGTTAACCCTTAATGAAATGGTGGTTATTTGTTGTCTCCCGGCATAGGCATATACAAGAAGTCTTTCACATAAGAGATCGTTGGCGGTCCGGGGTAGAATATGCCTTCAACAACCCATGCTTGCCATAAAAGGGCGACAATGCTTGTCGTGAGAGGCGATTAACGGGATCGGGTGGTCCGGCTCGCTGACTTGGTTGACACATGCCATTGGTTCCCAGTTGCGCAGATGGATGCTCCTGCTGTTGATCACTGGATTGTCTGGTCCAGACTGGATTATATACAAACCATCCCCACGTAGCTGGAATACAACGGAGTGCGGCATAAAACCAAACTGACTCATTCCGTCTGACATAAGGAACAAGATACAGACCATCACGCAGAGATCCAGAAGATTCACATTGGAAAGAGTTGGATCCCAGATTTACAGGAATAAAAGTAGTTTAATTTCCCATGTGAAGATTGAGCTTATTCGGTTCTCAGGTTTATGTTCGTATTAAAAGTTTCTACTTTACAGTGTTATCGGTTTTAGGCTTGATTGATATTTATTTTTCTGCGATTTGAACTGTTTAAAACAGCTGAAACGTAAAGATACGATTTATGTGTACAGGTTGATTGATCGAATTAGACATCTTGGAGAAACTACATTCAAAATACATTAGGACTACGTGATCTGTAGACACTGCCCAAGTGGAATATTCACAGTAGTATGTAGACTTACAGTGAGGGCTCTTGTCTGTTCTCTAGTAGGGGAAAGAGGTGTCACGGTGTCACGTCAGCATGTATTTCAAAATGGCATTTGTTAACCTGCCTGGTGCTCGGCTTTGAGGGCATGGAGAACTGGTGGGATCAGTTTGTACAATGTGCCTACGGAACACATTCCTCGTAATTAACAAACCAGAACTCTATTACATGTACTTCCTGATAATTATGGTCACGGATAACAGCCCAATACTAATATTTGGTAATTGAGGTCCCGGATGACAGCCTAGTACCCTATTACTTAGTAGTAATTATAGTCACAGATAACAATCCGGTGCTCTATCATCAGCCGGTAATTGTGACCACGGATAACAATCCGGTGCTCTATCATCAGCCGGTAATTGTGACCACGGATAACAATCCGGTGCTCTATCATCAGCCGGTAATTGTGACCACGGATAACAATCCGGTGCTCTATCATCAGCCGGTAATTGTGACCACGGATAAGCACGGAGATAACAATCTAATACTCTATTACCTTCTGGTAAGTATGGTCACAGATAACAACCCAAGACTCTACTATATTCTGGTAATTATGGTCACGGATAACAACCCAGTACATTATTACATCCTGGTAATTATGAGCACGGATACCAACCCAGTACTCCATCAAATCTTGATAATTGTGGCCTCGGGAAAAACACGGATACCAACCCAATGCAAATGGGCGCAATTTTTCACCGCGAATTCCGACCAGCAGACGACCCCCGACAAGTCAATGTTTCATGACAGTTACTTAATATGACCATTGGTTTATGTCCGTACAATATTCAATCTGGGATAATATTGATTACGCTGAAACGAGTTCAGTTTGTGGAGAGGTCGCATATAACGACAGCTGGAGTACAATGGCAATCTAAGCTGGTCAATAGGAAGATGTTAAAAGGTCACATGACAATGATAAGGTTTGTCTTGGGATTAGGTCTCCGAACAATAACCTCAACAAATATTGACTGATCTGAACCAGATAAACTTGGCAGAACCTAATCTAGAAACACAGACTCAATAGCCTTTGAAATTGGTCGGATTATCCTGTTCACACCTCAAGTGCCTTAACAGTGTCTTCGACAACTCTGGAGAAATGACTTTGGGTGACCGACAGTATGGCTGATTGTATATTCGTCCAGAGAATCCGTAAAATCTTCAAAATAATTGCTATTAGAGCAATGAATGTGTGAACGTTGACGAAGGACACAGGCAGCTTTGGTTCAGATGTATTACCGCTGTAGGTTAGAACCGAGTCTGGAAATATAAAACCATTTGTCAGTTAAGCAGCATCCTTTACATACGGGTACAACGAATGCGATACTAAGATATCACATTGGAAACACCATATATCATCACATGTCTTGTATCATGCATCATCCACAAATATAATCATGGGAAATCGGTGTCCATTATCCATTCACTGGAGAAAAGATCGTTAAAGAAAACTGAGGTCTATTTATAATAGATGCAATGAATATAAATAGTATGTATAATCAGAGAAAATATGATAACTATTAGCAAGCTACTAACATTGCAAAAACTCGTGCGTGCGTACGTGCGTGCGTGTGTGTGTGCGTGTGTACGTGTGTACGAGTACGACAAGTACCATAACAAAACGTATTACCTATCAACGTATTATTATTGTGCCCGGTCGGCTTATGGTAACTAGGGCGGTGGTGTTGCCAAGTGGTTAAAGCATTCTCACGTCACCCTGAAAAGCCGGGTTAGATTCTCGACCATAATTCTGATGATATTGCTGAAATATTGTTAAAAGCTACGAACAACGCACTCACTCACATGGTGATCGAATTGTCAACTCGTGGAGATTTTTTTAGAGTTAACGCATCCATTTTGTTTGAAATGTGTTCCCTAGAAGTTTCAGAAGAAAGGCATTCGCGTTTGTTATCCAATATGAATCCTATTTATGTTTGCGGAGCACTTTTATTCTAATATAGAGCTTAAATGGAACGATGTTGGAAAGAGAACTAACTCATGCATTGCCGTTTCAGTGAACCCTGTCGTTATTGTGATCACTCACCTGGTTAGGGGAAGTTATTTTGGCTGATGACGTTTCAGATTTCATCAAAGAAAAAGACTAATGTCTGTCATTACAGAAATTAGAGATCGAAAACGCAATTTGCTGTGGAAAACCCCCAGACATTTGGCTTTCAGAAGTGTATGACAGCTGATTAGGGCCTTCGCCATATTGCCCGAGATATCCCCATGATATCGCGATAAAACGGTAGTAGAATAGGATTTCGCGTACCGCAGATATTTCAGGGTTATGCCGGCGATGGCTCCGCTCGTGTACCATAGGATTAAAGATAGGTTACAAATTGGAATCTAAAAAGAACAAAGAAAGAAGAGAGAGAAAAATAAATCGGATAAAAATTGAAACTCAACAAGAAATAAAACTGCAGCAAATTGATTCAAATAATCTCTGATTAACTAAACATGATATAGCTCAGATGTTCTTAGAATTGTTCAGTCTCTTACGAAACGTGATTGCAACGACATTGCCATATCAGTGTATAATCTAGTAACACAGAAGTATTTGAAAACAAATTTTATCATTCAGAAATGAAGACTAATTGACTAAAATATCGGGAGGTACTTCATCTTTACATGAGTATTCTGGATCTGAGAAAGGGGTGACTTTATCCTTAATGGTATGTTTTGACCCTGAGTGGGAAGTGATTTCGTCCTAGGATAAATTCCCCCTCATATGTCATTCAAGAGTGGTTACCTCGTATGAGAGAATCACAGCCGAGTGAACCTCCCCGCGAAGTTATTTTATCCTGTCTCTCCAGTACCAACAGGAGCGTCTATGTCATTACACTTGTTTCTGTCAACAAAATGTCCTTTCTGCCTTCCAGTCATAGTTGCGGCATTTTATCATTACCATGGAAACCGAACATCTACGTCCATTAAGTCTATTTTATTTCGTGTATGTAAGCTGGAGTATTTATGCTGGTTTGGCTTGACGCGATCGCCTAGACATCGAAAGCAGACGATACATACTTGGCAATGCATGCCGGGTAATGGCGTCCTCGCCGTGGGATTCAGCTTCAATTAGAAAATTCTGTCAGACTTTGACAAACATACCCAGGCTTAGTGGCACTCACTAAATCACGGGAGTTGTATTGATTTTCTCATTCTTTTGATGCAATTATAGACCTCTGTTTTTCTGCTAACGATGAGTACTAAAACAATATGCGCGTGGCTCAGTGAACGTACCAGGCGGAGCTGATGGTGGAATGTTGGTGGAACGACACGACTGTGTATAGCAAAGCCTCCCTAGTGAGAGATGCATTTGGAAGGGTTAATCAATACAAAAGAGATGGCATTCAAAGAAGAGCTTCACTAATGATACAGGTTTGGGGTCTAATGGAAGGAAAAAGTAGCGAAAGAGAGACCATGTAGATGTTTTATTTTGATAGCACTGAAAGTTAGTCGAGAAGAGATGTGAAGAAACATGGCGGATATTCGCTGACTTTATGAAAAGATGTATTAAGATCCTTTCACAGAAGCTGTTAACTTGTCACAAGGGTGGCTGAATGAGTGCATGCCTAATCTTAATACCGATGTAAGACTTCCAGTGCCTCTGAGGACTGTTAGACAGAATGCATGCTTTGATTTCGGACATGTACCTGTTTAGTGCGCGGTCGTACTTCGTACAAGGGTTTTCTGTAACCTCCAGCGATCTAAGCACTGGGTTCGGGTTTTCTTACTCAGTTGGAAACAGCTGGTGATTATTTTTCTTAGAGAACCTCTGAGTCATTTTGCGCAGATGGTCAAACAAAATTAAGTGACAGTCTTCATATCATACAATAGTTTATCAAAAACTATTTCGTTGATTATCTTTAGATTATTAATTTTACAATCTGATTACATATATTTCTCTGGCAATCATTTTGAGAGTGGTTTAGAACATCCCTATAGTAATATGTGAGCAAGAATATTCCTCTGATTATAGCCAGATCATGTTAAACAGGTCAAAATTAGTTCTCTGAGGATAAAAAGATTTTATGCAAGCTAGGCAAAAAGTTGACATGCGATGGGGTAGCGTAGTGGTACGTTCGTCCCGTTTAAGACCCAGGTTCAATTTCACATGGGCACAGTGTTTGATGCCCTTTTCTGGTGTCCCCCGCTGTGTCCCCCATGTATGATATCTAAACATCAAGTTAGACCTTTCAGCTAGACTTCAATGGTAATTCTCGGCGGCGAATCCCAACTCAAGCGTCAGACCTTCTGGACGCAGCATCTGTGCATGTAGCCATGTTATTATGTAACCACAGCTGGACCCTCAATGTATCAACTGAAGGTGTGCAATAACAACATGTCTGTCTTAAAAATAATACATGTTGCTTTGAGATAGGAGCTCTGATAAAGCGATGTTTCGGCATTTTTTATGAAACAGAGGCTACATCAAACTGTGTGTGGAGTAACCCCCTTAGTTTTCCAGATCTGCAACTCACACGTTCAAATATCTAGCATCCGCCCATTGTTAACAGCCCTTGGTCTGTTGTCCTATGGGCTAACGCTCAACACTACTCATCCGTTCACCCACTTACGAACCCACTCAGTCACTAACCAACCCACTCAACCACTCCCCCAACTACTGAAAACTGCGCACATTCCCAAATCGCTCAAAAGTTGATGTATTGCAAGCAGATGGAATAGAAATTGATGTAGTGATTGGCTAATAGTATTTTTCAATAAATCATCGTCCGATGGCCTTGGGGAGTTGGCGACCTATGGCCTATGGAACACTATCTCACACATCGTGTTCGCAGTAAGCTAAAACGTGACAAGCAGCGACGTATACAATCTTTTCTATGTTTTTTTTCACTGAAGGTCTCACATAACTCCGCAGCTAGGAGAACGTCTATATTTCCCACTTGCTCTGACACGGGTCGCGCAGGTGCAGTTGCACAAATAACATCGAAGTGAACTCATTGTCATACAAACTACCCATGACACTGTACAGAAATTCTGCCAAATGGTGATCTAAACAAAGTCACACGACATCGACTTCATTTATGTTTATTAACGCCACACTGTGTAAAGCGTGTGTCACTGCAGACCTGTTTATTGTTCAAAGAGAAGTGACAGTTTGGTAACTTTGCAAGGCACCTACCTTTAAGAACGGTAAAGTCGACATGTAGTCAAGCCGAATATAGGGTTTCTTTATCCTCACGAATTTCAATAAATGAAATCACAGATAGGCACTTTTCGCTTGCAGTTGAGTTTTTCATAAAGTGCCTCCATGGCTAAGTCATTCCTGAAATCCAACTGGAGATACTTGGATAAATTTACTAAATGTGTTACCTGTCAACATGGTGCTTGATTGTATCTCATGCAACGATCTTTACAAGAAGCTTGTCGTATATTTTCAATGAAAGTTATGTGATTGACGGGCATATCCGCCATAGCTTTGTTTCACGGACACAGGATCTCCTCTGAAATGTAGTAATCCATTCATAAGATTCAAAGGTGATATGCATATTTTCAAAAAGAGTGGGTTCTTTCCCTGTAGAAGGTAGAGACCAGTTAATCTCTTTTCATTGACAAATTCTGTCCGACAGGGCGACGGTCAACTCAGTACGTTGATATGTACAACCTCTGGTCTCAAGATTATGAATAAAATCCATTAGACTCGCCTTTGGGGACTAAATGCCATTCGGGATCTTTGGCTAGAGCTTTGCGCACAAAGTGGCACATTAGATCTTTCATCGTTCGGGAGGCCACCACTTTGGTCTCATGGACTGTGAGGAGAGAGAGTCGGTCCATGTATGCCCCTTTGCGTTAACAAATTAACTGGGCATTTTACCATGGGTTTTATTATCAAGGCCACTATAAGTACTGTTTACCGCTTCATAAATCTGCATTTAACGGACCGGAGAAGATTTAAGAGTTGGTCTTCAGCAACCCATGCTTGTCACAAGAGGCGGCTAACGGGATCGAGTCGACAGGCTCGCGCCCATGCTTGTTGGAAGAAGTGACTCTCTGACTTTGTCACTGTATCCCAGTTGCGTAGATCGATGCTCATGTGGTTGACCACTTTGTTGACTAGTCCAGATTCAGTTATTTACAGACAGCTGTCATATGGGTGAAATTTTGCTGAGGGCGGCGTCACTCAGTCACTGTCACGTGACTGCGTCTCATTTGGCACTTCCTGGCACCCTTTTCAACCAAGTTAGATTATATGTCAACCGACAGAAGAGAAGTACGTACGCAAAATATATGCTATCAAGTATTCAGTGGCGTTTTGACAACTCGTACTGTAGTATTCATCATTCGTACGTTTGGCGATAACTCAGAATCTTTGCGACTTCTGGTTTTCTGCGACAAATAATTTGACACATGACACCATATATACACCTGGAAATTAATCAAGCAACACCCCAATTTTTTCTATTGGAGCAACTTTGAAGTGTTCTGACAATCAAAATATGCCGGGTTGATATAGTTTGACACTTTTTTATTCAACAGACGATCTCTGACAAACAACTTAAAGGGAAAAAGTATCAAGACTTTGCTTTATTGCAACGAAATCCAAATTCTTAAAACTGTCTTAAATTCATGAAAAAATGGACACAATTTACTATTCATCCACAGACGTTGTTGTCAGGTGTATTAACACAAATGTCACATGGAAAGAAAGAACAGTCATCTGAGAGTCTGCACACCGACTTTCATCAATATCTAGTGTGTCCTCCCTGCGCACGCACCACCGATTCCAGACGCCTCCTCATTCCTTGGATGAGTCTCCGGATCTGATTCTGGGGGATCCTGTTCCACTCCTCATGCAGGGCAGCCGTCAATTCGTTGAGATTATGGACTGGTGGGTCTCTCTGCCTCACACGACGGCCAATAAAGTCCCACAAATGTTCAATGGGGTTGAGGTCAGGGCTCATGGCAGGCCATGGAATTCTGTCAATTGCATTTTGCCGCAAAAAATCATTTACAGCATGCGCCCTGTGAGGTCTAGCATTGTCGTCCATAAATATGGGTCTCGTTGCCAGAGGATGGTTCTCAAAATGAGGTACCACAGCCCTGTCAAGAACCTCCTGTTGGTAACGAACACCGTTAAGGTTGCCACGGATGGTAATGATATCCAACTTGCAGTTCATGGAAATGCACCCCCATACCATAACGGAACCTCCCCCAAAGGCCACAGTCTCCTGGATGTTCCGTGGAGCCATTGCTGTGTTCCTCTGCCTCCAGACCCGAGTACGACCGTCCACCATGTGCAGCAAGAACCGGCTCTCATCTGAGAAATGGACCTTCCTCCAAGAGGCAATGTTCCAGTGCAAACGGTCATTACACCAGGCCAGTCGGGCTGCCTTATGGGCTGGAGACAGTCTGGGTCGCTTGATTGGCCTCCTTGCCCGGTATCCTGCAGCTTTCAGACGATTCCGAACAGTCCTGTTCGAGATGGGTCTCCCTGGAAGCCACTCCTGTCTCAACCGAGAGCTCGAGTCGAAGGACCTGCGCCGTACAAGTCTCAGTAAAGCTCTGTCCTCCCGGACTGTGGTCTTCCTGGGTCTTCCTGGTCTAGGCAGGTCTTTAACTTCATTAGTGGCCCGGTATTTTTTCAAAAGTTTTGAAATTATGGAATGATGTCGTCCGATTTGAGTCCCGATTTGTCTTAGAGACATACCAGCATTCCTCATGCCGATTATTTGCCAACGAGTGGCCTCTGATGATTTCCTACGTGCCATGACATTGAAATGAATGAAAAACCGAATGCAATCGACAACCTGCGCTTGTAAACACCCCAGGGAAAAAGTGCATTTTTCGAAAGTTGAGGTTAAAGCAATGCACGTGCGCTGTGCAAGCTTCACGCGCGTCATATCAACCCATGAAAAGCTCATGCTGTATGTCAATACATCAAAATTGAATAATCAATCATCAAAATTACTTCGTTAGCCTTTGTTAAGTTTTTATGTGTCTTTGAATTTGGTGTTGCTTAATTAATTTCCATATGTATATTTTAATGACGCATTAAACTGTATTTGTGGCTTTAACACAAACTCAGTGTAACCCCACCCCCCACCCCACCCCCACATTGCGAAACGGCCAGTCCCTGTTTCATGGAGGGTAATATTAAAAGGTATTGGCGTTGCTTGGCCAGAGGATCGAACCTTCAGCTATCCGGAGACGATGGCTCTACCCACTACACCACGGATGTGGTTGTCGCTCTGCGATACCCATGATCTGTTACAGGACACATGCCGTCAAGGCAGAAGTGTTCCGGTCTCGGCAAAACAACAAATCACAACCAACAAAGGACTTTTACATCCCAGAGCGATCAAAGATAGCCTGATTCCAAAGCCATTAGTTCAAAATCTGTCCGGAACACTTATCGCGATTTGCATTACGTGACAACACTCAAAGGTTTCTTTCCAGAAGTGCGTTACTTTGATGAACTCAATAGACCTTTGCCATCAAGGAACATCAAGTCTCAGTTTTTAATCCTTGAAGAGTAAATGTGTTAGTGGTTGGTTCAGTTGGTCTTAACACAGATGTGAGACGTGGTTATAATGTGATCAGAAGCGTGCGCAGTGTTCAAGGCTGTTACACTGGTTTTGACATACAGAGAGACAGATATGACGATAGGTAATTATATGTGCAGTGAGAGAGAGGGAGAGAGAGAGAGGTTGACTCCGTGTTTGGGTGTGAAAAGGGTAAAACTACACAGCACCTTTTTAAGTTATATAGTTATATAGACAGGTCGACTGTGGTACCGTCATAGGGATATAGATAGAGATATCAAGGCAGATTATAGCAGCGAGTTAAGGTTGAATAGACGTCGATACGTAGAGGAACGTTATAGCTACAGAGAAATGTACTTTAACAGGGTATAAATAGAGACCGACAACCTCACTGTGCTGGGTTATATAGCTAGGCCCACTGTAGCACTGTGCTCGGGTATACACAGAAGACCACTGCAGTCCTGTGTCTGGTTATATATCCAGGCCCAGTGTATAGTACTGTGTACGGGTACCTATAGAAGGCTAATGCCGTGTCGTTTTATATATTCAAGCTTACTGTAGTACTGCGGTCGGGTATTCAACGACCACTGCAGCGTCCTGTCTGGTTATATACACAAAAGTTAAGCGCCACTATTTTCATAGTGTCTTGATTTCACCACTGAAGATCAGAAATACAAACTATAAATGTTTATGACTGAATTAGCCTTCCATAGATTCCTGAACCTAAGATTATCAAGATATGACAAGGAAAACGTCTTGCATGTGCAACTCATTTCCCTGCCATCTGAATCTTGAAAATCAAGTTTCACACACTTGGTTTCACCGGTCTGTTGTGAGATTCTCCTGTCACTTTAGAGTTAGAAAATCAGTCATGGTGAGGAGAAAGTTAATTACCGCTGAGAGATGGCAGGTGATAGGCATGACAAATGCTGACATGCCATGCAGGGCCATTACAGGGCAAATGGGTCGTCATCACATCGTCATCACATCGTCATCACTCGTTGGGTTGGGGTCTGTAATGATATGGGGTTGCGTTTCCTTCGAACTCAAACAAACTTCCACCTGTAACAATTAGTGGTAACTTGAATGGCCAACAATATCAAGATGCAGATCTTCGTCCAGTGATAGTCCCTCATTTAGATAACCGTTCTCTTTGAACAAGACCTGTGTACATGGACGACAATGCCAGGCCACACAGATCTCGTGCAGGATTGGCTTATTTGCGTCAAGAGTCTATTGACACTCTTCCTAGGCCAGCGTGTAGTCCGGATCTCAGTCCAGTAGAGCATCTCTGGGACATTCTTAGGCGAAAAATCAGACATCGGGAAACCCCACTTCAAAATCTCGCTGAACTTGATGCCGCACTTCATGAAGTATAGAACCGTTTGCCCCAGATAACCATTCAACGACTTGTAATGAGTATGAGACGTATGGTTGAATCTGTGGTCAATGTCCGTGGATCATACACAGGTTACTGATGTTTCTGTCATGCAACAGACTCTGCACTTCATGAGACCTCTGTATGACACCTGATATGGCATCTTGACATCATTACAGTTTCTTGACAATAAAAGTTTTCAGTGTTTTATAAACCCTCAAATTCTGGTCGCTGGTAAATTTGCATTACGCTTAGATTGTCTTACTTTGCTTTGAGACAACATTTGCATGACTTAAAGTTAACAAAATCGGCTTAAAACAGTCATAGATCTCGTTATGATAGTTACCATAGTTACTTTGCAAAGTAGCAGATCACAAAAATAGTGGGTGGCGCTCAACTTTTGTGCATGTGTATATATCCAGACCCACTGTAGTACTGTGTTAGTTTGTACATAGAGGCCGACAGAAGTAGTGTGTGGAGTTTCGAGTCGGACTCGCACCGTGTTAGAGTGTACACGGGGACGACCACAGCACTGTGTAAAAGTAAACTCGGGTCACTAATAGTTCATGCACGTGCAAATCAATAATCAATTCAGGCCGTTCTTGGAATCAGGACTGTGGGCGTGCTGACAATAGGTCCATCACACGCGATAGAAAGAACAAATCAATCCTGCCAGGTTAAGTTAGAGGTAGGCCGGTTCTGCCGTTTATACAGTTCAGGTTTAGTCCATGGAGACATCATCCTCTAGGTACTGTCAACTCTCTTAATGAAGTTGACTATGTCTAGCAATCTGCGTCACTATGAACATAAGGGACGCATAAAAGCGTTTATTCAGTGAATGAGTTTGGTTTTACACCGCTTTTGGCAATATCACGGCGGGGAGACGAGAAATGGGCTTCAAACATTGTACCCATGTAGGGAAGCGAACCCAGGTCTTCGGCGAACGAGCGAACACTTTAACCACCAGGCTACCCCACCGGGTGAACAGATTTTACCAGCAGCCCTGCTATATGGCGACGAGGGTGCCAGGACTAAGCTTCACATGCTGTACGTTGGTGAACAAATGTCACTAAGACAGATGTTCTCACCACTGCTAAACAAAGACCTCGGTACATATCGTGACGGGTGGCATCAGAATGACCCTTTATCCACAAATAGGAGGAACGCTTACCTGATGAGACAAATGAAAGCTGGAATCTGTTTTCTAATCATGGAAACTAGCTATAGGAAAGGTTAACTCGTCCGGTTCCGAAGGATTGTGATGGTTTGTAGTTTGTGGGCCAAATCACTGTCCATTTCTCGCATCAGTGGAGCAAGCACATCAATATTAGGGTCGGTCGTGGAAGTACTGGATTGTTGGCTGTTTGCTTGTTTAACGCTGCACACAACAATATTCCAGTTATATGGCGGTGGTTTGTAAATAATCGTTTCTGGACAAGACAATCCAGTGGTCAATAGCATGAGCGTCAATCTACGCAATTGGAATACTTTGACCTATGTCAACCAAGTCAGAGAGGCTGACGGCATTACAATCTTAAAAGCTTTTCGAAATGTTTTCTTTAGTTTCAAATTCTGAATCGGTGAGCGTGTCAAAACACTGTCTCAAGACCTAGATTGGAATGGAAGTCTCTGAATCTGAAAGTAGTACAGTAAAACCCGGTAGAGCCGCTTTCTGAATGGCATGTGTCAGCTCCTTGTCAGTGTTCTCATAGGCTGGGCTAAATTTCGCGTTCGATCTTAGATGACATTTGAGAAGTTAACGTCACTAAAATTTGGCATTCATTATCCATATGTAACGTGTGTGAGTGAATAGTGAGCGAGTGAGTTTAGTTTTACGCCGGACACCAGACAATGGCCTTGACACATTGTACCCATTTGGGGAATCGAAGCCGGGTCTTTGACGTGACGAGAGAAAGCTTTAACCACTGGGCTACCCCACCGCCTCTTACGGCGGTTTGGACTGTATTACAGTTATGTGACGTCGTCTTGGTGGATTCTGTACCATGTCGTTCTTGGCACTATTCCAGCAGACACCTGAAATAGACTTCATGCATGTAGGGAATCAAACATGGTCCTCAGCCTGACGATGACCGCAGTAACCGGTAGGCTTCACGTCCTTCCCACGCCGTGTTACTCGTTACTCGTAAGGGGTGTTGTTTTTGTTTTGTTTTGTTGTTTTTTTTTAAAAAAAAACAAAAAAAAACGAGCATAAGGTATGCGACACTATTATAATAGAAGGCTTGGGCGTGAAAGGGAGGTAACTCTGCAGAGCGCCCCAAACAGCCCTCCGTGCCCCCGGGTACACAAAAACTTTGATGTGTGAAAACATACACAAATCCGTGTGAACATGTAAACGATGACAACGGTATGTAATCTGCAGCTAATGGGACCTGCCAGAGGCTGGATAGAATCGGTGCATATTTACATTGCAGATACCTGTCATGCCTCGTGATAAGATGCCTCAAGTGTTCGAATCCCCCATGGCAATGTATGAAGACCTCCTGTCCGTCTTTGCCAATGCCGTATTAGCGGTTCAAGACGGGCACATTCTTCTCTACTCTAGGAGAGCTTTTTATGGCTTGCGCAAATTCCTCGTTTCATACATTCAAACGGAATGCTTAAATGGAATGCAGCATAGTCATTCATGTCAGTTTGACGCACATTCTCCAAGAACGTCTTCTCACGATGTTTTGTGATTTGTTTGTTGTTGTTTTTTATCAGGGGCAGGTAACTCTTTTCAGCAACTTAATTGCATATTTATTCCAAAATGATCCAGGTGTATAGTCCCTCTGTGATAGATATGAAAATACCCGATAACAGAATAAGATGTTTTTAAACGAATATGGCGCTTTTGTTACATGTTGCGTGTTACAGTATTAAGTTCAAGGCAAAGGAGGATTCAGGTCGGGAACATTAATCAAACTACCTGGGTCTGCCAGTTTGACTGAGCGTGGCACCCCTTTAAGGTTTGTCTGTGCCTCAGCGTTTATGACAGAGCGAGGGTCATTACAATGTTCCCGGGCTCAGCATCTGATCTGACTGAACATTTGATCTACTTTTCTCTGTGTCCTGCCAGTCGCACAGCAAGTAAAAGACAGCTAGGATTTGTCATCAGACTAAAAGCCTTACAGTAGATTACTTCGTTAGGGGTCCCCGCTGTTTCAATATGGCGAACTGCTAAATTGGATCGCCATTTCAAACGAAGGAACCGTTTTGACGTCACCGTGAAATCATTAGCGTTATCGCGCACGACAAAGAAGCGGGTACAGTAACGCGTCGACATTGCACGCTAGCTTTCGTCAATACTCACCCACAGAGTTCTGTCTTAATAGAACACATCCGCAAGGGATGACGTCAGCTCCGAAGCAGTTGATAACGTTTTAAAGCACACAGCAAGAACTACAAATTGTTTCCGACATTTACTTCAGTAATGGCGGACTTATACAACGCAGGGCCCGGTCACGAAGCCGAATTACACAGTCTCAATCAACGTGTAGTGTTGTTTGAGTAATAAAGATCCATTATGACCTGCATAGTATGCCTGTCACAAGTCACAACTGCTAATAGCAATATGTGGCGTCTGTAAGAACGTAGCATCCTTCTCAAACAACAGTTTAATGTCAGGACATAATGAAGCAGGTTGACCGGGGCAGCTGTCAGAGCTTCTGCGAGTGGTGTCGTTAGGGACCGAGTGCACTGTATACCTGAATCAGAGGTCAAGGATGAACGTTTCTGTGGACAGTACCACCATCTATCCTCAATCAGTCAGACTAGAGTCATCTCTCTTTGTTTCGAGAACCGTAATATACCATTGCACTAGATTACATGCAGTTGATTAAGTCATGAAGGTTGAAAAATACGTTTTCATATCTCAACTAGAAACACCGACTAAGCCTATTATGGTCTCAGAAAATCGTTGTGTTTTAGATGGCAAACCATTACGTCATATCTGCGAATAACAAGAAAATAGCAGACGCAAATGAAATCCGTTTCACGCAAAAACACGTTTTGGGGGATGATTGAAATCATTAAGCTGGACCGGGTACTTAAGAGCCTTTTACCTCAGAAACATGACTGTGTTAGTGTGTGTTTGTGCGAAATTTGAGGCCAAACTAAAAGGGGAGAAGCACACTGCCTGTATTGCTTTGCTTTGTTACCACTATCACATCGAGACCTCCTTTTAATGCCTAAAACATCTTACCCATTTACTTAGTGTCCTAGCCTACAATAAAAAACTCGATCTCTCGGGAAGATGGAAAAGTATTATCACGTAAAAGAAACAAGGTTTTGGCTTGATCCAAAAGACGTTAACGTATCTACGACTATAAACAAACCATTGACAACCGATGATACTCTTATCAAAGCTTCATCTTACGTTACACGTGGATCTAATTATATGGTGTATACTCTAACCTATATTCTTCACTCTCGAAGTTTATTTAAAAACGAAAAATGTTAAATATACACAAACGGTCATGTGATGATGATCATAGTCACGTCTTATATTGTTCGATTTGTTGGTCTTTTTGTACTTATTACTGATCGTGTATATCAGTAACGGTTGTCCGAGTCCAGATTATGTTCACTTCGTGTCGGTGTCGGTATTGAGCCGTTTCTAAATGAAGTGTTAACAAAGAAATAGAACCAGGATCTGTCGGGTCGATGTTGGTGCCTACAAGAGCTATCCTTTGAGGATCCAATGGGAGCTGGCACGGGAGAAGACAGAAGCCGTTCGCTTGCTCGTGTTTATATCGGTGACGTTTCTCCCGTCACGCAAGGGGAAGGCTTTAGGGGCTGTTCATTTCTCATTTGAAGTCAAAACGACTTAAAGGAATTCTAATAATGGGTTTACTGTGTTTTTGCACAGGTTGATTTAACATATAGAGTTTATAAACAAATAGGAACATTTGAAGAACTAATTACTCAGGTTTTTGTCAAAGATTTCTCCGAGATTTGATACAAAAGTCTGCGAGGTGCGTGTGCCTCCATGCGATGAGCTAATTTGTAGAACCGTTGTCACTGCGTGTCGGTTGATACTCATCATCGGCAACCAGGGAATAGAAAGCTTTCCCTGCAGTATTGATTTGCTGTTTGGGGAAAAATAGTTCAAAATGAATTTGTGGACCCCTGCAAACCTAATACATTGAACCGACCTTTTCTTATCGTTGGCGATGGTGGTGTTTTGGTGTTTTTTCTCTCACACACTCTTATCGAGTTAATAACGTGCAGAGGGCGTGATGTATATTGTTGACAACACGTGTACATCCACACACTGAACAGTAATTGGAGATTGTTTACAACATGTCTATTACTTACAGGATCATCGACAATATGTGAGTCTTACTTACAGAACAGCGAATGATGTATTTGTTTACAATATGAGTTTATTACAATTTGTGTGTATTTGTTGACAATATGCGGTGCTGTATTTGTTGACAATATGTATGTATTACGGAACATCCAGTGACGTACTTGTTGACAATATGCGGTGATGTATTTTGTTGTCAATATGCGTGTATTAAAGAACTTGGAGTTTTGCAAGTGAAATTTGCCCTGTAAATAGCTTGACCTTCATACGAACATCGATTGAAAATCCCATGTCAAATACGAATTTTTCACTGACGAAAAGGACGATGGAAGGAAGAACTTATTAAAAGGCAAAAAGATCAATGATCGGAAGTATACTTGTTAACGTCATGAATAGTAGAAGTCGCTACACCTTAGACATTCATGACGTGCGTTGTATTTTTATGGGTATTGAATATGCCGTGGAATATGTGATTGATTACTTATTGTATGACCAGGTGACAAACAACCATTACATTAATGTTCCTTGATCAATGCACGGCACATATCATCTGCCTGCACCGTCAACCATGACATAACGTTGAGAAATAGCTTCTCAGCATATACTGAGTGAGTCTAGTTTTATGCCGCAGTTAGCAATATTCCAGCTATATGGAGGTTGTCTGTAAATAATCGGGTCTGGGTCAGTGTTCTAACCTAGATCTTCGCGGATTCAAGATATACTGAAGGGTAAGATCTTCTTACAACTGACTCGGTTAATAACCCGTGTATCACACCTGGTTCGGGGGTAAACCAATGAGAGACATAGATCGCGGAGATAATGAGAGTGAATATGGTTTTACGCCGCTTTTAGCAATATTCCAGCAATATCACTTCGGGGGACACCAGAAATGGGTCTCTCACATTGTACCTATGTGGGGAATCAAACCTGGATCTTCAGCGTGACGAGCCAACGTTTTATTTGTTAGGCTACCCCACCGCACGACGTTGAGATAATGAACAAATACTGCTTAGACTCTTTAATAAACGGATAAGTATCAGTGACAACACTAAGCACAGGTCTAATCGCCAAATGCTTTGCCTGGTGGTTAAAACGTTCGCTCGCCATGACGAAGGCATCTTCTATCCCCAGCAACGTGGGAAGCCCATTTCTAAAACACACTAAAATAATGTTCAGATGTTGAATATCCCCGCCCACTCACATTTCATGTTTTGAGATTCAGCCCGATGGTGACCTTGGTCTGTTAGCACGACACAAGCAGTTTGTTCCCCATCACATATTCATTACGACTGCAAGTACAGTATCTGGCATCACGGTAAAATGGCAGCGATTCAACACAGACCCCCGTCGGGGCCTATAACAGTATCGACACAAATGGCCACAGACGTCGGTCAATTCCGGATTCTCTATGTGGAGTTCAAGGCGCTCTGACTAGGCGCGTCACAAAAACATGTCCAAGGGTGATCACGTTCGCCGTAATAGGAGTAAGCTTTGAGGATATATGCTGCTTGGATGATAGTGGCGAGGTAAGCCTTCCCAACAGAGATGGGGAATAACGACGCGACCTGAAAGCCTCTTGTGTTGCACGATCTATGGTATCGCGCACTTGAAATGATGATGATGACGACGACGACGACGACGACGACGATGATGATGATGATGATGATGATGATGAAGGCTTGCAGTAGTGATGAAGATGGTCATGGTGATGTTTATAGTGATGATGATCGAGAAGGGAGCCTGTGTTTAAATTTGATGATGATGATAATAGTATCGTGCAGTTGATGGCACCCCTGATGATGATGATGATGATGATGATGATGATGATGATGTGGGCAGTAACTATGTATCAGTTCTCAATCGTTCAATTTTTCTATAAACCGGACGTATACTAAACTGGCAGATTATGTAAACACAGCTAGAACATTAAAATCATTTGAAGCACACTGTTGTGACCAAGCGAAAAGCAACAATTAATTTCTGAAGCTATGTCAAAACACAAGTGAAACGAAAAAAACATCAATTCATCTCCGGGCCGTGGCATAGTCACTTTGGGCGATCAGTGGATCAATGTTCTTTTAAACAGATTCATATCTCCCCGATGAATAATCATCCGAAGCATTTCCTTGACTGCTAAGTGTGTCCACTGTACCATCCATCCGGGTACCCATTTGCTGCTTGGATACCAGTGCCTCTACATGTAAGACCAGGTATCTGACCAATTAGTGAGTAGTGTCACCTACCCACACCGAGCTGAAGTACATGTTTGTCTTAACATTCATCCTCGTTGTTTCAGGCCGTTTTATTTCCTTTTTGGCAGTAAATATATACAGTATACATACAGAGAATGGGCTCTTGGGTTTTTTGTTTTGTTTTGTTTTGGGTTTGTTTTTTGTTTGTTTGATTTTGCTGTTCAATCGAACATCAATACAAAAAATGCAGAAAAGATATATATATTCATGTCATCAATGTGTGCTTTTGAAAATGGTTTGCATACTGTTTCTATTACTTATGGCCGTTTTATCAGTTGGAATTCACTCACTACAGACATTCGTTTGGGACGTGCCGACGTCTCCTTGTAAAATCGCGAACTGTTACAATATGTTTTGAAGTCCTTGACTTGCAGATAAGCATTTTCAATAACAGTTAGTGGTTTAAAGCCGCCTTGTCCCAGTTATATCAAGCCGTGTCTGCTACTAGTGGGAGGAAAATCCGGAGTATTTGCGTATCTCGTTGAAACGACCACAGGTATCTTACTGACAGACCTAGAGACATGGACGGGGACAACTTCGATACAAACCAACCATCATGCTTAGCACTACTCCCAAGGGACTCAACTCTACACGGCGAATCGTGGAGCCTAATACAACTAGGTCGTGTTAAAGTATGTTCCTTTATCATATTGCTAGAACTACACAAATACTCCGAGTACTTTTGGTGATTTTAACTTTTTGGCATCTCGGCCTCATATTTCAGGAAATAAGGCGTTGGTGTTTTTTTAACTTATCCGTCGCTTTTAAATTTCCTAGATGTAGAAAAATGCTATAAAAACACTTTTCAATCCTACTGGTTTAAATGTATTTGATTAAAATATGAACTAATGGCATTGCGGGCACTATGGGGACCGACCCATGATTGTGTAATCCAAGTAATATTACTGTGTGCACTGGTTGACACAGCTGATACATTCTGTCCAATCGGTTTTGCTTTAAAAGTTTGTTTTCATTAAAACCGGTCGTTCACTTGTCACGTCTATGACTCAGGTTCGTTTGGGGTAGGGGGTGGGGGTGGGGGGGTGTTGTCTTGGGTTGGTTTTAGGTAACCTTTTCGCCTTGCAATAGGAAGTTTTAAGAAACATTATTTACGTGCTGATGTTTCTAAATACATCTTTTGAGCGGATATGTTGTCACTTGTGTCTGGATCTAACACCATCGTCGGATATATTACGGTAAATGTAGCCCCGTTCTAGGCGAGTAATGCTTTCAGATAGCTTATCTCTTGAAGTAAGAATACATGCACATCGGTATGTGAAACGGAGTGTTGGGCCAATTCCTTTCCACCGATCCCTTCTAAGTCTCAAGTTCGGACGCTTCAAAACAAAGAGTTAAACAGGCAGCGTGGACGTTTACACAGGTTAAAAGCAGGTCGACTCCCACCATTAATGATACACAAACTGATACCGAAGTCGAAACGAACCGCGTTATCTCTGGCGAAGGTCTCTCCGGAATTTCGCAGAACGCCCGTGGTAGTCTACATACACGCGATCCCGCCTAATCAGAGTGACATTTCCACAGAGCTTGTAATTTGTCTCGATGATACATTCTACAGCAACCAGAGGAATGTTCTTTCTCATCAAAGTAGACGCTGCAATGTTATAGCAGCCACGACGCGACAAATGTGGTATACCCTCGTAACTGAGGTGTCTGTGTAATGAGCACGAGTATACAATCCAGACTACAACTGTAGAGACAATTTACATCAATTGGTCTGTTGCTTGTTGAAATCTACCAAGCGGTAAATATATACCTTTCAGTTTCTAAAGCAGAAGCGTCCTCCAGGTCCTCAGTTCATGTACCATTAATGTTGGTGTGAAGGCCAGCTGTTAGTGTGTCAGCTTGTCACACCTGTGCGGAGGTTCTAGTTCCCACGCTTTCATGGTCTGTGTCGTCCAGCATATTGTTTTGTTTCTTTGTTTGTTGTTTGTTGTTTGTTTTTTGTTTGTTTGTTTGTTTGTTTGTTTGTTTGTTTGTTTAGCATGGGTACAATGTGTAGAATCTCTTCCTGCAGTTCCGGGCTGTAGCATTGCAGGAACTTTGCAAGCGCAACTGCATAAAACAAGTGGGCTACGTTATCCTTGTTAGACTGCAATGCACGAGCCCGTCCCTGCCCTGCCCTGCCCTGCCCTGCCCTGCCCTGCCCTGCCCTGCCCTGCCCTGCCCTGCCCTGCGTCCCTTTGCCTCGCCTTGCCCTTTAACTACATCAACAGCATCAGGTTGGACAGAATGGGCTTCAGTGTTTGTACCTATGGCCAGGTAGCACGCATCCGATCAAGCAGTTGCATATACTCTTAACACTTGTATCTATATTGTTTCACATAAGCAACTATGTGATCACACATGTCTAGGCCACCTCGTGTATCTCTGCTGATTGTTTGCTTGACATAGGTTCTTCTATATACAGTCAGCCTGTAATTTCATCCTGTATATAATGCCATGTTTTTGTCGCAGTTGATTTCCTTATTATAACCTGGTTATGTTGCCAAACTGAATATAATGCCAAGTGCCAACGTTTCTTGGAAGAAAACTCATTTACACATGGATATTTACTCCTGGACAAACGATGGCATATAAACAATAAGGCTTACTGTACTGCATCCTGGTACGTGATTGGTCCATTTCAAACAATGATTATCGCTTTTAACGAATTAGAGATGGAGTATCGCTGGATCACACTAGTAGTATCTGATGTACAGATGGAAACCTGTCGCTTCTGTCACAGCAGGTGCTAGATGAACGTGTGACTGCCCCAAAATCCATACATGACTTCATAGGGCAAAATTGCTTTTTCTCAGCCTCTTGGCGAAAGGTTTGACTAAAATGGGCGTTCTTCTTTCAGAAAAGACAAGCGTTGAGGACGCAGAGAGATCGTTGACCACGTTGGTGAAGCTTGCCAGCAACTGGGAGTGTGTACCGGCGATGTTGGACGGCCTCGCAGTCTACATGCGCAACATCCTCGTCATCATTGATCAGGCAGAATGTCCCGGTGTAGAGAAGGTCATCAATGAACTCTTCAATCAGATCGTACAGGTCAGGAATAGTTGTAACGGGACCAGTGTTCAGTCACTCCGTTGCTTTTAACGACCCCATAGCAAATGTTATGGACACTTCGAGCGAATGTTATGGACATTTCCAGCAAGATCTCTGGACATTTGCTACATCCCTCTCATTTGCTTGATTTATTGATTGTTCATTTGTTACAGTCTATACTTTCTATTTAATTTTTCATATCCCCTACCGAATACATTTTACGAGCTGCCCAAAGTGTCAAAACTATCTTTCGCAATACCAAACTAGACTCTAGTCGAGGCACATATACCTTTCTTACTAAATTTCTGCACTTGGTTCGAAAGTTGAATAAATTCAATGTCATCACAAAGTAGTTATAAATGCCCCACAACGAAGCACATACCACATGTGGCTCCACCTTAGGAAAGTGAGTTTGTTCAAAATTGCCTCTGTTCACCCAGCAGAAAATGGGCACCCGATAGAATAGGTCACCACTAACCTTCTAGCGCCTAACAGGCAGCTTGGGTTAATCGGGGTAATAATAATCAGATTGTTTGGGCGCTTCGAGCATGCATTGTGCATGGTGTAATGCGCCCGATAAATGGATTATTTTTATTATTATACGATACATTTGTAAATTACCATGAGGCTCCGGACGAGGCCCTCCGTACCTAATGTCAGTGCTTTTGTGGGGAAGCCTTCGATCAAGACCACTCCGTGTCCCCTGTAAGTAAACACTTAACCCGGACCGACTTTGAATATGAATGAGTTAGTAAGTTTAAATTTACGCCGCTATTTGCAATATTCCAGCAATATCACGGCGGGGACACCAGAAATGGGCTTCACACATTGTGCCCATGACGGTAATCTAACCCGGGTCTTCATCGTGATCGAGCGAACGCTTTACCACTAGGCTACCCCACCGCCCCCATTTTGATGATGTATAACTAAAGTAATTTTGTCTCACACTGTCGGGAAAAGGTCTGCACACAAGTACGTGGTTGCATGATGAATTAAAGAATGTGTATTATGTTTATTGGTTTAATAAGTTGTAGCTTGGAAAAATGTTCAGCCTCTTTACAAAATACTGTTCCTATTCCCCACCCCTCCTCCTCCACCCCTACCTCTCCTCAACCACCCCCACACCTTCCACCTCCACCCAACCCCTACAGCTCATTTCTGGTTTTCCAGACACCACGATCGTTTACATCGTATGAAGACTTTGTTAGTTTGCAAAAGCAATTTCTGACACGGTCAGTGATGTATTCGTTCCCAAATTCATTAGTGTTTATAAAGGAAAAATACATCTATCACATTCAACGTCTACAGTGAGCTTAAATCCCATGACAAATTCGTCATCGATTATTTGAAAAATCCGCCGTCTAACACAAGAAGTAAGACTTCTCGGATCAATTCTATGTCCGTCTGGATTCTATGGGGTATTTGTGAGATAAAAGGTTGGACATAACATGATATGTATGCGCAAAAACATTAATCCACAGGTCTTCACCTTGCCAGAAACGCGTTAGGTTGGCGTTTATACCGTAAGATTCCAGTGGTACGTATCCTGATATTGTGTAGCGAGTAGACTACTTGCATCTACGGTAAGCCTAAGAGAGCCGATGGTCTGGTATGTTCTTGTAGGTAGTGGTTTGCTCTGGTGTCCGCTTTTTGAGTGATATATGACTTATGTCCTCCAGACTGTGGGACTAGCACAGGGATGTAGAGAGATTGATGGTCAACGGCCACCTAATGCAGGTAGAGGTTCGGTGGGCCTGTGAATAGAGAAGCATTACAATGACCGTATGGATATTGCGAACAAAAAACTTGAAACGATTTCTTTGGGAAGAAATCTCACTATTTGAGCTTTTTAGCTGTTCCTTTCAGACGTTGAATATGCTTCTGCCACCATATATAATTGTGCGTAATTGAATCATTTTCAGGAGACAGGAGAGTCGATGTGTGTGTGTGTGTGTGTGTGTGAGAGAGAGAGAGAGAGAGAGAGAGAGAGAGAGAGAGAGAGAGAGATCGTGCGTGCGTGTAGGGTTAGGGGAAAGGAGAGTGGCTGTTACATTGCCACAAACAAAGTTAGGGTTAGAACAACAGGTGACAAAGTCGAGGTAGGGTTACCGAACAGGTGACGATGTCATCATAAGGCTGCCATACAGGTGTCTAATTTAGAATGGATGGATTACCAAATTCGTCACACAGAAATGGTTACCAAACACGTGACGAGGGAAGGGTAGAGTTATAGGAACGTGACGGGGAAAAGGAAGGGTTATCGAACACGTGACGAAGGAGGGGAATGGTTACCGAACACGTGACGAGGGAAGGGTAGAGTTACAGGAACGTGACGGGGAAAAGGAATGGTTGCCGAACAAGTGGCGAGGGAGGGGAATGGTTACCGAACATGTGACGAGGAAAAGGAAGGGTTACCGAACACATGCTATAGTTACGGGGGCATAAAAACCAGTGACAAGTAGAACTGGTTTTAGCAAGCAGACGGGTTAGCGAATCGTTCTTTGACATGTGTGTTTGTGGTTTCAGTCGTGCTACGAGCAGCTCCAACATGCCAACACCCCAGAAGACAAACATTCCATCTTCCTGGAACTTTCCAAGCTCCTTAACACATCACTAGAACTCCTGAAAGGTCGCCAGTCATTACATTTCACCTCCCTCAGTACCATCAACGGAATAATCGACATGTGTATTGTGCATAAAAACTATGAGTATGGTTCCATGAGTAGGAGCATAGAGTGTGTGGCAGCGCCTCTGGAGGTTCTTCAGAAGGGGACGCCCAAACGCAAAGACCATGGTGCTTCTACATCCCCTCCTACTGAGGAGACTACAACAACCACTACGACGACGACGCAGTCTGCCTTACACCGCATTTCCTCTCTACACAAACGACGTGCCAGCGTCCCCCACGAAGTTCATGCGGACAAACATACGGACGAGGAAGACAGTAAAACCACTGCCGTCTTCATAAACCGAACTCCTCTGGAAATACTTATGTGTCTAGATCCAAGCCTGGTGCTCACTGTGCTTCAGAATAGTATATCCATGCACAAGGTCATCATAGGCAACCGGCAAAAGTGTACGCCAAGTGTTCGCTGGCGTCACTGTACGCATCATTGTCTTCAGATTCTTAGTGCACGTGTACTCACGGTCATGTGTCACGGGTCACACGTGCAGAGCAAGTTGGTTGCAGATGGGCATGTCAAAACCATGGTGGATGCTTTGGATCCAAACCACGACCCTGTAAGTTGGAATTCAGTTACTCAGATGATGATGATGATGATGATGATGATGATGATGATGATTACAATGATAGTGGTTGCAATGATGATGATGATGATGATGATGATGATGATGATTATGATTTGCACATTTGAATATTCTCAAAACAATTCACGGTCAGCTGACAGATCTGTGGAAATGTAATGGACTTTGTCAGCTCACTAGCAACTGTTCAACCCTAGCTGTCTATTTGTTTTATAAGTTTCTGCCGAACTGGAAAGAGTTAAAACGACACAAGGTCACATACGATGTTTCTGCCAATTCTTGGTGTAGTCGTATTCTGTTGTGTATCAGAGGTGAAGGTAATGTTCATGACGACCGTAATGTCAGCTATACACAATATATATTAATATTTATTACCCATGTAATAAAAATTGATCAATTATGTATGCCAAATACTCTCGTCAGTGCATTATGTGATCAAATATTGAATAATGTACTTCATGCCAAATCCCAAATGGCTTCCCAAACCAGTTTGTTAACCATCTGTTGTCTGGAATCTTGTTGAAACGATTTGTACACGACAGAATGCGACTCAATATTGCAGTCTAAGTAAACTTAGCCTCAGTTTTATTCATTACACTCCACCATAGTAGTGGAGTGTTACGAAAAGTACTGACGCTAAGTTTACTTAGACTGCTCGGTATTAGTTCATACAATCAAAAGAGGCAGATGAATATATGAAAGGCAATAAAGGACGATAAATAGATCTGGGGAATACTGGTCGGTGAATATGACAGGGGCAATGTAGGCAAGTAAAACTGTTTGGGAAATTCAGGAAGCTGAAAATGTCAGTGTCACACAGGCAGGCGTCTATGTCCAGTGTCATGCAGGCACGTGTCCAATGTAACAGACAGGTGTCTCATGTCAAGTGTCATACAGGCAGATGTCTATGTCCAGTGTCATACTGATGGATGTATATGCCCAGTGTCATACAAGCAGGTGTTTTATGTCCACTGTCATACAGGCAGGTGTCTATGTTCAGTGTCATACAGGCAGGTGTTTTATGTCCACTGTCATACAGGCAAGTGTCT
This sequence comes from Haliotis asinina, assembly GCF_037392515.1. NCBI lineage: Eukaryota > Metazoa > Mollusca > Gastropoda > Lepetellida > Haliotidae > Haliotis > Haliotis asinina. The sequence continues at coordinate 10,405,419 of NC_090294.1, read as the reverse complement.
ATGTTCAGTGTCATAAAGACTGTTGTCCGTGTCCAGTGTTATACAGGCAGGTGTCTTATGTCCAAAATAACACAAGCACGTGTCTATGTCCAGTGTCATCCAGACACATGTCTTATGTCCACTGTCATACAGGCAGGTGTCTATGTCCGTTGAAATACAGGCATGACCCGTGTAATATATATTTTGGTATATTGCTTTGTTCAAATATAGGTGTTTGGTTAGCCTTAAGGTTGAGACTGTATCTTGCACTGCCATCAACGGGGGTTCGATTCCACATGTTTTACCCAGTCATGGTGTTTGCCAAAGAAATGATTAAAATACCTTCAAACGATGTGAAAATATGTATTCACTTGGAATAGAAGCTGCAGCATTCTTTTAAATATTATATGCCAACGTGAGCATAGCTGTTTCATTTTCTAGATAACTTCTCAATACTGTCATGTAGTATCTCAATACTAACTAGTGTAGACACTAGCCTATTCCACCTCGTTTCACAGGTGTCACAAGGAATAGATCATGTATTTCAATGCTGGTCTCACCACAGCATATAAGCAGGACTGGACCTAAGTTCTTTACTTCTTTTACCAGTTTTTCCTATTCATTTGTGTGAAGGAGGCAAAATATATAGCTTAATCAGAGGTGTAAGAGGTGGTCTGATAATAAATAGTAACATACTAACCAGCAAAATAAACTCAACTCTGGCTTTTTGCCAAGCTTGTAAAATTGAAGACATAAACATGAGTGTAAGCTTACTTTTGTGAGATTTCATGTTTTTGTTAAAATTGCGTTTCATTTCATTTCATGAAGCAGAAGGTACATAACGTCCCAAAAAGAATTATCATGGGAGACTTTCAGTCTTTCGGCGTTTTGTTTGATGTGCAAAATCATGCATAATTTCATTCATAAAGCAAGACACACAGGTTTGTATTAATTAAGAAAGTAATCTGTTCGTGACTCTCATGCTCACTCAGTAATAAAATGCTTCTGCTGCTCTGTGTAAATTCTGGGAGGGTTCATTTACGGTATCAATTATTAATATAGTCAACATTAAGTCCATCTCTTATCAGTTCCAGATACCGCTTCTGAATGTCAGACTGGGATAGATCCATATCCATGCTGATGTTTAACATTTTATGTATACGCTCATTTCGTGTGGTGGAAATAAATATGCATGCGTGTGGTCATGCTTTTGTCGGGGCTTAGGTTTGGGCATGCATTCATTCCGGTGTGCGTGCGTGCATGCGGGAACCTTACAGAAGACAGAAAGAACCTGTAAAGGTACACATGTCTCTCTTGTAGAAGCACGTGTAATGAGATTGTTTTTAACACTCAGCATGATCATATATCATACACGGTTGCACATACTAGTATCTATTTATCTTACCGCACACATAAATGTCGTTTACTGATTGGCTAAGCGCTCTTCTATTATTTTCAATGTACCCTGGCAACTCACTCGGTACTTCTTTGTCTAGAACAACATTGAATCAAGCATGAAGCTCGGAAATTACCGATGTTTTGCGAATCCAAATCAATGGAAGAATCGTTTGATTTACACAGGTCGGCTGAAGTGTATGATCTGATACCCATGCTTCAAACTGTTCAAAATGAACATTTAAGAGACCTTCGGGCTCAGAGAACATAAACAAAGATCTAGGGTACATCAACCCATGGCCCCACTTGTGACCAGTGAATAATTTATAACATGCACTCATGGGTGGGAATAAGAAAACACCTGAAAGTACAAGTATTATTTTATTCTTTTACAGGTTTCTAGACAAAGTTTGTATTGCACTGTGGGTGAAATTCTGGAAAAGAATAAAAGAACACTTATATTGTCATGTGTCCCCGTATTCGTTTCCACAGGGAGACTATATATATATACAGGGAGAAGAAACTCCCCGAAAAGCCCCTGAACGTATGTCTGGAGCAAGCTATTTGCATGTAATAGTAACCAGTGTAACCAATATGGCGACAGCGTAGTATTTAAGATTGAGCCCGGTCTATTTTCAGCAGCTGATTAAATTCGCTGAGTGTTGTAACAAGTGAAATCCTACATGTAGAAGATAAGTTAACTATTTTGTCACTTCAGTTTATGTCAAATAATTGATATTACTGTCCCTGTCAGGACAGTAGATTTGCAGCAAAGTTTAAAGTCGGTATGTTACAGCTCACTGGCTTCCATTTTCGATTCACCGCGAAAATAGACTAAATTGTGCAGATAAAAACTTCTTTCACACATTCGTTTATTTTTTAGAAGGGAAACATACCTTTAGTTGAAAGACATTTGCAAGTAATACTAATAGTTTTATAGCTTAAAAATTTGTTAGGGTGTAATTGAGGTGTGTGAAAAATATGACATATCGACGATCTGTTCTGATCCGCCATTGAAATGCTACATGCCGTTGTTTGAGTGTTTCAAGTTGTTTCTTCCAAAACATCCAACACATACACCTTTAATTCTTATGGGGGAATATACTATCACGTGAAATGTGTTTGCAAGTAATAGTGATAGTTCCATAATTTACAAAGGAATGTTAGGGTGTGTTTGGGGTTTGTGAAAAAATGTGACATATCGCCGATCTGATCTGATCCGCCATTGAAATACTACTCGCCGTTGTTTGAGTGTTTCTAGTTATTGCTTCAAAAGCATCTTTCACATACACCTTTAATTCTTATGAGGGCAATATACTTTCAGGTGAAATTTGTTTGGAAGTAATAGTGATAGTTTCATAATCTAAAACAAAATGTTAGGGTGTATTTGAGGTGTGAAAAATATGACATATCGCTGATCTGATCCGCCATTGATGCTTGTGATGCTTGAGGGTTATAGTTGTAAACTTCTTTCTTTCTTGTTGATCTTATTATTTGACGAAAATGGAAAGGTGTTTAGGACCCTTTGTGACAGATTAACACTTTCTGTTTTTGAGGGGGGTGTGACAGTGTCAGTTAACATTCTGTAAATGACCATTCCATTCACCATATGGAATAAGATATCTGAATTAATTATTCATGTAAACAAAAATGTCTCAAAGTAGATTTTTCTAAAAGGACAGCTGGAGTTAACACATGTGTTCTCGGGATACTTTTGCGTTCTTTTGGGAGGGAAGGCCGTAGTGTATCATTTATTCTTTCATTCATTCACCTGCTTTCTTTTATTGTTTCTTTCTTTCATTCGTTCACATAATTCTTTTTCTTAATTCTTACTGTAATTCATTCATTCATTGTAAAATTCCCAATGATACAATAAACTGGCTGAAGTCACAGTGTGCGTTGGAACATGACGAGGTGCACGTTAATTAGTACAAATGGTAAAGAAAGAAAGGAATGACCTGTCCCTGTTGTAGATTATCCCTGGTTTCCATGTGCATATAAAACAATCCAATTAACCTAAGAAGTGGTTGTGTGGGAGGAGAACTATACATCATAAGACACATATACCTCTTGATTATGTTTGTTTCTTGTTCGCTGCTGCTTATTTCAGCTGTGTCAAGGTTTTCCCTAAGTGTTCAGACTAGATGATCACGTGCCAGACTATGATGACATACAATCAGCAAAGACATCAAGCCAGCATCACTTCCTGGTTGACAAGCTCCAAAACAAAAGCTGTTTCCCCTAAAATTATCATTTTTATCTCTTTTATCTATCATCTTACCTGTCCAAACTGTGATTCACAATCAAGGACAGTGAAAGAGTAAACAATTTTTTTATCTGCAGAACGTTATCAACAGATTTCAGAGCCATGGCAGTTTCTATCTGCAGTAAAATGAATGAAATCAGTTCAAGCCTTTTAACCCTTATTAAATCATAGTATTGACATAAAAGTATGAATTCAGAATAGGTGATTTTCGTTCATGTAAAGACAACAGCTGTTGAAAGGATAGTGAGCTCTAGTGATAGTTTTGTTGGTGATGCAATGCTTTGTGTAGAAATCTGAGATGAAGAGACAATAAAACGAATTAAACCTGGTGTCAGTGTGTCAGTGGGATATTGATCACACACCATCTGTACACACACATTACGTGACATCTGGCCAGGCAATGTCTTCCCTTTGATAGTTCAAACTTCCATGTTAAATGTCAACTGGGCACTACTTGTGTCTGTATCATATTAAGTCCAGAACAGCCAGTGTTGTGGAGTGAAGGAAGCAATTGTCTGAAGAATGGAAGGTTGATGGTTCTATTCCCTGGTCATGTCATGCAGTGGGGTTAAGAGATGGTGTTCTGTATACCCTCTTTGTTACAGGGATAAATCAGTTACTGTCTGGCTTGTTCTGAGTCTGTTAGTTAATAATCCGTGACAAGCCCAAAGCAGTGTTAAAGGGTCAAAGGTCTGAAAGAAAGACCAGTGTAAGAAGGCTGTCTTATGTCCAGTGTTCCTCACAGTTGGAGAAGGATGGTGACTGATGAATGTTTACTACAGCTAGTCTAGGATAGTTCTGTAGTGTTCATGGTCACAGCTAGTGTAGGATAGTTCTATGATACTGACAGTCACAGCTAGTTTAGGATAGTTCTATAGTGTTGATGGTCACAGCTAGTGTAGGATAGTTCTAACGCGTTAAAGGTCACAGCTAGTGTTGAACAGTTCTGTAGTGTTGATGGTCACAGCTAGTGTAGGATAGTTCTGTAGTGTTGATGGTCACAGCTAGTGGAAGGTGGTTCTGCAGTGTTGAAGGTCACAGCTAGTGTAGGATAGTTCTGTAGTGTTGAATTTGACAACTAGTGTAAGATAGTTCTATAGTGTTGAAGGTCACAGCTAGTGTAGGATAGTTCTGTAGTGTTGAAGGTCACAACTAGTGTAGGATAGTTCTGTAATGTTGAATTTGACAACTAGTGTAAGATAGTTCTGTAGTGTTGAAGGTCACAGAAGGCAGATGATGGTTCTCTGACATTAAGGTCACAGCTAGTGTTGGATGGATCAGTGATATTGAAGATCACAGCAAGTGTAGGATGGTTTTGTGATGTTCTGGGGTAATACCAACTTGTTTCCTCAATATGCAACCCTAAAATTGTAACATTAAGTCATTGCATACTTTTGAGATGTATCTTGTGAATCTAACATCATATGAACTCTTTGTAAAATGTATTGAATTGCCATACTTTTGACAAGATCACTTATGCATGTTTCAAAACAGTAAAAATATTTTATTTGGTTTCAGAAATTTCAATTTTTGTTTTACATCAGAAATTAAATAAGTTCACAAAGTGTTATTTCCTGAATTAGGGAGATACCCTGGAGAAAAAAGTCAGTATTTCATCCTAATCAGACTGTTGGTTTCATTTCCTTTCTCTGAGATTCTGAGAAATATACCTGGCGTTATGTTATTTATCAACATGCAAAAAATCCCCTTGTGTATAATGATAAATAGCTCTTTGCATTCAGAGTGAAAATCCATAGTGTGATGAATGGGTGCTTATTAAATACACAACTGTATTATAACTTGACAAATCGAAACCTTTCTAAAATCAATAGGGTCATGAACATTAGGGCTCAGTGTTGATGTATAAATTATTTTGTATTTATAGTACTGGAAAGATGAAAAGGAGTGAGGCTGTTCTCATGTTTTAGTTTGTCAATACAGAAAATGTCATCCTGTTTGCCAAACGTCCTTTAGATACAACTGAAAGAATACTAGAACACAGTGGTATAGTGCATTTCCCTGTAAATTCAAAACCATGTCTAACAATTTCATGGAATGAGATCTTGCAGTTATGGAAAAAAAACAGTACCGTAAGTCTTCTTGTAAATCCTCATGGATTACTGAATTTTAGCCAGTCGCACCATCAGCTCATGTGGTACACCAGTGGATTAGAGTAAGTTCCTGTTATTCTGCTGTTATAATATAGAAGCTCAGTGCAAAGAATACCCAGTTTTGACTATTCTCAGAAACAAATTCCATATCATGTAAAGGAAAGCATGGGTGCTGGACAAAGTAGGAAATCAAACTGGGGTATTTGCATGATGGCAGTGGGGTAGCCTAGTGGCTGAAGGATTCATGTGAAGACCTGGGTTTGATTCCCACATGGGTACAATGTGTGAAGCCCATATCTGCTGTCACCCGTCATTATATGTATGCACCCATGATATTGCTAAAACTCACTCACTCAGTCTTTGGCATTACAAGTGAACGCTTTGACCACTAGGCTACCTCACCAACTCCCATACCTCAGCATAGACATATGACAGCCTTAGAACTGAGTCAGTTTCACACAGAAGTAAACAAGAACCTGTCCAAAGGTGACTTATTGAATTGGACAGATTTGGTGAATAATACGCCATGGTAAACTGTTCATATCATTAGGGGTGACTATTGAGGAGGAACATCAATTGTGATAATGATAGTCTATTGCAAAGTAATATTGCGATTGTGATAGTCTGTTGCAACCATTCTATTGCAATAGTTTTTTCGCCTTGAATTGTCTTATTTGAAATCACTTCACAAAACTCAGTGAAGCTGCAAGTCTGCAGTTAAACTATAAAAAAGTACAAAACAACATATATATTTTTCAACAGAAGTCAATTGTTGCACTATTGATAGTCATACATACTATTGATTCATAGATAGTTTTTCATTTCTAATTGTTATCATAGACTCTACAATTGCAATCCATAGTTCGATGCCTCATCACAGCCCAACATCCAGTGGAAGCTGTCAAACCCGGCACTCTTTAGGAATGAAGAAATAATCTGGTTTAGACAATGTGCTGGACTGAAGAGCTGATGATAAATGTACAAGCCATTAAGGGGACTGAGATTTTGTGCCACTGTTTACAACTTGCCGGAATGGACAGATGCCGGTTTCCACTGTATTATAAACCACTGGATTGGTCAACCAAATCAAATTATATGGAATAAATTGTATTCCCTGATGCTGGGAATATTCTGTAGATGCAGGAACACATTATATGTAAAATCATATCTATTCAAACAGAGGAAATATGGTAACTACATGTTATGTTTTCAAAATATTTTTTCAGGTCAAATTTCTTCTCTTTTTCAAATGATTATTGATTTAAGCACAGATTCATGAATGGGGTTAAATGCTTCCAAGGCTTTATGTTTGAACATTACATACTGAAATATGTCATTTGTATGTGTATCCTTGGATTCTGATTAAAGCCTGTGGTTAAAGTAAAACATTAACCAATGAGTCGTGAGGACAACTGGATGGTCTGTCCAATAGTAATCAGTTTGTTGTCAGACTCTGCAGGTGACTTTTAACATTATTTTACCAGGAACATAAAATATGTTTTTCCAGGTTACAATGAGCTTTTTCTGTATATTATAAGTATTTTATCTGTTTTATGTAAGTTGAGGTGAAACGGGGTAGTTGTGTACCAGAATACAGTGGAATCGGTCAAATCCGGACTTCTTTACAATCTGGACTTCTCTCTGAGTCATGGCAGCTTGTTCTTAATTTATCATTAAAGCTGGCTTTATAGTCTGGACTTTCTCAATTATGGATTACAGACTAGAATAACAGTCCCAACAATCCATTTGCTATGAGAACAATGTTTTGTAAACTGGACTTATACGACTACAATGACAGTCTGCTGAATAAACATATCCGTTACTACTGTTTGGGTCCTAATCACAGCCATCTCAGACCACAAGACTTCTAAAAGTCACCATTTTTTATGCAAAATGGAAGTATGGTCTAATAATCATTGCACTGACCCCTAAAACCAAATTAGAACTGAAAAGGTATGATGAATGTGTAACCCATAGATAAGCCAACTAGTGTGTACAGCAATGGACAAAAATGGCTGCTATTTTCTAAAACAGCCAATAAGCATTCACCAAAAGGTGTGAACTCCCTAGGGACTTACAGGAAAAACACTATCAAGCATCCTTCCCATATGGGTAATAATGGCGCCGAGCATCCTTCCTTTATGGGTAATAACGGAGCCAAGCGTCCTTCCCATAATTGTAACAATGGAGCCGAGCGTCCTTCCCAATGGGTAGTAATGGAACCAAGTGTCCTTCCCATATGGGTAAAAATGGAGCCAAGCGTCCTCCCAGACCAGACCAGGAGCATAATCAGCATGTGTCTAGGATTCAAATCCTGAGCCAGCCAACCGTGTCAGTACCCAGGTCTGCTGAACCACCTATTATTCATCATGGGTTCAAAAAATTCCATCACCCAATGCCCCGGGATAAGTCAGTTTTCATTTTGGGCATTCAAATGAAGGTATCTTACGTGTCCGTTGACTTCTAGATTATTTCCACATACGGTTTCAAACTGCAATACTAACAATAAAGTATAGCTAGATGAGAGTGAAATTATCACTCTTCGATAGATAGTCCAGTAAACATTAACATCTAGCATTGTGTCATAAAATCAGAGCAAGTGGAAAATTAGTCAGGACAAGTTACTTTTTTGCTCTTCAACATATTTTAACCCCTGTTCTTAATGACATCTGATGTATGTATGTGAAAGTGACAACTCATCCCATCGATCTGTTTCAGCACCTTCTTTGCCTTCTGCTACAAGCACTGGCTTGTATTGCCCTCAACCCCCTCAACCATCAAGCCCTCAACGATGCCGAAGTTGCAGACATGTTAATGCAGCTGCTTCTTCCATCAGATGAATGGTACTACACCAACCACAGCACAAAGTATGCCAAGTTTGTCAAGTACCATGCAGCCCGCATCCTCGTGTATATGGGACTCCTTCACAAGCTGGGAGGAAGGGTTGACCTATTTGACAGGCGACGTGAGTTCTTCTGATCTCAAACTCTTTTTTCCCAAACTTTTCTGTTCTAAAATATTTGCTGATCCCCAGCTCTCTGTTCTAGAAATATGCAGAATCCCAAAACTTTCTGTTCTGTATGTATGTATACCCTAAAGCACTTTTGTCTGCTTGGTATTTTGTTTGAGTGAGTGAGTGAGTTTAGTTTTATGCCACTTTTAGCACTTTTCCAGCAAAATCAGTCTGTGACACGAGAAATGGGCTTTATGTGTTTTACCAATGTGGGGAATCAAACTTGGGTCTTCAGCATGACAAGCGAACACTTTAATAATTAGGCTACCACACCGCCCATAATTTTGGGCATTGCTACATTTCTTAACATACTGAAAAGTAAAAGTTAGAGATCATGTTGATCTTTGCACATCAGATGACTGAGCATTCATATTCATTATAATATCCCCAAACTATCTGTGTTCCCAAACCTTATTTGTTCAGTAGATACTCAGCAGCCAGGGTACTGCAGAACCTCATGTATATATGAATATTCTGAAAAGCATGGATATATTTCAAATATAATCAGAAAATATCAAATACAGAGATACAGATGTTTGTAATGACATCAAAAATATATTGTATGATACATATGGCAGAGTAACAATTAGATTTCAAGGTATAATTGTGCATTACTTCCACTAAATTTCATTGCAAAATAAATATATCTATGGGATGTTGTTATTGATCAAGTGATGGATATCGTTAACTTCATTAACATGAAATCCTTCAACTGCTTCTGGTGGAATAGTTCATGTTTGTGTGATTATGTTTCATAGTCTGAAAACAATCATGGTTTTGTCTCATTTAAATTCAGTTCACACTGAAAGTAAGATGCATATCCCGTTCAGTGCATTAATCAGTAATGTCCAGCTTTGTTGCCAATATTGTTAATTCTCGCTAGCACATTCTCTTTCATAAATAGATTCATTGCTCTAAATTATCCTAGTATCGTAGCTAGTGTTTGCCCTTAACCCTAAAAAGCTGCAGGCCCTAAGGACCCACAACAATAACAAGCTGTGGATAATGATCCGAATAAGTTGATATATTTTACCTGCAATGTACAATTCCCATCAAACAGAATATGCAACAATGAACAAACTGAGTTTAAAACAGATCATATCTCTGTAATATAAACTGCTTAACAGAACATGATAGTCGTTTCAGTTACAGATAACAGCTGATGATCGAAAAAATCTAGAAATGACTAAATGATGATTTCTGAAAAATAATACTCATAGCTATAGGGAATGAAAAAACTGTGTGCTATAAGGACCTGCAAAATACAAAAACTGTGAACTGGGTGGTTTTCAGTTGGCTCTGGTCTTGAGAACTGACCGAAGGTTCAAAGCTGATAGTAGCATACTGTTATTTCCTGTTTTGCTGGCTTACATTATTCATGCCTGCTACCACATTCTCTTTTGCAGGTACACATTTTACTCTAAATTATCTTTTTATCATAGCATCAAGACACTAACTGTCAAAGCCAGAAAATAGCCAGTCTCACTTACCTGATAAGAAAGATTCCATTGGTTGGAAAAGTCAAAATTCTCACAAAACGTTGGATGGAGTCTGTCCAAAATGTTGTGTGCTTTTTTTTTCTTGCAGCTTTTCTTGAGCTGACAACCAACTCCTTGCTACAAGTACACTCTCCTGAAGACAGTTTCATCGAGCTCATGGCTATGGGTCGAATTATGATGTGGAGTCCCAACCATCACCTCCAGGCTGCATCATTGGAGGGACTCGTGTCAGAGGTCATACAGGTGAGGTCAAGGTCATATGATTACTGTCAGTCGAATTCTTTTTTAATACAATTTCGTGAAAATAGAAGCTAGTTATGAGAATGTTTACTACATTCTAGCAGAAAGGGGAGTCAGAGGTCATGTGGGTAAGGTGAAGGCCATTGTGATGTGTATAATTGAAGAAGTCAATGAAAGCTTTTTCGTACACCATTTGCTGAAAATACAGGCATGGCATGCATAAATAAAAGACCTACATATATGGTGGGGAGCATCAATTTAGGTACGATATCGTGAGAGGAAGCACAAAGATAATATGCACATGGATATTAAGCACAAGTATGGGACTAGCTCATAGTGTTGGGCCATAATCTTATAATACAATAAATGTTCACCAGTAGATCCTAAAAGTCAGACATTAGTAGGTTAACACTGCACTGAGGTCAATGTCAGTGTAATTTGAATAGTTACAAAGGGTTACAAAACTAATGTTTTAAGTGTTTCCTCAACACTGAGTCATTTTTTTATATTTTTTCATGTTCAAGATGCTTCAGATGTTGGAACATCACAGAAACTAAATTCTACAGTTGGTCTGTCTTCTGTAAGCTCTTCAGACTTTAATGTACTTATCCTAACAACTAGCTCTCATAAGAGACTGCTGGGAGCCCCAGAAGGAGTCTGTGCAGTAATCAATTATTTGTTAAATCCTGGAGAAAAAATCAGACAGGAAGATAATTTAGTTTTAAGGTTTGTGCCGAAGCTCCTTAGTGGCGATGATGTTGCATATTACTCTTTGTTCACAGGAAGCTGTTGGGAAACCAGATACCTCCTGTGTCATTATTCTCACTGAAAAGAATTAATGGTGATGAGTTGTTTTAGTGTAAAGTGACCTGATAGTTGCCAATTAGTAATTTAGTGAAGGCTTTAAAAATTTAGCGGTGGGAAGAAACTGTGGTTCATTTTGTAAGCCTATTGTTTCTTGAAGATTTTCTTCTAGATATTTTACTATCACTGTTTTTGTGTATAATGTAAGCTGAAAGTTTTAATTACTTTGTAATATCATGGCTTAACTAGCTTGCGAGTGTGGTTAACCATGATATGTTGAATCACTCTGGGAGACAAAATCTGGGCCCCTATTCTCAAAAGGATTCTAGCCCTAGGATATCCAAACTTTGATCCTAGTGAGGACTTAGGACAAATACTAAGATAGGTTCTGACTAGTCCTATGACTATCCTAGTGAAAATCAACATGGTGTGGTACTTGTTTGTTCACCAAATTTGTGGCGTTTGAATTTACAACAGCACACAGTTTTTATGAGTTAATAGTTTGTGTTATCAGTTTATTGGTAATGAACAGACATACTTGTTGCAATACACATATTCTTTAGATCTATAAAGGAAATTATTTTAGTTCTTACCTATTCTATCCCTTTTTATTCACAACATCACTCTTTTCTGTTACATTTGCTGTGAAATGTCAATGTCAAGGCCCTTTCAATAAGGGATGTAACTCCTGTTCATTTCCTAAGTGAATTTTCACTTAGTGAGATGACACATAATGGAAGTTCAAGTCATGATAATCATTTTAAAAAAATCAAATGAAAATATTTTTTATGCAATTTTTGGCTTTCAAAATCTGGTGAAAAATCTCATTGTTGAATAAATGAATTTGATGTGATGAAAATATCAAATATATTAACATGTAACAATGCTTAGATAAAATATTTTAAATCTATTCAAGTACAAGTTCACTCTTTTTCTGGATACAAGATATGAATTGTATATTTAAACCATAATTAACTATAATTTCTTCAAGGGCAAGTAAATCCATTCACTTTATTTCACAAATTTCTTCACTTTAAAACTTTTACTTAGATTTCTAGTTTTACCATTTATGTTGTAAATGAGATATATATGCATGTTTTTCATGCAATGAATTGTGGGTGATATTTTGGTGAATCCCCAACTTTATGAAGGGTTATAGCTCTTTATCGTAGCTTAGGATCTGTAGCTCAAATTAGGACAGGGATAGGATCGTTTTGAGAATAGATCTTATCTTAACAGGAGGATGTCCGAACTCCTGTCCTAACTATAATCTGTGTTAGCTGGGACACTTTCCAGAATAGGCACGCTGGTTCAGGGAGAGGATAATGAGTAATTGAGTTCTACAGGTTAAACTTTAGTGTTCCAGTTTTTACAAATCAGATGTGGGGACAAACCCTACAGTAATCATATAGGTGTCACAATGTGAGTGAGTTAGTTTTCTGGCACACTCAGAAATATTCCAGCAATATGGCCACAATCTGTAAATAATCCAGTCATCCAGACAATCCAGTGATCAAGAACATGAACATTGATCTACACTATTGGGGTACAACAACATGCACAAACTAAGTCACCAAGCCTGACAATGCAATCCTGTTAGTCGCCTCTTACGACAAGTATGGGTTACTGAAGATCACTTCTAGCCCGGATCTTCACAGACTGGGGCTTATGAAGTTATGAATCATCAATGGAATGGAAGTGGATCAGTAACTTCTTTGAGTGGTATTTCAGAAGTTGGAAAGTACAAAAATGACATATTTCTATGGCTAGCATTCCCACATGACAATGGTAACATTCTCATGAAAGTCCTGGGGTAGAATAGGCCTTCAGCAACCCATGCTTGCCACATGAAAGGCGACTATACATGTTGTTGGTCACTGGATTGTCTGGCACAGACTCTATTATTCGCTGCCATATAGCTGGAATATTGCTGAGTGCGGCGTAAAACTAAACTCACTGACTTACTCACTGTTGACATTCCTGAATGACAACAGTACAGGAGTCTGAATGAAAATGTTACATTCATGAAATATAAGAAGTTAGTACCCATAAAAATTTATCATTATTTAAATGGTTAAATGCATGTGAATATTGTGTGTAAAAGCCTAAATTGTTTATTCAGGAAAAGGGAAGAGTTCTACTGTGTACTTTAAGGGTAGACAAGCAAACAAGATCCTTACAATAAACACCTGCTAAACAATACAGATAGGATAACAAAACAGTTCTATGCTGTGATTAATACAGTGTCATTGGACACATTCCATTAATAAGTACAGACACATCTATAATTTCAAAGGTTTTTGCAAGAACTCAACAGGTAGTCATTTGACTGTCCTGAAACATGTAGTATATGCAAGTAGCCTACAAACTTTGTGTAGCATCAAGTGAATAGCAACCTGACTTCTTTCACGCTGAATGTACATTCTTGAAACTACAATGTTACACTATCGGTGTTGTAGTTGAAGAATCTGTGCTACCTCTTTTTTAGGTATGTCTCTGTTAAAGCAGAGCACTAAAATATCCTTTGAAATGAAGAATGACATTTTCTCCAAACATTTGTGTTGCATGCTGACATTTCATTTATGTCTAAAAAACATATTTCTAAATTTTAACGACTCAGCTGGGTTGTTTTCATATGGATCCAAAGATAAGTAAACAAGTTTACTTGTTTCCAACCTTTATTTAGGGTAAATTTGTTTCAGTCTTTATGCTATATGTATAAACAGAAAAATCTTTGATCCTGAATGTCACCTGTGTTGTGGTACAGTTTGTAAGTAAAGCTACAACTGATGGTGTCCTCTCAACACTTGAAACTGTAGATGTTGGATTCCTTGTGACTAACAACAAAAAGTTATCCTTAAGGTGTCTGATAACTAAATCATTATCATTATCATTATCATTATCCAATGCCTACATGGAACCAAGATCAAGATGACCTCTTTGTCTGATTGGCTTGCTGGTTGAATAATTGTGTGTATGGTTGGTTGGTTGGTTGGTTGGTTGGTTGGTTGGTTGGTTGGTTGGTTGGTTGGTTGGTTCAGCAATTACTGACCTAGATGATTGTGGTCTTTACATAAGCAAGTCAGGACAAGACAATGGTTGGATGGATGTTTGGTTGATTGGTTGGTTGGTTTCCATCCTGGGATACCATGACAACCAAATCACCATCCCTTAAGTCATCTTTTACAGCTAGCTTTTACAACTTCTGATTATTTCTACAACATGCATGTTCTAGGTTTCAAAGGGAAAAGAAAGAACTATAAAGCATGTTTGGAATCATTCTCTTATATTCTAAACATTACATATATATATATTAGTTTGAAAATAATAACGGTTATTGACTTGCTCCATTACAGGAAGCCATGAGCGAAGAACGTGACTGTGGCCAAGGGGCACAACTCTCCAACTCTCTGCCCAGTGTGTACTCGCTGTCTGAGAGGGAGTCAGTCAGCTCTCACCAGATCTTCTCCCCTCTCGCATCGCCCTCCTGTTCCATGGAGTTTCTACAGGACATGTACCATAAGCCATTCAGGGACTATCTTCTAGCAGCCCTCCCTGTGCTGGTTCACCCCGTCATTGTCCTCCGACTGTTAGCTCACAAACTATTCGGGAACATGATCCGACGGAAGACATTATACAGTGACACCAAACTCAAACCGCCAAAGGTGGACAAAGTTGATATATGTCCACCTCGTAAACGAGATGAAGAACCTTCAGAGGAGTGTGATTCTTTGTCAAAACGGAGGAAAGCTAACCTCCATGTTGTGATAACAGACCCACCAGAGGAACCTGAGAGTGCTCCTCAAGTTGTCAAAGTCTCCAGTGTAACACAAGACAAAGATCAAAATAATAAGGGAACCAATAACCATGTGCCAAGTAAAAATGGAACAACCAAACTTGCCCTACGTGCAATAGGAGAGAGTTTGGTGACACCCCTTGATCTCAACATAGTGCCCGCCCCCCAGAACCCAGAACCAAGCACGGTAGTGGAGATGCCTGATTCTGGTGGGGATCCCAAGACTTCCAGGAAACTCTTCCGGTGGCCCAGCAAGCGAATGTTGTCCAAACCTCAGGCCAGTGTGTCTCTGCCTTGCAGGGACAGCGTCTCCAGTGACCTCAGTCAGTTAAGTCAGAAAGATTCCAACAGCTCTTCCGCACCAGATATGGATCTTGTCGCTCTCCAGCGAGAACTCACCAATCTGCCAACATTTGTGATGGACACTCCACCAGTGGATGTATCACCTGTGTTTTCTAGATCCAGCTCAGTGCCTGAAAATCTTGCACACCGGACGAGGTCATCTCCTTTAAATGGCTCTGCTGGGTACCTGGCATCAGTGAGCGGCCTGGAGGGGGAGGAGAACAACAGTTTGGTGAAATCAGGGCTCATAACCCCTGGGCCATGCTCCACGGAACACATCCATGACACAGGGTCTCTTGTTACCATCATGACAACAGATATGGATAATCATCCTGTTACAACAACCAGTGGTCCTGAGCAGGACAATGATTCAATCACGGATATACCAAATATTAAAGTTCATTTTGAAACCCCATCTTCTCCCCAGCCTTCCTCTGCTAGCCAAAGTCCCCAACACTTTGAATACCCCTCCCCGCCTCACTCCTCAGGGTTTGCTAATCATCTTTCCCCTCATTTAGAACAAACAGGTCATCCTGCTCAGCACTATCTTTTCCCCTCCACCCCTGCCCAAACATCCAGCCCCAGCCCCGCCCCATCAGAACGCACCCACTCCTCTGCTGGGACAGTCAAGTCTGTCTCCCCTATCTCCACCACCCCTATATGTGAGATACCCCTCAACCACAGGGGTATATTGAAGGTGATCGAGACGTGGATAGAAATATGTCATTCCGACCTGGATGGTAGCTCCATGTTGGCGCTGGAGACTCGGGAGTTCCTCAAGAAGTTGTCGGTGCTGGGGTATGAGTACAAAGCATGGTGCCAGCTCATGGGAAACAAGCTGCAACTGGAGGTGAGTGAATGTGAATTTATGTGTCGCACATCCTACATATGCTACTTTTAAAAAGTAGAGGAGCACATTGCTTTTTCTTCTTTGAATGACAGTTTAGACAAGGGAGATAATTTATGGCTGTACCACCTCTTTGCAAAATGAATGTGATGTTTCAGTTTAGTTACTACCACCATTGTCTGTTAGTGTTGTTATCTTCACACTCTCCACACAATGTAACAAAAAAAATTGCATAGCTATTGAATCACCTCCTTGATATCTCCTGCCCATGTTTAGTGCAAAGTGGGGATATATAGAGAATATCACCCAAGTTTCTACTGATACGAAATAAAATTATCAAGTTGATAAATTATTGAGGCTTGCCGAGGATATTTTTGCCTTTATCAATGAGTGTTGATATAAATGATATCAGCAGACATGTGGACAAGATTCTATTTATCATCCAAAGTCTTTCTTCATTAGTTTTCAATGAACACAGCACTAGCATCAGATTTGCAGTGCAGTGATGTCATAGCATTGTGACATCATCAAGTTCATGACATCATACCATTGTCAGGGCATTGTGCAAAATCTACTGTCCAAATATTACCTCGTAGGGGATATTGTCAGATATCACACAAGCGATATCTCCTAAAGATCACAGTTTTGGATGATAAATTATTAGGCTCCAGTTGTCCATTCGTATGTACATATGAATTGTAACATTTATAGTTAGTCTGTCACCACAAGGTGATCCTGAACGTATTTTCAGTAATATATTAAACTATGAATACATGAATGGTATAGCATATCAAACAATTATTGCTGACATTTCATCCACTGACTAGTGCATATTACTGGGTACTAGTGTATCATGTGTTATTGCATCATGGTGTAAATCCAGTCAGGGTCTATGCAAGTAGCAAAGGCACTGTACGTCCCCATGGTCTCTAGCATGGTGATCTACCTTCAGATGCTGTGATCCATAGCACACATTAATGTTGTAATGTCCTACATAGTATAGTATTTTTAGTTACATGATAGGTTTGTGTCTCTTACTGCAATATACTAGTTGTTGTGCTGTCCTTTGGTGACAGATTTTGAAATATGTAATCATAAAGTATTTAGCATTTTAGTCACGATATGGTTGAAATATTGCCAGTGTGATTTTGAATTTTAACTCACTCACTCTCACTCACTCACTCACTCACTCAGTATATTTGCTCTGAATGCTTTAGTTGGTGAGATATTTTGTTCTTCTGGTAATTGTCATGTCAAACATTAAGGTGTCCTGTTAAGCTTGTAGCTTGTCCATGGTAATGGTAAAACACTGTGCTACAGTAAACTGCTGTACAAGTATCTCTCTACTGGGAGTTTGAGTGTTTGACGGTGATAAATATAAACTCTGATTGTACGTGCAGAGAATTGGTTCACATTGATATGAATATTATTCAGCTTGTCAGTCACTTCCATTCTGTAGTCATGGACACAGGAAATTACCAAAATCACTTCCCTGTTTCAGGTCCTTAGTCAGTCAGTCAGTTATGAAGGAAGTCATCATTTGTGACTGAACATTTGTGACTGAACATTTGTGACTGAACATTTGTGACTGAACAGTTGTGTAGATTAGAGCTTAAATGATACACATGAAATAGCTTGCTGTATTTCTTTCCAACTACAAAATATAAAAATACACTGCAATGCATATGGTTTGAAAAGTCTCATGGAGCATACAGTTATATTCATAAATACTGTACATTACTACTTATTAATGTCATATTGTTTGTGGATGCATCTATAAGTATTGATAATCATGATGTATATGAGATAATAATACTTTGCAGTACTTCATGACTTGAGTATACGCATTATCATTATATCTGAAAATGGTAGGAGGATGGATTGTGAAATTCCATCAAATATCCAGCAATGCTGCAGCTTTATCAATGTCTGACATTTTCCACCCAGCCCTATCAAACTTGTATCAGTCCATGTTTCCATTCAAGAATTAAACATGCACTAAACAGAATCAAATATGAACAAAATTATCAACTGTGCCAAATACGTTGTGTTTTTTAGAATCATATGTTTAGTGGTCATACCATGCTTATGCCTCAAGAGAATCCACCTGTCAACAGGATAGATGAACTTGAAAACATACAAGATGTTTCGTCAATTTTGACCTCTGAGTTCTATAGCTATGTTTGATTTTACTGGCTGTGCTGATGATTGCATGTAATGAAATATCATTTTGCAACTATTATTAACAGATTGCTACGTCTTAAGTTTCTCAGGGACTTGAAAAGATCTTAATATTTGAAATTCATACTTGAAGAAGCGCTAAATTTGAATTTTACATGAAAAGGATCATATATTCTGAATGCTTTGCAGAAAATAACTCTTAATTTTGAAATAAAGATTAACCTGCCTTAAGATAATTATATCATAATTATTCTTTACGCTATTGATATGTGATATCATTTGATTTCTTGATTAATAAATAAAATTGAAATGTTCTTGTGGGAATTCAAATGTTCAGTTTCATATTCAAGGGTAGTTATGTCGGCAATGATGCAACATATGATTTTCCCAACAAAATGGTTTGAAAGCACACATTGATCATTTAGCTTTTAACAGTGGTATCATCCCTTTGAAAGGCCTTATATTTGGTGGCTCAAGTTTAGCATATTCAACTAGAGAAAATCCAATAAACAAGAAATAAATGGTTTTCCTTTTATTCTATGATTGACTGAGCCTTTTTCTGGGGATTAACTTCTTGTGTTCCTTGTTGTATTGGCCTAAACATTGGAAGGTCTACAATAACTGTTCAAAACCATGATCCAGTACAGACAGATAATGCAACTGGACAATACAAAACAACTATACAGTCAGACAATAAAGTAAAACAATATACTAGTCAAATAATACAGACATGTAATGCAATTAAACAATCTACAAGAACTATGCAGTCAGACAATCAGAAAAAAATGTCACACAATACAGTCAGACTGTACAGTGAAAAATGTCAGGCAATACAGTCGAAAATATCAGACAATATAGTCCAAAATGTCAGACAATACAGACAGTGTAGACAAACAATACAGGCAGACAAAGCAGACAAACAATCACACTCAGACAATAGGCAATACCATAAAAAATTCAGGCAATACTGTCCGACAATCCAGTAGAACAGTATGTTAGTCAAGCAATACAGAAAGACAATGCAATCAGACAATACAGAATGACAATATAGTCAGACAATACAGCCAAATAATACTTAGACAATACATTGTTAGAATACAATTAAACAATAAAATCAGACACTGGTACAGCAGTCTTGTAGTGACCCTAACCAACATGAAATAAAGTTACCACTTTCATGATGACCATCTTGTCAGAACCAAAGGTTAGACTTGACCATAAGCAAGCTATGTTGAAAACAGGTCTGTCAGTTGATCAAGGGATCAAGATTAGGGAATTAGCAGATGATGTCCCATTGTACCCCAATCGCTTGCATTGATGCTGAGGATAACAATCACCTAATTGTCTGGTCTAGACTTGATTATTCACAGGCTGCTGTAGAATAGCTGGAACACGTCTGAGCATGGCATTAAACAACAAATACACACACACTTAGCCAAGGTCTGCCATGAGATTACAGCTAGATGGGAATAGTGCTCTTTAATACGCACAGCAAGCTGAACACTCAAGACATTTCTATTAGCTGAGTTTTCTGGAGAAAATAATTCAGCTGAACGGTCATAGGTGGCCATAAATCATACGTATCCTCTTTAGGTTCAGTGACTTACTGACAAGTGCAGGGTCACACGGAAGAGTCCAGAGGTTACTGTACTGCTGACCTGACCTCAGGAAGGGGTCGCCAGACACATCCCCAGACTAATGCTCTAACATTATGTAGTGCTGCCACCTACTGGTGAATATGGATTCAGCTCAAACAGAAATGGACAAACCTTGTCCATTAAGTGAGCAGGTCTGGAATTGAGATCAGCCATTTAACACCTTTTCAGTGACTGCAAGCCACGTTAACATTTCTCACAGTTTAACACTTCCATAGTTTGTACATTATCAAAACTATATTTTTCTGGACCATTTTTTAATGTAATTAAATTAGATATTTTTATACAGTGGTTATGATTTGGGTGGGATTGTATGTAAGTAGAATATGCTGTTCCAAAGTGGAGAGTCAAGACCACTGACATATATTTCCTGGGTTAGTGTAGATGGAAAGAGAAGACACAAAAGACTGTCAATGTGGTGGTGAGCCTGACTTCCTCACTCACTATAATGGACTGATTGAATTAACTCCAGGAGGTTGCTCCTGATGAATATTGATCTCTCAGAAAGTTTTGGAGGATTCATTCTCTCTTCTACGTCTCATCCATTACCTAGATGTATCGTAACTCGTATTTAGAACTCTGTACTATGGATTAAATAAATGCTTAATTTCAACTCAGATTGTTACTACCTACTCCAGTGGTCAGAATCATCACAGATACTTCCTGACAAAATCCATAGTATACTGGACAGGGTATTTGGCAAGAGAGGTTTGGTTGTTCAAATCCCGGCGATGTTGTACTGAGACACAATAAAAGACAGTCGATGTTGTCAGCATAGGACAGCCTAGTGGTCAAAACGTTGGATCATCATAGTGAAGACCTGGGCTCCACTCACCAGATGGGTGCAATGTATGAAGTTCATTTCTGTTGTCTCCCTGGTGTCTCACTGTTGTCATTCAAAGGGCAAGACTTGGTATTTCAGAGAGTTTTATCATATATGATTCAGTATCACCACAGAACAGCCACTTAGTTAGTGTAACTCACAGGGCCAAAGTTCAGTCATTTCTTGAAATGACTAGAGAGTTCAGTCATTCCATGAACTGAATGACCAAAACAGTCATTTCAAGAATTGTTTGAAAGTCTCAGTCATGACTTATAACACAGTCTGACTGTAAGATATACACAATAGAATTAACACTGATGCAAACTCATACAAGTAGCAGTGTTCGCATACACACACACTGTGGCATTAAAGTCCATTTTATTGAACCTCAGTACTTTAGATACTTCCACCATTTTGAAGAGCACAACCAGCTTCTTCGTATTAGCTTCCTCAGTGGCATCCATAGTAACAGCTTCCTTAAGGACAGGTCAAAAGTAACAGCCTCCTTAGTAACAGCTTCAGTGGCAGCTCTTTAGTAACCACTTTCTTAGTAACAGCTTCCTCAGTGACAGCTCCTTAGTAAACAGTTCCTCAGTATCAGCTCCTTAGTTATCGCTTCCTCGGTGACAGCTTCCTCAGTGACAGTTCCATAGTGACCGCTTCCTTAAGTGACAGCTTCCAAAGTGATGGCTTCCTCAGGATAACTTCCTTAGTAACAACACCTCCTTAGTAACAGCTTTCAAAATTTTAAAAGAGGATGACACTGCCATTTTATCTTGCTTCACAATTATGCCTGTTGTCTGGGTGGCTTTTCTGTCATTTATTTCATATAGAAGTATTAAAAAAGTACTGATACCTAACAATCTACTACTCTTAACAATTATACTTATTTTGTGTTCTTTAATCATATAAGTAATGGCACTGAGTAAGTAATCTAGCTGTTACCATTTATTAAACATTAAAAATCAATGATGATGGGCGAAGTCAGAAATCATAGTCTAACACAGACATTTGTGATCACACTCAGAAATCGATGGTCTAATACAGACATCTGTGGTCTAAAGCAGAAACTGATGGTCTGTCACAGACATTTGTGGTCTAAGGTAGAAACTGATGGTCTAATACAGGCACTGTGGTCTAAAGCAGAAACTGATTGTCTAATACAGACAGTGTGGTCTAAAGCAGAAACTGATGGTCTATCACAGACATTTGTTGGTCTAAGGCAGAAACAGATGGTCTAATACAGGCACTGTGGTCTAAAGCAGAAGCTGATGGTCTAATACAGGCACTGTGGTCTGATGGTCTAAGTCAGAGAGTGTTGGTCTTCAGCAAAAAACATTGATCTAAACCAAACACTGTTGTCTAGGACAGAAGCTGGGGGTCTGTGCCAGGCTGTAATGATCGCCTCCTCGAGAAAGTACACCTCCTTCAATTTCCCCCAGTTATGTGTCTGTTTGTTTATAAGTACTTGATGCTACAGAATTTGGGTGAGTATAAACATGTATCAGGGCAAACAAGTGTTGGATCCCAGCTGCCCCTCTTGAGTGAGGCTTCCTTCCTAGACAGAATGTATATTTCAAGGTGAATGAGTTAATCAATGGCCCACTGTGAAGCCTGTATCTTCACACTTGGCTACTCTGGTCTGGATTAAAATATAGCAGCTCGACATTCTGAAGATTTTCTATGAACCTAAGCTTGAAATCGTTGGCATACTTAGAGTGCAGAAAATGTTCACATATAGAATAAATTATTTTCAAATATTTGAAAAGTCTGATTTCTGATAAGCTGAAATTTGATGCATTGCCAGTGCAGCTTCAAGTGCATATGTATAATGCAAAATATTTCTTTGCAAATTGTTACAAGATTGCCCTACATAAACCCTAAGTCCAAATAAACCAAACATATACAGATTGGTGATCTGCCAAAAAACAAGCAATTCATCCATACTCTTAATAGTGTCAGCAATCAGCAAATTCCATAACAACAATAACTTCAGGGAGACTTTTCTTTTATGGGGACAAATCTTTATTTATATTTTGTGGAGGAGTTTATTCTAAATTTTAACATAAATATGCCTACTAAGACCATCAATTTATATATTTCCTTGTCACATTATGTAATAATACTGTATATAGTATATATATTTTTTAAAGTTATTTTCAGGACAGATTAACACATAAGAAGACCTAGGTTAGAATTGATCTCAGTCACCCATGCTTGTTGTAACAGGATTGGGTGGTCAGGCTTGCTGACTTAGTTGAAACATGCCATTGTATCCCAACTGCATAACTCTATTCTCATGATGTTGAACACTGGATTTTCTGGTCCAGACTCAATTATTTACAAATGGCTGCCACATAACTGGAATATTGCTGAGTGCAGCATTAAAAACTAAACTCACTCACACAAAGTAACATAGCATAACATTGCCATGAGTCAGTGGTATTCAAGTTAGTGTGAACTATTCTGAGCAGAAAAATACATGCAAGCTTCAAAAATATACAAATAAAAAAAAATAAGCTTTCATGTATTCTAATTAAAACTTTGACAAAAAAACAGAGTTGCATTTCTTTTGCTGTTCAGTGTATACCATCATGATTTTGTTATGAAAACCAATGGTCAACAGTATGAACATGTCATACTGTAATTGAATTATAGACTGACACTCAGTGCACCAGGTTCTGCACATATTACAAACAGCCAATCCTTGATGGAATCCTTAAATACACCTCACCCATTCTCACTGCCAACACCTCTTGATTGAGAGACGGAAGAAGATGCCATACCTAATGACTATTTTTTTATCATTTTTTTTATAACTGCTGGAAGTTTATCCATCTCAGTCATATCAACACTTGTAATTATATTCCACAGTCAGCCTGTTTAGATTCACTGTGGAATCAGTGATAAATCTCAGCTAGCTTGAAATTGAAGCAAATCCCTTGAGTGGTTGGATTAATACAATTTGTTATTCATCAACATGCTGCACTTTGTGTAAATAGTTTCGTCAGTTCTTTAGTAAAACCTGCATTAAGCCAGCTTCCCGTGTGTGTCATCGGTTATCCTCAAAGCTTCTAAAAAACATTTGTCTTCAACTTGATGTTTGGTTCATTCAGTCCATCTTTTTGTGTAAGGTCATTAAGACATATTGAGCATGCTAAAAAATATCACACTAAAAATCCACTTTGTAATGGAGGATTTGGAATAGATGATTACGGATCCCACCTGTGAAATAGAGGATTTGGAATAGATGATTACGGATCCCACCTGTCATAATTTTTTCAAGAATAAGAAAAGAAATAAAAATTAATTTTCCCTGCTAAAAATCCAAATGTTTATATTGGCCAAAATGTCAAAAAAAAAAGAAAAAAATATTTTCTCATTGTTTTTGGCCTATATACACTTTAGAAATTGCTTTTAGTATTTAGAAGGAATATTGCTTTGAATATTGATTTTCAAAAATCCCACCTGCTATTCGGTTTTCTGAGGACAAAATTCCATAAAACAAGAAATAAGCTTGATCTGGCCTTGTAAAGAAAAGAAATATATCATCCACATCCACACAAGCTCATTATTTTAAAGGTAGAGTTGGAATTTTGCCTGAAAGAATATTTTTTTAGTTTCTGTTTCTCAACATACAATGTCTTTTGCTGATAGATCATCTGAATACTGTTATTCTTTTCAACATAGTGTTAAGGAATCAGATTTCTTGGGCAAAGCCAGAAGCAAAATCATTTTTCATACATTTTCAAAAATAATTATTTGAATTTGTTTATTTTTTAATATCCATCAACATATGCTACATAATCCAAGTGATTGTGAAAAGGAGAGTTAATTCAGTACAAAAAGCCACAGACCATTATAGAACAAACAATAAATACCGTACATACAATAGAGTTGTGGTTAGGAAACGGTTCGACTGAGTGAGTGAGTTTAGTCTAACTCATCTTTTAGCAGTATTCCAGCAATATCATGATGGGGGACACCAGAAATGGGCTTCACACATTGTACCCATGTGGGAAATTGAACCCACGTCTTTGGCACGAAAACCGCAAGGCTACTATACTGCACCCAGTCAAAATGAAAGGTATCCTGTCATGATACTGCGGAACATCTGGACTGAGTTTCTTTGACATAATTTAAATGATTAATAAAATTAATGATTCATCCCTCTTCATTGAATGATAACATTACATACCAACTGTCCTCCTTCAGTCAGCATCCCAAACTACCCTCTAGACCAGTCTGTAAACATCATGTAACAAAACTGTTAATTAGATGGAGGCCCATGTATAATTACAGATTTACATGACAGAATTGTGCAGCAGCGTCAAAATGCATTATCATAAAAACATATTTGGAACTGGGTCATTTCACCTCTGTTTTATCAGTGGAAGCAAATTTAACTTGTTTAATTTTTTAATAAGCACCCTCTCTGTTAATTTTGCCAAGGTGCTCATCACAGTGAACAAAGCCTGAAGCACCCAGTGTACGTGAAACTTTCTAGAACTGGTGTCATTATAGACTCCTCTCAACTGTGTTTGTTTCGAGGCTTCTGAATGCGTCATTATTAATAGTTAGGTTTCACTGTTAGAACAGTTAACACTATTAACAAAACAGGTGACAAAATAACAACAGTAGGGGTTAGTAGCCTCGTGGTTAAAGTGTTCACGCCAAAGACCTGGGTTCGAGTCCCCACATAGGCACAATGTGTGAAGCTCGTTTCAGGTGTCCCCTGCCATAATATTGCTGGAATATTGCTAAAAGTGACATAAAACTAAACTCTTTTACTAACAGCGATAGGACTGGTTTTGGGACAGGTCAAATCTAAGGAGAATCAGATGGAAGGGCACAAGGTATTCCCTCCTCATCCTTCCACCTTACTTAATTTACTATGTTCATGAGATTTCCCTTAAAAAATGTCCAATCCTTAAGTGAACATCAAATTTTTTATTTCATATTTAAAATGTAGAACCCTGGGTTTTTTAATGGCAACTGACCTCATAGTTCTTATACATTGTGTGCTGTCTCCCCTGCCCATCTCATTCACTGATGTGACACCTCCTTTAATTTTAGTCTACCTCTTCAATAACAAGTCTGTAAGTACCCCTACCATCAAACAGTGCTAATGTCTGCCCACTCTTTCCATGGATAACAACTTCTCTCTTCTTGACTGTGTTGCAGAAGACTGTGTCTCTAGAGCATATCTATATATTCTGAATTTGATTCTTCATGAATTTTGATAATGGCTGCGGCATTAGGTTGCTGCAAGTTTATGTGGTTGTGTTTGTTAAACACAGTGCTGTTTATCCCTGTATTACTGCAGAGGTCTCAGTGGGTTTTCTAATACTGACTGTGTCTGACATGGCTGTTAGGTCTTTAGGATATGTAGGTGGTGAAGGACAGGTCATTTATCAAACAGGAGTATAGACCTGGGAGATTAAAAAAATGACATGTGAACCCTTTCCCAACTCACAATGAATCACATGTCCCTGAGGACTTGTTAACCAGATGAATTCAATATGAAAGACTAACAAGTTTTCATCCATGAAAAATATATATTCATGTTCTTCCAACACGTACTTACTCTAGAAGACTTCAATGCAAATGTCCCTGTTTTTTCAAGAAAATAAGAAACAAACTGACCTCCATTTGTTTTCAGAGGATTGATTTATAGCCTGATGTAATTTGTGAATGTTCTCTGAAGTAATGCAACTTCTGAAGATCAGGGTTAGATTTGGTCATCTGCAACCCATTCTTGTCTTAAGAGGCGACTAACAGGATTTGGTGGTCAGCCTTGATTGATACATGACATCGTATCCTAGCTTTGTAGATTGATGTTCATACTGTTTATCACTGTTTATCACCAGACTAAGTCATTAACAAATCACAACTGTATAGCTAGAATATTGCTGAGTGTGGCATGAAACCAAAATCAAAAGTGATACCCAAGCTGATAGCTCCAAGCAATATGAATGTTTGACAAAAGATTAAAAAGATATTTAAGATATTTGTGTTAAGTGAGACCAATATTAGCTATTGATGTTTAATGCTAGTCCTAGTATATTACCCCAGCACCTGGTGAATTATTGGGAAACTTCAATAGGCTAATCAATCATTACCTCCCAAACCCAAGCATTACATTATGTATCTGTTTTTGTGGGAACTGTGCTTAGAGTGAGGGAGAGAGTGAGTGGGTTGGGTTTTTATGCTACATTTAGCAATAGTCCAGCAATATCACAGTGGGGACACCAGAAAGAGGCTTTACATATTGTACCCATGTGGGGAATCCACCACTAGACTAACCCTACAGCCCCAAGCTGTACTAGAAAATTATAATCTC
Organism: Haliotis asinina; assembly: GCF_037392515.1. Classification (NCBI taxonomy): domain Eukaryota; kingdom Metazoa; phylum Mollusca; class Gastropoda; order Lepetellida; family Haliotidae; genus Haliotis; species Haliotis asinina. Next base: position 10,378,125 of record NC_090294.1, on the reverse strand, counting down.
TATGAAGAACACTTGAAATTTGCAAAACATATTTATTGGGCATGTTGTTTAAAGCATCAAATTCTAGTGTAGGGTAACATGACAAATAAAGATTCAAGACGATACATGTCTAGTGCTACAGCCTACAAGTTTGTTCTTCACCCATGTTGAGGGCAGCATCAAGGTGGCATATTCTTCTGTGTAGCCAGGGAGATATCTTCCTCTGTGTCAGAAATGGTTCCACTGTTCTTCTGTTGTGTTTCTCAAACAGACATGCTGGGCTTCCTTTTTGCAATTCCAATTGTGCAGACTGTTCATTAGTGTCTGTTTGCCAAGTGATGCACTGGCTTTATCTACTACCTGTATGGTGTAAGCCATCATGGTGAACTTGTATGTGTTTCTCAGACTGCGAGTGAAAACCAAGAGGAATAAATTCCAGTTATGTTGGCTGACTGGCAGATATACAGGAACTGTGGCATAATATTTTGCACATCTTCCATGTTAGGCCACACCATATATTTTCTCATGTTTAAAACTCTATTGCAGAAAATAAAGAAATAGCCACACCATATATTTTCCCGTGTTTGAAACTCTATTACACAAAATAATGGAATAGCCATATGTTTTCTCATGTATAAAACTGTAGTACACAAATAATGGAGATGTGTTCAGAAATATGTGAAACATTTTTAAAAACTTATTATGGATTTAACTTCAAAGCGACTCTTAAACCTCTCGTATATAAACATCTTGGTATGAATCCTAAGAAAATCTATTTTCAAGAAACTAAAGAAACCAGGCTGGCCTTATCTGATTTGTGCAAATGTTGGATGTAGGTGTTTGTCGTTGGTAATCTTATACCTTTATCACTAAGATCCAAGGGCCCAATACCAGAGGGGATTAACAATGAATGAATTGATTGGTCAACAATCAGTTTTACAGATGATAAGTGCTTTAGGCATTAAATCTTTGAATGTTTTCAGACGAAACTAAAAATAATTGGTTTGTGGGGCTTTATGTAATCATGAATGATTGTGTTTCCACTTGTTGCAAACAAAAATGAATTTTTCTGTTATCTTAAAACACAAAGCAGTTATCAATATTAAATGATCTGGGAATGAATGAATGAATGAATGAATGAATGAATGAATGAATGAAAATAATAAATAAAAAAATAAATGTTATATCCTGAAAGGGAGGCTATTCTTTTCAGTCCTACAAAAAATTATTTGTTGGCTCTTGAGCCAATGCTTTTCAAAACAACTAGCTTTCATTTTTGTCAAATAGATAAATCTGGCCTCATAAAAATATTTGTGGAATATTTAGTTTATTCCAGGAAACAAGGTACAGTTCACAAGATTGCTACTTAGCTGTGGAGTGCAGAATGGTCCACTCATGTAAGGCGCTGCTATGCCCTCTCAAGAGTTACTTCCCTTGGGTGTGGCAGGAACATATAATCCTGTTTTGCCCGGAGTATTTCTAGATTTGTCAGTACCATACCATGTCTGTGGATTCCACCAAAGTGGTGCACTGTTGAGATCTGCATCATTTTGGGCTCTCATGAAGCTGACAAGTTGATTGTTCAAGGAGACATAACAGTCAACTCAATAACTCACATATTCTCTGTGATAGAAGGGAGCTTGTATGTTTGCAAGTTGAGGATGATCTGACTTTGTGTACATCTTGTTTGTACCTGTCTTTTTCTTTGGAGTCATATCTTGTTTCTGTGCACTCATCAGAGTTCCTGATGTAGTGATGTTTTTCAGGGCAAACTCTCAGTCTCTACCTCTAAAAAGTTTGACACCTTGTGTTTGACAAATGTTCCCTATGTTTCAGCAAGTGGTGTCGCAAAGTCACTGAACTCAGCTGACGTGATGCAGTATTTTGCAACCACTTCAATTTTCCTTCAGCTTTGCACTTTCAATTATCTGGTGCATGCAAACATTCCTGCTTCTAGTAATACTGTTCCCTCCTGAAACATTTAGGAATTAGGCAGAACAGAACACCTTGACATGAGTGTCTGGGTTTGTTTTCCAGGGAAATCTGGAGATTCCAAACCAGGATCATGGCTCAGTTCTGTCAGCCTTATAGTCTGTTATAGTTCCAGAGGATTGAGAACCTTGTTTTCTGGTTACCATTGAGGCTCAGAAATGTTGGTTGGTTGGTTAGTTGGTTTTTTGTTTAATTGTCCATTCAGCAACATTCCAGCTGTATGGCAGCAGCTTGTAAATAATCAAGACCAGACAATCCTGTGGTCAACATCATAAGCATCCATCAGTGAGTCTCTGACAGCCTGATCCATTTACCCTCCTCTTATGACAAGCATGGGTTACTGAAGGCCAGTTCTAACACATTTCTCCTCAGGTCAGGTTCCACATGTGGCTTTAGTGGTGACCAGCAGTGTCCATTGAAGTTTCTTTATCACCTCAGCACAGGTATATTCCAGCTTCATCATGTCAGCATGTAAGCAATTAAAGCTTGGATGGGCAAACACATGGTTGATAGCACGAGCAACAGTTCCGAAGAATGTCTCAGCTGTTAATGGTTTAAATAGGGGGAAGCTAAGATTGAGCAATGTGCAGAGCTGCTTCGCATGGAATGGTTGAAGCCCATGACCGTTTTCTTTGTTCCCAGAGGACCCCCTGTTCTGTTTTTTCATTTTGTCAGCATCGTATCCATGGAGACACAGTTCCCATCGAAAACCTGCATATATGACATTGTGTGAAGTGAACATATGCCTTAAAAACAAACACTGCGTCAGTTCTGATACAATAATATCACAAATCAAAACCACACAATGCAGTGCTATGGTAGGTAATAAATACAAACTAAATTGATATCTGGTTTCAAACTGATTTGAAAGCACACACATTGAATACATGAAGCTGACATCCATTTCTAAAGATAAACCTATGTCACTTAGGTGGGATTTACATAAAGCTCTGTCTCATCTGCATAGAAGATGGCAAAATTTGTTTTTCGTTTCTCCGGTATTAAAATGTAACATTTTACTGATTCATCCCCCATTAACGTACATCTCCCATGAAAAAAAAAAATCGATGTGCAACCTGTCATGCAATGTAAATGACCATATATCAGTCATGTGTGTCAATATACGTGTGTCTTGTGGAAGCAATTAAATATCCTTGATAAAAAGCATCTTTGGTAAATCTATAAACAAGAACGCGAATCATGTTGACAAACTCTTCTGTTTGTTAAACCAAATCTCATAATTCTCTTTCTTTTCATGACAAATACCCAAAGCGGTTTCTTGAGCTGTATCTATTTTGGGGGTTTAACATATATCAATGTACGGTATAGTCCATAGTAAAACTACAAATAACCAGTCACACAAGGGTGTACTTCAGAACGGGGTAACATTATACACCGAAGGGCTGTCACATAACCATAGCTATGATTATCAATATTTTACATTGATGGAGAATAACCTGCTACCAGAATTACACAATACTAGAATGTATTTCTGTTGATAAAATAAATTCCAGATACTATATTGCTCTGCTACCACTGTATCAGAATCACTGGGACTTGTGCACAGCTGATAGCTATTTCCAGCTCTGAATATGAGTGAAATGGACACTGTTAACTGGGCTTCATGGGCTGCTGCATTGTCTCTACAGTGGTATACTGCATTTTCTCAAGAATGGTATACTGCATTATCTCTACAATGGTATACTGCATTATCTCAACAATGGTATACTGCATTGTCTCAACAATGGTATACTGCATTATCTCAAGAATGGTATGCTGCATTGTCTCTACAGTGGTATACTGCATTATCTCAACAATGGTATACTGCATTGTCTCTACAGTGGTATACTGCATTATCTCAACAATGGTATGCTGCATTATCTCAACAATGGTATACTGCATTATCTCAACAATGGTATACTGTATTTATCTCTACACCTGTATGCTGAATCGTCTCTATAATGGTAAACTGCATTGTCTCTACAATGGTATGCTACATTATCTCTACAATGGTATTCTGCATTATCTCAACAATGGTATACTGCATTATCTCAACAATGGTATACTGTATTTATCTCTACACCTGTATGCTGAATCGTCTCTATAATGGTAAACTGCATTGTCTCTACAATGGTATGCTACATTATCTCTACAATGGTATTCTGCATTATCTCAACAATGGTATACTGCATTATCTCTACAATGGTATACTGCATTATCTCTACAATGGTATACTGCATTTGTCCTTTATATACTATGTATCGCATGACAGTACATATGACAGTACATTAGGTAAAACATATATATTTCATTATTCCTTGTCTCGTTTTCCATAAAATCTACCCAGAATTTCATTCTCAAATGAGGTTTCCCTTTTCATATTGATTGTATTGTCAAAATAATGAAAATCTTTCCCTCATTTATTTCTCACCAGTATCCATGACAACAAAAGGACTAACATGCTGAGTATAATTTACTTCAGAAAGTAAAATGTAGAATGTACAGGGATGCTCAATCAATCACTATCCAAGTCATATCAACTTCGACTATATTGAAACACTAAACAACAACATCAAAACTTCTACTGCAGTGTATTGTGATACAATTTCTTGGCAATCTTCAGCGCCGGCACCTTTTGTTGGAGCTTGTTTTAATTCTCTACATTATAAACCTGAAGCAACTGTAGATCTATAAATAGATGTATCATCAAATTGATATGTTTAGGGACAGGAGTGCTGATCCCTGACTCGTCTTTCTCTGAGGCTCTCAAGAAGATTTTAAGAAACGTGTTCAGCTAAGGTCTAGAAGTATAGGAGAAAACACGCCTCAAAGGTTTTGCTAGACCATGTAAAGGGCGGAGCCCCTTGGGATTTCCCAGCTCTGATGGTTTCACATTGTCTAACAGAACTGAGGAAAAGTGTTTTGTCTAACATATATACCGTCAGTGATGGGTAATTACAATGTGAGTGAGTGAGTGAGTTTAGTTTTACACCGCACTTAGCAATATTACAGCTATATGGCGGCGGTCTGTAAATAATCGAGTCTGGACCAGACAATCCAGTAATCAACAACATGAGCATCGATCTGCTCAATTGGGAACCGATGACATGTGCCAACCAAGTCAGCGAGCCTGACCACTCGATCCCGTTAGTTGCCTCTTACGACAAGCATAGTCGCCTTTTGTGGCAAGCATGGGTTGCTGAAGGTCTATTCTACCCCGGGACCTTCACGGGTCAATTACAATGTAGATTATCATTCAATGAAGCTACATAACAATAACTGAAGCGCACGTAAAATCAATTTACTGACAGTAACTATAAGTGGATAATTTAACCCTGCCCCCTTCATCTGCCTGTTGGCTATGTGGTAGAGCATCTGCCTATGAATTTGAGATTTGCGGGTCCACTCCTGCTTGGAAACATTTGTATTGTGAGTTTAATCTTGAGTGATATTTTTCAGTTGATTTCAAACACTCATGTATAATTTGAATGTTTATGTTCATATAACGTTAAGAAAAGTAAAACCTGGGAAGCAGTCTTTCTAGTGAAAAGTAAAAGCTGTTCCTCCAAAACAAAAGCCACAAATGCGGTTATTCTGGGAAAACAAGAGATGACCTAATATATAGTGAGAAGCGCACTTTAGGTTTATATTGATTTACCAAGATTGCCTCACCTCCTGAAATTGAGATTTGTTCTGGGCACCATTTGAGTTGCATTTTGAATTTACAGCATCTAATTAAACTTACAGTTTTAAAATATGTGTTTTCCCAGGGTATTGGAAGTATCAGTGCTGTAATATTGTACTTATCTCAGAATTATGACAATATATATATGTGAAGGTCATTAGATCATACCTGCAACGATCCTGGATGGAAATGGTCTTTCGGTTACCATCCTAGCATTAACAGCCAACTATATTTAAAAGGGCCTGGATGATCAGGTTTGCAGACTGTGTTGATGAATGCCAGCTTCCCAGATCAGTCTTCATGATGTCACTCAAAGGATTTTCTGGTCCAGACTTGATCTACAGGCTGCCATAATGCTGCTGGACAGTGGCAAAAACTGCTGATGACCCATTCCAATATTTTGTTTTAGTGGTAGCTGCTTGTCTTACTGAAAAAAGTAGACATGACTTGGTATATTGTTTTCAAAACTGTGATTGCAAAGAATTAACATTTCGCAAACAAGTATCAAGAACAAGAAGTAAAATTGCTTTTTTATTATTTTTATTATCATTATTTTTATTTTTTTTATTTCTTTTTTGATTAAAATAAACTTTCAGGATGTAGATGTTTCATGCATATTCATAAATTGTTATTAAGGATTTTGTGCTAGCCACCTGTGGCATACAATGCACAGATTTGTTCCACATTTTGTATCCACCAGATGTAGGCCAAGAGTGGTAGATCAATGAACTGAAAGTGGAGCCAGTTTATGGTTTGCGAGCTTATAGTCAGCACAGCTGGGCAGCTCCGAGCCCATGCCAGGTGGAGCACTGTTTGGATATAGATACCGGTTAATGTCTGACTGATCCATATCTAAAAACTGTGAAAATGAATTTTGAGTTAAGATTCTACTTTTCAGTCACAGTTCTCAATGTTTAAACTTTCTGATAAGTTTTAGAATTTTCAACGTATATTAAACACAATTATAATCCTGTGAACTATCAGTGTCAAATGTGAACGTTACTATTTTGGATAAGTATTAGATATAAAAACATAAGCATCCCTTCCTTTTTAAATCTGTGACAAATATCCCATGTAGTCTCAGATACCTGCCCTTAGAATCACTGCCAATAAGAGTTATCTACCCTTCTTATTTTGTCTTGTATAAGAATGTAAAATCATTTATTTTCGGGCGGCTTAATTTTCGCGGAAACAGAAAAATTGACTAATTCGCGCGGTTTAATTTTCGCGCATCATCAAAGTATTATTTGGAAAGATCATTTTTTTGGGACAATCAGTGAATTAAAAATCATGATGTTTTTAAATAATTAAAACCCTACCCCACATACTGGACAAAAATAGTTTTGGATATAGGGAAATTTTGAAATCATTACTAGTGATATGTGTGTATTTACTGACACACGGATAAGATATCAGTCACAAAAATAACAATATTCCTAACTTATTTTGTCCAGTATATAATTTGGGTTGGTTACATGATGGCCAGCAAGGCAGGATGCACACATATCACACCTAGCTGTTCTGAGATGGAATCCCTTATCCATTCACAAGTCCTCTTTCATGACTTGTTGAATAATTCTATGTATAGTTAAATTTGTCTTCACATGTATGTGTAATTTGATAAATCTAGGGTAAGTAGTAAGTCATATATGTCCTTAGAGCCCTAGGACAATATCTTTTGACAAATTGCAACCAAAGTACTTCCACCTGTTTTGACAATACACAGAAAGTAGGATAATGTGTACTTTGTTCATCAAACTCCGATGAAGGAGAACTAAACATGATTAATGAGAAATTCACAGCTCACAGCTGAGCGTTTGTCAGTATCCTATTAAAGGAAGATCAATCGTTTTCCTGGATGATGTTTACAACCCATAGATCTGTTTCAAAGTCTGCTCCAGATATTGTAAATAGTAAAAACTCAGCACAAAGTCTCCTTTGCCTTGTTACCATGGCAACAGGTTATCCAAACATGGTTCTCTCATTAACTGAAAGACATTTTCTTAATTGAATAATTTAGTTCAATCAATATTTTATCAGTTTCTTCATATTCATCTAGCGGTCATAATTTTAAATCAGGTGTTAGTACAAATTAGTGGAACTTTATTTATTAAGTTAGAAAATATACATGTTGTGCTTGCAAAATAAAGTGGCATTACCTTGAGACCTCGGCACAATAAGGGAGTGATCATTTATTGGGTTGGGGCTGGGAGGGGCTGTGTACTTCATCAATCGAAATAAAGTGGACACAAATAAGGAAATCAAAGCAAGTTTTGCAAGATTTACACTGGCCCAAAAAAGAAACGCATAGGTGAAAATCCAATGTTATGAGAGATGATTTATTAACTTAAATTGCACAAAAAGTAATGGAACTTGAGCAATGATAATTCACACGGGTATTAACAAATGTGTGTCAAGACATATACAATCATTCACAGTGGTATTAAGCGTCTCTATTTTCCATGGCATAGTGAGAAAGTCAGTATCTGGTGTGACCACCACGGGCATCAATCACTGCTCTGGATCGCCTGGGCATTGACTGTATAAGACGTCGTATCCGCCTTTGTGGGATTCTTCTCCACTCATCTCGCAACGCATTCACCAACTGTAGACGTGTCTGTGGCTGCGGCTGTCGACGTCGTAACCGTTTACCCAATTGGTCCCATAAATGTTCAATTGGGTTCAAATCCGGCGATTTTGAGGGCCATGGAAGAACTGTAATGTTGTTGTTGGCAAGGAAATCCGTGGTAATGCGTGCTGTGTGCGGTCTTGCATTGTCGTGCTGGAAAATTTCCCTTCTAGCGTCAATTGTAGGAACAACATGACGGTTCAGAATTTCATCCCGGTAGCGTACAGCATTGAGATTCCCTTGCACATGCACCAACTGTGTCCTGCCGTTCATAGATATGCCTCCCCACATCATTACACCTCCACCACCGTGTCTGTTGACCTCACGAACGCACTGTCGAGCATATCTCTCATTTCGACGTCTGTAAACACGCATCCTTCCATCATGTCTGTACAGCAGAAAACGTGACTCATCGCTGAACCAGATCCTCCTCCAATTCAAGAGGTTCCATGCCCGAACGTTCCTGCACCACTGAAGACGTGCACGACGGTGATGGGGATGCAGAACAGGTCCTGCATGAGGTCGCATAGGTCGAATTCCATGCTCTCTTAGGCGATTCCTGATGGTTTGTGGAGAGACTCTACGCAGCCCAGGAACGTGATCAGCGGTATACGTAGCAGTGACGGCCCGATTACGCAGATGAAGCACCCGGATGTAGCGGTCTTGTGCTGGAGTTGTCACCCTTGGTCTCCCACTCCTTGGACGGTCTCTGGTCGAGTTGTGTTGCGTGTATCGTTGCCAGAGACGGGAAATCGTGCTCTGCCTCACATTCAGACGTCTGGCAACTGATGACTGACTTTCCCCAGCTTCCAGATGTCCAATGGCTCTATTTCTGTTTTCTTCATTTAACCTTGGCATTTTTCGCGTCGCATAGAAAGAAATTCGAAGAATGAATCGCAACAGGACCTGTCCCCTTTTATAGCCATCATAATCAAGATTGAGATCCTGCATTTGCACGTGCATAATGCTTTCAGATTTTCCCACGTGCAGATTATACAAAGCGTTTTCAAGGTGCTGTGGTGTGGCGAATAATCACCAGAGGTTGTGTTTGTTTGTCTGTTTTGGTTGTATTGACTATAAAAACACTTAATATTTACATTAATTGTCATTCCATTCCATATTTTCCGAAAAAATCTACTTTAAAAATGAGATTTCAGCTATGCGTTTCTTTTTTGGGTCAGTGTATGTACTGAACAACCCTTTCATGATGCCCCATATTTAAGTCATCTTATTTAACCACGAACTTTGATTACATTCTGACCTAGATGTATTTTGTAGCCATTAAATGTACATATCTTGATGTGAAAATACAGAAGGGCCTTTTAGACCATCTCGAATATAAAAAACATGTCTTTTTCACAAGGGAGGATGAAGATAAGCATCCCAATCCACTAAATGTTCACAACACTGTGACCTGTCGTCACCTTATAGTTTATCATGAATGATGTATAGTAAGAACGTTTTGTGGATCTTGACACAAAATTTTAGGCATTAAGTCTGATGAACATGTTATTAAAAACTGTTGTGTTTTCATAACAATCACTGCCAATTATCACATTGGATACCACAGAACCCTAAAAGACCCACTGAGATAGTGTCAGTACTGTCCAATATGATACATATCAACTTACACATTGGTAATGATCAACATCAGACCTTGTGAAACTGGTGTTTTACATTTGATCTCATAGTTTTACGAGATCCCTGAGGAAAACTGTGTAATATAAAGATAACTTTCGTATATTTTTTGTATGTTTGTTACAATGTCATACTGTGTTTCAAACTCATATTACCTCACAGTCAAGGTGATTTATGTTCAAAGTCTCTCACGGGATGGGGGTTAGAGTGCTAGCCAAGTGGTTGAAGCATACCCCTGTCATGCCAAAGACCCAAGGTTGATTCCCTGCATAGGTACAATGTATGAAGCCCATTGCTGGAATATTGCTGTAAGCGATGTAACACTGTAAAACCCAATTCACTCACTCACTCACTCACTCTCTCTCACTCACTCACTCACTCACTCACTCACTCACTCACTCACACCATAGGAACTTTGTAAGTTTCACAACCACATGTAAACCTATGCTAACTGTAAAGACAAATACAGTCTTTCACATTAAAGCATATAGTACATGAATTTATGCAATGATTCATACAATTTATACAATTCTGATAACAAATTGCATCAACAATGATACCTTTACAGCCTGTGTATTATAAAGGAAGCTCACACAAAAACAAGCGATAACCTGACAGTAAAAGTCGGTTTATCCAATCAGAATGCAGCAAATGCCAGAAAGTTAATTAAAAACTTTGACACTGGGGCATTGCAGGGTGCTAGGAAGTGACACTGGTGACACAGCAAGCTGTCTACCTCATCTGTGTGTGATACCCATCAGTGTCATCAGTAGGAGACAGGTGGCACATGTTAAGTCAATATGAAGCATTTGCAGGACAAGGTTTAAGCTCAAAATACTTTTCAGTTATATATTAAATATGTCTACAGTTGTTAACCTTATCAGCTGACTATAGCTTGCTGTTGTTTGTGTTATCAGCTGACTGTATTCTACTGTTGTTTGTGTTATCAGCTGACTGTATTCTACTGTTGTTTGTGTTATCAGCTGACTATAGCTTGCTGTTGTTTGTGTTATCAGCTGACTGTATTCTACTGTTGTTTGTGTTATCAGCTGACTGTATTCTACTGTTGTTTGTGCTATCAGCTGACTATATTCTGCTGTTGTTTGTGTTTTCAGCTGACCACATTCTGCTGTTGTTTGTGCTATCATCTGACTATATTCTGCTGTTGTTTGTGTTATCTGCTGACTATATTCTGCTGTTGTTTGTCTGACAACACTTGTGGTGATGTATCATTCACATTGCTACTCCCTCTGCCATTTTAGCCAGGAATAAATTTTCACAAAACAATTAGAGCTAAAGCCAGTTTCAGTCATATGTACAGTCATAAAAAAACTCCCTTACTCGCTCGCTCACTCACTCACTCACTCACTCACTCACTCACTCACTCTAGTTATGTAAACAAAGCCAATCGGTATCAAATAACTACACAGATAGTGTGTGTTCAAATATGACCACTCATATGAAGACTAAAAAATGTCTTCACACATTGCACCGATATGGGGAACCAAACCCAGACGTATGTACGTACGTACGTATGTATGTATGTATGTATGCACCTATAACCCCTTCTCGAACCTTGTATGATGTAACATGAACACCAAAATTTTCATTTGTATTTCATTGATAACATTCTGGGAAAAGTGTCTTTATGTTGTTTTTTTTAAAGCAGGCAGTTATATTTGCTTAAGGTCATTCATCCCCAACAGGGCAAAAGGACAAGATTTTATGGATATCAACTTTTTTATGTCAAGGTGCCTCCAAAGTTGAAATCCATAAATTTCTGTTTACATGTGTATCACTTCTAAATACCCATCAAATACACCACAGTGCTAAAAATGGTTTACTTGAATGATTTTACAGAGGTTTACTTGAGGGATGACAAGTGATATCTTTCCCTGTGAAGATATAATTTAAGTACCTAGCAGTAATACTGCTTCCACTAATTAAGGCATTCCGCTAACTGAAAAACAGAAGGGTAAAGTCTACCTACCGTTGTCAGGCTGATGTATGTAGTCAGTTTACTGATGTAGATGGGTATATTTTACGACACTTCACTCAGTTTGGCTGGCCGTTACTAAAGGGACATAACTCTTGTTGTCTTGCAGGACAGAAAGAACACCACAAAGAGCATGGAGGTGCTTGACGATCCAAACAGCATGCATGCACAGTACAAGAAGGTAGGACTAGTTCTATTTTGTTTATATTTCAGTTTTGTAGTTTCTCAGAATTTTCACAAATATGGGTATGAGCGTCTATGTTCAAAGCAGAAAACTCTGAAAGAAAAAAATATAAAATGGTTTTAGATTAATGTTTTCTGAGGACTTGAAATATATTTACAAAATAATACATGTGTTCATCCAGTAACACAGCAACCTTTTAATCTCAATCCACTCTGCTGTTCCCCTTTCAGAGGTGCCCCTCACACCCCGCTATCCTCGATGCAAGTTTTTTAACACATCTACACCTTTGATCCCTGTCCAACTATTGCCCACCCCTATATCCCCAAAAGGTGTCCCAAACCTTATACCCTCACCCACCTGTTTATGTCCCCCACTTCACCTGCAGTCTCTTGCCGCACATCTCTTTCTCCTATTTTCAATTTCCTGAAGTGTCCCCATTAATGTCATACTCTACCCAGGTCTCCCTGCATTCAGCAACCACAACTCTCTCTACCCTCAAACCATCACCCCTCCAAACATCAACAGCCCTTCTGTCTCCTACCTTCAATTGGGAGTTGTCCCCATCAGGGTCATGAACTCCACCCCGGTGTCACTACCTCCCCCACCACCACTCTCCATCCACCCATCCCACCCCTACCCCACCTACCCTTCCATGCCTCGGGAGACCTCATGTCTCCTACCTTCAGGTGGGGGATGTGTCCCCATCAGTGTCACACCCCATCCTGGTGTCCCTGCCTCATGCACCACTCTCCCAGCCCTGACCCCAAACCTTTCACCCCTCTATCCCTCAGCAGCTCTTGTGTCCCCCACCTTCACGTCTGAGATCTGTCCCTGTCAGTGTCACTGGAGGAAGGAGGATCACTTACATCAGTGACAATGTTCACATTGCTGACATTGTTATCCCAGTTCAATGATCTGTCACTCCAGAACAAAGTGTAATGTTTGCATTGAGAGATAGCTGACCTGTGCCCACACTGATGAATTCATAAAATTCCAGAGCCTCTGCATAATAATCGCATATTTTAATCATGATACTGTCTATTTTGGATAATAAAAATGTCACATACCTGTTTCAGAAAATTTAAAAACAGATGCAAACAATTCATCATTTTTGCATACCAAAGTTTTGTTTTGCCAGTACCCTAAATGTAATGACAAAATGTGAAATTAATTTAAAATCAGAAAATAATAAAAACAGAAAAACTTTTTTTCACTTAACAAAAGCGCAACCATGCTGTATGATTGAGACCAAGATAGATATGAGTTGTCGTTTGAGACAATAACTGAATTATTTTTGTATTTACTGAGAAGTCTCTTGATTAGAACTATTGAATTATTAATATGCCCCACATCATGGTTTTGACATCCCAGGAAGAGGTGTAATTGGTGTACACCAGTATAGAAGTAATCAGCTTAGCCAAGTTTGGCGCCGAAGAGCTGTGACTAGCATCTAGAATGGTGGACACTGTTATTATTTTGACTACTTTCTGGAATCAGTGGAGAAGTACAACCCAATCCTGCATCTAGAATCCATGGATAATCTTTCTCTGTCTGTCCCAAATGTTGGTGTCAAGAATTCTGGATACAATTTTTACATACTGGGGTCCATCTCTGTGAAACTCTTTCCTACTGAAGTCATGATCTTTCCTTCTCTTTCGGTTTTCACACATTCATCTTGATTCCAACCTCATCAAAATAATCATGTATGCTTTGAGCAACCAAGCACCTAGCAAATGATATTATCATTGCTCTTGTTGGCCTTGTTATTCCAATTATTATCATATTATTGTTATTAAGGGTTGTTATAATTATGTTCGGTGTGGTGCCAATTCATCGCAGTATCTCTTCTGATGATTATACCTCATTGTCATGATTCACTGTAGATGTCATAGATTATGTGTAAAAAAATACGCAATATATTAGATTCCTGTTTAAGTTGTGGCATTTTGAGCATATTAGATACTGTATTATTGTAATGCATAACATACACTCCATTTTTCATATCTTTCCATAATTCTCGAAAGATATTCTCTTAGATGTCAAACCAATGTATCAAAATATAATACACAATGCCATTTAGAAAGTGCACAAATGCAACACCTTTTATGTTTGGAAGTACACTTTCTCAGCAAAGTACAGATTCTAGTACCTTCATTTGGTTGAGTTCTATCTGGAATTCAAACCCATACCCTCAGAACTGTGGAAGCCACGGTGGCTGAGCAGGTTAGGCGTCTCACTTTTTGTGCTCTCAATTAGGTGCGTGACTCTGAGGGTGTGGGTTCGAATCCCGGGTAAATGACTCATCTTAACAAAAATACCAGAATCTGTAGATAGTGTAATCCTAGATATAACATCGTTATATTTATTAAGAGACAGACATGTCCGTATGACAACTGAGTAGTACGTATTTGGATTGTGTAATGCAACAGACATATGTTTGGTTGCTTGAATTCTAGCCTGATATGTTGTACCCAAAGCTTTTCACTTTTTGTGAATAACATGTGCTGTTAGAAAAATGAAGGGATAATTTATACCATGAGCCAATTCAAATGCATATAAGAAAAAGTAAAATATATCCATACAGATGAATTGTCACATTTTCCATTAATTTCTCTTCATTATTTTTTTTCTCCTTCATCATTTGCATTTTATCAATCTTGTAAATCTAATATCCCTACCTTTTTTTAATAGTTTGTTCGAATTGAAGTGGGCAGCCAGTTTGACCCTGTGTTTACATCATGTCAAGGGTTTAATGTTCGGTGGTTTAAAGTGTCAACAGCAGCCTGTTGATACAGCTACTTAAACCGTGATGGTAAATCTCTTCAAAGGATTGACCCTATTATCATCTAGTGTTTATACTTGTTTCATAATCAGCATCCTGAGTACATTGTCCACTGTGTGGTTGATGGGGCAAATATTGACAGGGGACAGTTAACATGTGTACATTGCAGTTGTTGGGAGACTGCGGCAAGTCGTAGCTATAAGTACCCTGTGTAACAACACAAGGATGTGGACATTCTGCTTGTCCAGCTTTCAAAATTTGTGCTTGTCAATTAGTCTGTTAGCCCAATACTGAGTTGTGGTAAGGACAAGGATATGTCTATTGGCGGTCCTCCTTTACCTAGACTGCTAGAGTAACAACTAGTCTCTGAAATGAACATATTTTACAGAAAGAAAACAGTTCCTAATAAAAGAATATAATGAAAAGGAGCCCTGAAACTCTGGAAATCTAGACTTACCACATATTCTAGACTGGCATGGGCCTTCTTGGATATGTTTGTTTCAGGGTCTGTATAACAGAGTTCAAGATTGCATTTGAGGGCTGTAACTCTGACCCAGTTTTAAATACTTCAATTTCACTACAAACTGGATATAAATAATAATTGGGCAGAATGTAAATATTGTCAACATTTTTGTTTCATTAAAGCACAACTAACACATCAAACTGTTATATTTGCAATATTAGGTTTCTGCTACTGCTCTTGACTAATAACAAAATAGTAACATTCCGTACTCTTGTCAAGTTCTGGCAAGGGAGGTAACCGTGATGTAGTTATTAGTGAGTGAGTGAGTGAGTTTAGTTCTACGCCGCACTCAGCAATATTACAGCTATATGGCGGCAGTCTGTGAATAATCGAGTCTGGACCAGACAATCCAGTGATCGACAACATGAGCATCGATCTGCACTATTGGGAACCGCTGACATGTGTCAACCAAGTCAGCGAGGCTGACTACCCAATCCCATTAGTCGCCTCTTACAACAAGCACAGTCGCCTTTTATGGCAAGCATGGGTTGCTGAAGGCCTTTTCTACCCCGGGACCATCATGGGTCGATGTAGTCATTAAGCGTGAGTACCTTAATGTGAGGAATATATATAGATTGAGTTTAAAAATTGCGAAAATCCTAGATAAATGATGTTATTACAAGTACTGTTATAAATGTTAGGTATGGAGGTAGTGGTTTGGCTCAAATGATAATGTGTTTGGTTATCTCGCTGAGGCCTCCAGGGTTAATTTCTCCATATGGGTGTACCATGATAAACTCACTCACTCACTCACTCACTCACTCACTCACTCACTCACTCACTCACTCCAGTAGTATGAGTGTAGCACTGTGTACATAAATAGTAAGGTAGTTGTTTTGCCAATAGTATAAATGCCTCTTTGGTATGTCATGATTACAAACAAATGACTATTTTCAGCCAGTAAATTGTTTTAAAAATGTCACCATGATACTCAGTTAGTTTGACCATGGTACACCCACTCAGGTCTGAGTAAAGCCATGATGTATATATATATATATGTCTAATATATATAATGTCTAATAGTGTCTAATTTCTAACAGTATATTCTAGTAAGATAGTTTACTGCCTGCCAGTGTCTGTTCAAATCCGTTTTGTAAACTGAAACAAATTGTCCATTGACCATTGTCCACCCACTGGTCTAACCGACTTCTTAAGAGCTGGAACAAGACTCCAGGCTGAGGCTCTGATAATGTCACGACCATCTGTGTCTGGTGACCAGGCGGCTCCAGGCCTGGTAATCTCATTATCACATGATCTGCTGTCTGGTGATGAGAATAAACTACCACAGTCTGTTCCTGGTGTTCAGATTTAGTCATGAGTGCCTCTTCATATTGCCATGTAGCTGTCATTAAATGTATGTGGTAAAACATCTTACACAAGGCAAGAACCATTCACTGATTAAAAAAACCCAGCCCAGTCTGAGTCAAAGTAAGCTTTCACAGGGGTTAAAAATGCCATGGAGCTTGTGTGTCAGCTGAAGAAGAAAGGTAAAAATATCAACTTCGCCAGACATATTTAATAAATGAGAGTGTCTCGTCTTGTTGGAGGATACTAGTATTTATGCCTGTCTGTCTGTCTGTCTGCCTGTCTGGCTGGTTGTCTGTCTGTCTGTCTGTCTGTCTGTCTGTCTGTCTGTCTGTCTGTCTGTCTGTCTGTCATTACATATAGGTTTTTGTGTGTCTATCTGTCTATCACTCCCTTGATCGCTCTGTCTGGCTGTCTCTCTGTCTGTCCCTTCATCACTCTATCTGTCTGTCAGCCATGGCATGAAGGTTTGTGTCTGTGTGCCTGTCTATCCATCACTCTGTCTATATATAATCAAGTCATGTAAGTTTGTGTCTATATGTCTATCT
Organism: Haliotis asinina; assembly: GCF_037392515.1. Taxonomy (NCBI): domain Eukaryota; kingdom Metazoa; phylum Mollusca; class Gastropoda; order Lepetellida; family Haliotidae; genus Haliotis; species Haliotis asinina. The sequence continues at coordinate 10,360,864 of NC_090294.1, read as the reverse complement.
GTCCTTCACTCCCTTCATAACTGTCTGTCATGTAGGTTTGTGTCTGTGTGTCTCTCTGCCCTTCACTCCCTTCATCAATGTCTGTCTGTCCCTTCATCACTCTATCTCTCTATCTGTCTGTCAGCCATGGCATGAAGGTTTGTGTCTGTGTGCCTGTCTATCCATCACTCTGTCTGTCTATATATAATGAAGTCATGTAAGTTTGTGTCTATGTGTCCATCTGTCCTTCACTCCCTTCATAACTGTCTGTCATGTAGGTTTGTGTCTGTGTGTCCATCTGTCCTTCACTCCCTTCATCACTGTCTGTCATGTAGGTTTGTGTCTGTGTGTCCATCTGTCCTTCACTCCCTTCACCACTGTCTGTCATGTAGGTTTGTGTCTATGTGTCTATCTGTCCTTCACTCCCTTCATCACTGTCTGTCATGTAGGTTTGTGTCTGTCCATCTGTCCACTCCCTTCGTAACTGTCTGTCATGTAGGTTTGTGTCTGTGTGTCCATCTGTCCTTCACTCCCTTCATAACTGTCTGTCATGTAGGTTTGTGTCTGTGTGTCCATCTGTCCTTCCTTCCCTTCATCACTGTCTGTCTGTGTGTCAGTCATGGCATGTAGGTTTGTGTCTGTGTGTCTATCTGTCCAACACTCTGTCTGTCTCTCTGTCTAGGCATTAGAATTTGTGTCAGTGTCTGTTTCCTGTCTAGCTGTTTGTTTCATGTGTTCATTATCTGTACGTCTGTCAGACAGCTGTACGTGTGTTTGCATGTGTGCATGTGTGTCTGTGCCTATTTTAGTATAATATATATCGCATGACAAATAATAAAGCCTTGAGATATTTTAGAGAATACCAAATAATCCAGGTACATTTCAAATATTTATTTTATGCAAGTTATCAAATCACGTTTTACATGTATATTAAAAATAATCATGCAAACATCTTCTGAGAATATCCAGACAGGTTAATAAAGGCTACAGATATGTGAAACACGGTGAGGACAATTTTACTGGAATGTGTACCTTAGTCAGTGTATGAATGAATCTTTGTATAGTTGATGTGGGAAGAAAGGAAGGTAAGATTGTATTCATCATGCAAATTTTCTTTTTACTCTGTCAACACTAAGAACCAGTTTCTTGTGTGTAAAAGATACAGGTACGCAACCTTCCTGTCTTAATATAGAAGTGTATTCTTATGTTAGGTATATTCAGCGCACCTGTGAAACCTCTCGAGTAAGTTTTAATACAAAACAGAAAAACACTACAAGATGATGTTTTTTGTTAAGATTAAACCTTTGTTGAATGTTTCATTGTGTTGACTTTCTACCTGTCATTTAGCTACAGGTGTGCCTAAGTGAATCACCTAGACAGGTATTTTCTCACATCTTGTTAAGATGAAGGAAAACAAAGATATAGTGTCGCCTGTCAAATACCTTGTGTATTCTTCTCACCTGTCTGTTGCCTTTCCTTAATCTCCATATCAGGTGTGCCTGCCTCGTTAATATGTGTCCTACTTCGAAACAAGTGACAGGCAATGATATAAAACAATGTTTGCGTTTATCTATTCAAACTGAAATCAAGATATGATAAACATGAGGGCTTTGGGACTGAACTTACATACTTCACGATAAATATTTAAAATTCTGTATTTTGTTTTGTTATATTTATGGTCTTATTAATAATAGGGACAATTAACCCCTAAAATTAAAAAGAAATAAATTAAATATAAATCATGTCAATCTAAATACAATGAAGTCATGGTATTAGAAAACTTGTAGAAAAACTGTGATGGGCAAATTCTTTCCAAATACCTCAAATTCTGGAACTGGTGTTTTGTTGACAAATGGCAGACTGCAAGAAAACAAAGTGGCTTTCCATGGCTGAGTCACCTCATTCAGATGAATGATGAATCATTATGAACATTATGGCGGGAAAGTTCAAACAATGGTTCCCCTCCCATGAAAGTGGAGGAGCCCAGGTATGAAGACGGCTTAGGCCCATATGTGTAAATATACAGTATGACATTTAGGGATTGTGCACAAATAACACACTTAAACAGTTACGGGGCTCCACTAACCCTGCCCCAACTCAATAGTCGGGCACTGTTACATGATAGGAGGGAATCTGTGTTGTTAGGAGGGACTCAAGTTCACAGATATGGGACCTCGATTGTGTAACTAACTAGAACCTCGAGGCTACTTGGAGTGAAATCAGTTTGTGAATGTCATTGAAAGAGAAATACAATGGTTTCTGTTGGGAGGCGTAGCTCCATAGCTTTGTGCGGGCAGTGAGTCAGTGCAACTCATTCTTAGCCTGTCACCCGTATGCTGTTCGCCCTTTGGTGGTGTGTAGACTCTTCCGTTATTGATTCTCTCCCAGATGTTGGATTAAACCCATGTTTTTTCAGAGGGAGGATTCACAGAGTCACATGTTATGAGCTGGGTACTGATTAATACTGATCCACTGTATGCACGCTGTATGTTTATCAACACAGATTATCACCGGTATAGGATGGGATGGCACACAGCGGATTATTCGAGTGCCTGTGGATTATTCATGTGTCATTCTCACGGATATCTGACTGGGAATACAAGTAATAATGCTTTGTTGTGTCTTCTTCAAGAATGGAAACTTGTGTCAGTGTCACTTATAACACTGAAAGAAAAAAGACAAAGAGCTTGTTACGTGTAGATTGGGTGATGATTCCACTGCCTGTCAAGTGATAATTTCAATAGTGATTTTATCTCATTGATTTAGCTAACCTTTTTTCATTTCTCTCATATAGAACAAACCTTTTCTTATGAGATCACATAATCCTGGATTAATTAAATATGTTCTTATCTTTTTATGATAGTCATTGTTTTTAAATTTTCAAAATAACCATTTGCATCCAAATCTGTAATTTTGTAATGATTTCCTCTATGGGCACAAACCTTGTGCAATGACATTTATTTAATGTGTTTTACAGTCTCTTATATCCGTAGCCAAACCATAATAAATAAATATATACTTCATCAAGAAGAAGCAAATGAGGCGCAGACTACAATTTGATTAAGTGACCGGTAATTATGGGCAATAATTCACATCGAGAATTGACCAATCTTGTGTATTGACTGGGGTATATTCACTTCAGTATTACGAAGACTAAGTGATAATCAATGATTATGACAGGTCTTCTGAACAAAATGAATGAGCCTATCAACAAGATATCAATGATATTACAATGAACCAATATCCAACAAATGGCCTATTTGCTTTATGTGACTTGCCATTATTAAGGGCAGTGTCTCCTTTCTTGGATACATTTAATCAAACCATCATTAGGATTCAGCTGACTTGTGTGGAGTATTTACAATGGTCCCCGAACTGTATGGAGTAGGATATTGTGGGATTGTGCAACACTGAATCCTTGACATTTGGCGAGTCTATCCTGGCTGTAGACTGTCTTCAAGGGATAAATGTTACCTCCAATCAGCTGAGGATTTAGCAGATATCATCTCTATGACTTGCACCATGACAAATCACAACAAAAGTGCTGTAAGTACACCATTACATTCTTCCTTGTTCACGGTATCACCTTCAAGCGAAAATGTTTCTGTCTGCGAGCTTACATGTCTGGAATTTGAACTTCCGCATATTACGTTCTTTTAGCTCTATGGTACCAGAATCTTATTCTTTGTCATTATAGTGATGTTACGACAATGTATCAAAATTTCTGTGAGTCCTCATTATAATGGAATATTAGCCTGGATTCTTGGACTAGTGCCAGTTACTGTCTATGTCTGTTGTTATGCTACACTTTAAACAATTTCTCGGTGTAGGGTTTTTGATCTGATATTAATAACCTTTGTAACAGCCTCACAACATTGATTTATCATGGTTTGTACCTTACAAATCCTTGGATTGCTGAGTGTCTAACTTTAATGATCTAAAGCATGAAGAAGGGATTCAAGTCTTGCACCATGTGGAGCTCTTTACTTCAATTCCCCAAATGTTTTCAATGTCATGTCATTGATCATCCAAGGATATGGGTGGCCTGGCTGTTTAAATTGCCAAATCCCTCATCTAGAGTTTCATTCCTTGGACTCAACAAGAACTTGTGATCATGGGTTGGATAATGGATCTTGGATCATGAATCGTGGTCCAGCCTGGTTTTGAGGTTTGCAGCCATCACCAGATCTGTGGTCACAGTTTCACCAAACATCTGAGACATGTTCCAACTAAGCTGACATGCTGTCATATAACTGGAATACTTTCCAAAGCAGCATTAAATTCCTACTCATTGATCATGCTGTACTGCCCTGTACCTAAACCAGATACTAGTTCAGTGCTTGGGTAAAAGACATCAGAACTTGTTCTATCAAAACTTGTATTTCTCACCAGGGTATTCATGGCAGTTGCATGTATGATAAAATCAAGCATTTTGATTAGTTTTAATGATTCAAAGTGCCATACATTCATGTGGCACCCGGGACTTAGAGAGGTTGTTTACATCATGCTCAGTTTGCATGAGTTTAGCATGCCTTCTGTCAAATGTTCCTGTGGCTTAAGTGTGAATGCTTGATGTGCCTTTGCATGTATTTATGATGGGTGCCCCCAGTGAATCAGTATTTACTTACTTTGTCATGGTATACCTGCTGTTTCTTGATTATTCATGATGGTCATAAAATCAAATGCTCAATAGAATCAGTATCCTGAAACATTATGTCATATTTACAGTATACATCAAAGATATTTATTTGTATTTGTTAGTGTCCTTATTTTACGAACTTTTAAAATATGAGTTTCTCAAAAACACTGACATCTAAGTTCCAATGGGATCTATGTAACATGCACGATATAACAGTCAATTGGAAAGCATTTATTGACATCACAGGCATATAGCAAGTCTGAATGACATCACAGTCATGTGACATCCTTAGCCTGAATGACATCACAGTCATATGGTAAGTATGTAAGGACATCAGTCATATGTCAAGCATTTAATTACATCAAAGCCATATAGCAAGTCTGAATGACATCACAGTGATGTGATGAACATGTGATGACATCACAGTCATATGGCAAGCATGTAATGACATCACAGTCCTTTTGTTATAATTGTTATTGCATTGTGTAAAACTGACAAAAATATCATAATAATTTTCTTTTTATTCAAGTAAGCGAACTAACCTTTAGTTCTAGTACTTTTGAATGTTAAAACTCAGCAGTACCTCTCTTTTTATGACTGATGTGTTGAGGATAATGTTCGTGTTGCAGCATATCAAAACATGTTAGGAGCACAGGATGGGTGTTCTGATCCATCTGTGTACAGATAGTATTTGGAAATGGGGATGATAATAACAGCCATGCATTTGCATACACCCATTGTGTAATGAACACTGGAGCCTCTCCACAAGCTTGTCTATGTTACACAGTGTTACAACCCATTCTGTAACAAGCACACTACTCATTGTGTACAAACAATACTTTAAATCAGCTATCAACCCAGCTTGTGCTATTTACTTTATCAGGTTGTGACCATGTTCGTCATAATGCTCCTCCCCAAGCTAACATGCATTTATCATTGGAACATGAGTATATTACCAGCTTTGATTTAAAGTGGAATTTTAAGCATCATTCATTCATTCATTCATTCATTCATTCATTCATTCATTCATTCATTCATTCATTCATTCATTCATTCATTCATTCATTCATTCATTCATTCATTCATTCATTCAATGAAAGCCAGAAAACATAAGTAGTTCAATTGTGTTAACTTGACTGACCCCATATTTCATGAATTACAATAATTGATAAAAATGCCTTAACATCTCTTACTTAATAGGGGCCAGTTTGGCTGCCTACTGGTAAAACCTCTCGCTCATCATACCGAAGACCTGGGTTTGATTCCCCACATGGGTACAAAGTGTGAAGCCCATTTCTCATGGCCCCATCGTGATAATGATGGAATATTGCTAATAGTGGCGTAAAACTAAACTAACTCACTTACTTATTCCTCTGAAAACAAATCCTAATCTTCTCAGAAGTAAATTGAAAACATGCCAGAGAAATAGTAAAAAAATATGTTATAAAAAGTCTTAGATATATTATATCCCACCAAAACCAGCAGAGCCAAATATAATTGAAATATATTCAGCTGTAAATTTACTTATATTTTTGTTTCTGCCAGCCCAAGCTTAAATAACCTGCTTACCAATCTTTTAGCCATAAAACATTAACATAGGACCTGGAGAGAAACATCAATTACGCCCAGAGAACATAAAACATGTATATTCAGTTTTCCAAAACAAGCTGTATACTGCTATTATCCAATAGTAAATATTCTGCCAGAGCTATAAACTGCATTTTTTTATTCCATATGTGGAGATGAATGTGTTTCAATTAGGTCTAAGGGGAAAGGGGACAACCAGCTTGGATCATAAACTAGCTGACTGTAAACAATTCATCTGCTAACTTTTGTTATGTTTGTTATATTTATGTGCTTGATACATGTCCCACAAACCAGATTGTCATCAAATCGAGAAACAGCACTCTATTTCAGTGTAGGGGAGTCAGCTTCATGTTCATGTCATGTATGCTGCCCTAAACAGATATTTTAATAATCACTGTTTGACTGATCATTATGTAATGTTACTGTCTAATCAGTATGTAAATGAAGTCTACAATGAGCCAGTATCAGTGATGGCAATAATCCCAAATGTAATCCTTAATCTCTGGTGATGAATGTTATTCACTACACTAATACCCAGGCACAATAAATACTTATAAAATTAATACTTATAGAAGCACCTTATAGTTTCTTGTCATTCAGCTTGTAACATGTTTGTTCAGTATCAGAAGTAACATGGCAGACCTCGAGGTCATTGCTCGGAAAAATGTCCCAGGCAGTGGAAGTGTATATCCCTTATATCTCACTTTGCCTGATTGTGTAAGTACAAACTGACTGCATTACATACTTGTATTACCCTTTTGATGATAGCCAAAATAATATTCAAACATCTAGCACTATCTATGTAATAGCCAAAATAATATTTAAACATCTAGCACTACCTATGTAATGAAAACCAAAATAATATTTAAACATCGAGAACTACATATGTGATGATAGTCCAAACAATATTCAAACATCTAGCACTACCAATATTTAAACATCTAGCACTACCTATGTAATGAAAACCAAAATAATATTTAAACATCGAGAACTACATATGTGATGATAGTCCAAACAATATTCAAACATCTAGCACTACCTATGTAATGATAGCCAAAATAATATTTAAACATCTAGCATTTGTGTTGTAATTATCTTGTCATGGTTTAAATTGTATTCAAGTGTAAAGTGTATTGATAAAACTGCACTTAAATACCCAATACAGTTTTTATGGATATTAATGCCTTTATTCCTTATGCGACACTGCTACTTCTTGCCCTTTATCAAAATATAAATACAGAACATCTGTAGAAATGTATCCTGCACTTATGGTCTTTCTCTGTCTTCGACCGCCATGCTAAATAACACCATTTAAATAATATATAACTTCCAGGTAAATAATAAAACAGTTAGCAATATCTTGTTTAAAATAGAATACCTTGTGATGAAATTTATGACATCTGCAAGTACTAAATATCAGTTTCATAAGGAAACTTGACAGATACATGGAAAATAATGAGCATAGCAGAAATATCAGGAATAAAGGAAATTGGTGAGCATGTCAGGAAAAATTTTAAAGACCCAATTTGTTGATTTTTACAAAACATTCTAGTCTTTGACGCACATCTCACAAGCATAACTAAACTAAACTAAATGAGTGTACTGTTTTACATTTAAAAATAAATACATGTCTATCCCTGCATGTGAACCTGCTTGAAATGTATGTCCTAGCAGGTGCTCTGACAGTTGATTGAGTGATATCAACACCCCTTCAGGGCAATGAGCACCACCTAGCTGGCTTAACCTGCTCTCTGCCAGGTCCGACTGTTATGGTGTTTTCTGCTCTGGAATATCTGAATTCAGTTAAATGAAAACATGTCCAGATGATTAGTTTTTATTGCTGTCTGGCATGCTACAACAATTTTTTATTTTATTTTTAAAAAAAGAGAGATATATTACTTTTTTTTGTACTGCAAAAAGGAAAAGTGTGTTTTGGTGAAAAATATATACATTTGAGTTCTTTTTTTATATAAATAATTTACACCTGATAACACTCAGCGCTCAAACACAACTATCTAAGATTGTGTTAACATGAAATGGGTAGTTATCTGTGACAGGCGACATATTGTAGGTACAAAACTTGATGCACAGTGTGAATGAATCATCCAGAGCCATTCGCAGCTTTGTATTGTGTAATGAAAAAATTTTATGCAACAAGTGATGGTTGATATCAGTGGTACATTAAAATGCCAATGTGGTTAGAAATCTTATTCCTTCTTAAATTTTGTTCAGGGGATAATGAGTATAAAAGAGTCTTCTAGCTGCACAATCACCTTTTTATATTATTATTATTTTCTATGATCATGAAAGGATTACAGTCTTAATGAGCAACATTACAAGGTAGCTATCACAGGTGTATCATGATGTTTGATGTTAAGTTAACTGTCTGAGATGACAGTAGCACTTAGTCAGGAAAGTGCAGGATTTTATGACACAGCGTCCAGACAGTGTAGAACAGCTACATGAAATTAAGGACAACCCAGCTTTTCATATAGTTATGTTGTAATCCTTCATGACGTGGCTGGCTTATTGTTGAATGCAGCACTCAGCTGAGTTCTCCATCTATGATAGTGGCAGTCTGTAAATCTGACAACCAGACAAACCAGTGATTAACACCATGGCCATTGCTCTGTGCAATTGGGACACAATAACATGTGTCAGCCAAGTCACTGAGTCTGGCCACCCAACCTCTAACAACAAGCATGGATTAATGAAGACCAGTTGTAGACCAGACCTTCCTGGGTGTCATGGCAAGGGAGCTGTGGGGTAGCCTCATGGTTAAAGCATCAGCTCATCACACTGAAGGCCCAGGTTCCATTCCCACAAAAGAGGCGTAAAACTAAACTCACTCACTGACTGGTTTTAGTTTAGCCATTTAGCCATGTGACAAACAACTATTCTCTGTCATAGTTTAAAGATGACCTCTAAAACTGTCATGTGACATGTCCACATATTTTACCTGACACTGTCCATCATATGAGGAGTGAACTCATTTGTGAAGAAAACTACTTTTACCTCTCTATGATGTAATATGTTCACAACAAACACATAAATAATGAACTGACTCAGATATTATCAGCTGTGTATTTTAGTTGAAATGTAACTATTACGATGTTTCAGTAGCATTCAATGTGACTCCCATAGCAACCATAGCTTCCCGAGTGTCATTGCCTGAGTTAGTATACTCTTCAAACAAAGTAGGGGATAATGAACTTTCAATTTGGTTAGGAAGTGTAAACGTTAACAAACGTTTCAAGGACAGACATCATCTGAACACACCACCATTTCACTCTATTGCCACCCCTAAACACAACGCATGATATGCACATGCACAATGCAGTAGTCCCATACACGTGCATCGGGTCTCATTCTTGATTTTGACGTTTTTTCAAGAGGGTTAAGAAATCACTTATAACATTAATTTTGACACTCATCTTGCATCACACATTTGTTAGTGTTTGTTTCTAGTCGTTTGTTTTGAAATGAAAATCTTAGACATGCAAATTACATGCCATACACCAATCATCTTTCAAAAGCGACTACATTCCTAATAACTATGCTTGTAAGAAAGTGCAAATGGTGATGCACTCTCAAAACATTCAATAATATAATATCAACATTGATTGACCCCGACAAATCTCCTAAATATTTTTAATCGTAAAAAGCAAAAATGAAGATCCCCTACTTTTTTTGAAGAGCATACATGTGAAGGTGGAAATTCATACATTTATCACATGTACAGTGGAAGTTGTCAAAACCGGCATCTGTCTAATCCAACAAGTTGTCAACACCGTCATAAAAGCCAAGTCCCTTCCTTGGCTTGTAAAGTTATCATCAGCTCTGCAATCCGGCACATTCCCTAAAGCGGATAATTTCTCCGCCCCAATGCGTGCCAGATTAGACAGCTTCCACTGTACATGTTAACAGGTGAATTCCTAGAATGTATGAGGATATAATGCTTATTTATGTTCTCTTATTCCCTGAAACATAAAATATTTCTGGTGAGAGCTTAGACCTATTTAGGAACAATATGGTATGAAATTTATGTTCCTAATGAACTGAACCAAAAAATAAAAGTGATATTTCTCTTCAAGCCATGATGTTGAAATTAGATAAAGCTTGCAGCAACAGGACTTGAGTAGGGCTGCAACAACTATAGGTCATAATGATATTATTAGGATTGGTTAACGAACACAGTAACAAATCTGCAGATGGTTATGTCTTTTTATTATGAGCAGTGAAACGAGCACAATGTATTCTTTGTTTGGGCTTCGATAATTCCATATCATATGATACATGTCACAAATACTGATTAATGAAATATTGCAAGTCAGAAGTTGATGTTTATTCATTACATATAGCGGTAACAATGACACTGATGTGAGGTATATGTTGAAATTATCTCTGATGGGTTTCACCTTGCTTGCTGACTCCATACAACCTATAGTTTGTTTGCAGCAAAACCATAATTATGAATTTCACCTGAAACAGAAAAGTGAATGAAGTATAGTGAAATTAAGATTTTGAATTCTCATAATTTTACCTTTGCCAATTGAACATTAAAATCTTCAAATTTTATTCACCTTACTTTAAAAGTTGTTTAACAAATGATCATAGATTCAAACTGCTCTTATTGAGTTGTATTACATGGTGGTATGTGCACATGAAACACCAGTGAAAAAAACAAGTGGTGTTGGTCTATGTTTACGTTCACCACATACTGCACATGCATTGGTATTCTATCTGTCTTGTAATACAAATAACCCCTTGTAATACAAACCAATAATGAGTGAGTGAGTTGAGTTTTACAGTACACTCAGCAATATTCCAGCTATGTGGCGGTGGTCTGTAAATAATCAAGTCTGGACCAGACAATCCAGTGACCAACAGCATGAGCATCGATCTGCACTAATGGGAACCAATGACATGTCAACCAAGTCAGCAAGCCTGACCACCCAATCCTGTTATTAGTTGCCTCTTATGACAAGCATAGTCGCCTTTTGTGGCATGCATGGGTTGCTGAAGGCCTATTCTACTCCAGACCTTCACGAGTCACAATCAATAATGGCAATTTGAATCTATGATCATTTGTTAAACAGCTTTGTTGTTGACTTTTGTAGAAGGATTAGACTGAAACTGATATAAACAAGTGTATATTAAGACTTATAGTTGTACATATGTGAATTACTGAAGACATACTTTATGACAGAATGACTTCTTTATTCTCCTGATACAGATTCTTGTATCATTGTCAAGCAGGTATCAAGAATCTGTATTGGATTGTTGCAAGAATCGTTATCAAAACATCACATCATCATGTTATCAATGGTTGAATACCACATTTTCCTATGTGACACTGTGTTCATCAGTGATGTGATTGAGACACAAGATATACTCCAGTTTTAGTGTGTCTCTCATTATAACCAGCATTGTCTGCATGCAATACCTAGAAGATCATTTATGGTTTCTTTATATCACACATGTCCTAAAAATAATTAATGTTGGAAATGAGAGGAAAATATTGTTCAGTAACTGGTCAATAACAGATATCTTTATTTTCTACCATCTTGTTTTGCAGTGAAAGTGTGATATATATATAGATATAATGCCCTAGCGTTGTTATTGGCTGAACCCAGATGGTGATGGTGATGTACATACACACAATGCTTGCCAGGTGTTTACCGTAGTTACCATTGTAGACAACATACCTTCAGCAGCTGGGAAAGATAGGTCAGTGTAGGAGCAGTTGATGGTGACAGCTTTCTATCAAAAAACAAGTTTGAAAAATATGGCTTAGTTCTTTATGTATCTTTAAACTAAAATGTCTGAAACTTTATCACTCATAATACACTTTAAGACCTCAATTTTCAGAATGTGCTGTTCATGGCTGATAAATCAGAAATTCTCTTCTTAATCCCTTGCAGTTGGGTTCCTGCTACACTTGGCCTCCTTACACAAAGCACTAAGGTGATCATAAGTCACTAACATAACCTTAGTGCAGTGTTAAAGAAGGAGAGAAAAGGTTATCCTTAGTAAAGATTATTTTGTGAAAGTAGCCAATGGGCAGGAGTCCCAATGTGTAACAAAGATTTCTGTAATAAAAAAATGTCTAAAAAAATAAATTCAGAAAGTATGAAAATGTTTCTGTTGAGTATCAGTGCAAAAAATATTTGAAATTGAAAATAATATTTATGTTCATGGGTTTTCAGATGTGGACAACATGTGTTGTTTCCTAAGTTTATTGCATGAGCTATTGTGAAACGTGTCACAACTGTTATAGTCACCTATATATTCACAAGCCATGATGTGAGTTCTTTTCAATGACTGTGTGATGCAACAAGCCTGGTGATGTAACAAGAGTAAGCACAGCCATCCCAAAACAGATGTCCAAAAGCATAGTATACCATGAAAAAGAGTGGTATATTCCATTTTGCATACTCTCAAGCCAGTGCCAATGCATATGAGAAAAAGTAATATATATCCATACAGATAGAACATTTCAAAAGGGATGGAATAAATTTCATATTTTCCCTTAAATTCTCTTCATCATCTGTTTCCTCTTGGCTTCATTATTTGCATTCTATCAGGCTTGTAAGTCCAGTATCCCCTACCCCTTTTTAATGGTATATATGAGAGTATTTTTATCATGACGTTATCTTCATCCAGTATCTAATCCTTTGAGCTTAGAATTCACTTTTTGTCAAATAATTGTTTTAGCACATTTGGCCGAAGATGAAGATTATTGTACATAATAAATTTTGTGACTGGGAATTGTTTTCCAGTTTTGGAATAGTGCTGGTGTGGTGTTTATGATGTAGAAGCAGGTATTTGTGGCAGGCTGCTGAGTATGGGCTGATATGTACAAGGAGGTCACCCAGGACACACAGCAGCGCCAGGCTCTACTCCAACCTCAATTCCTTCAACACAATACACAGCATTCTCACAGGTCCATGTGAAGCTGGGCTGTCTTTTGGACACTACTTACAGGCTTTATTTGGGCTAGCCTGTCTCCCAGTCACCATTACATATCTTCATGTATGTAGCCCATCTATCACAGATCTGGGAGTATCTAGCTTGTGTCCCAGTCATTATCACAGATCTAGGAGTATCTACCCTGTCTCACAGTCTCTATCACAGATCTGGGAGTATGAAGTCTGTCTCTCTGAGTCCCTGTCACAGATCTTAGAGTATCTAATCTGTCTCCCAGTCATCACAGATCTCTATATAATCTAACCCATCTATGACAGATCTAGGAGTATCTAGCCTATCTCCCAGTCTATGACAGATCTGGGAGTATCCAGCTGGTCTTCCAGTCTCTATCACAGATTGCTGTGTCTCCCAGTCTTTCATGATTACAGGATGTCTATGTGTCCAAGTCCCAGGCAGTGTACATCCCAAGTTTGGTGAGTCAAAGGCTGGGTGTATGCAAGGTAGGGTGTGTCCCAAGTTGGGTCAGTCCAAGGCTGGGTGTGTGCAAGGTAGGGTGTGTCCAAGGCTGGGCCGTGTGTGCAAGGTAGGGTGTGTCCCAAGTTTGGTGGGTCCAAGGCTGCGTGTATGCAAGGTAGGATGTGTCCCAAGTTGGGTGAGTCCAAGGCTGGGTGTGTGCAAGGTAGGATGTGTCCCAAGTTGGGTGAGTCCAAGGCTGGGTGTGTGCAAAGAAGGGTGTGTACCAATTTGGATGAGTCCAAGGCTGGGTGTGTGCAAGGTAGGGTGTGTCCCAAGTTGGATGAGTCCAAGGCTGGGTGTGTGCAAGGTAGGGTGTGTCCCAAGTTGGGTGAGTCCAACGCTGGGTGTGTGCAAGGTAGAATGTGTGCAAGGTAGTGTGTGAATCAAGTAGGATTGTCCCACAAAGGAATAATATCCCAGGTAGATTGTCCCAAATAGTTTGTGTTTTAGGTAGTGTGTGTGTGCCAGGTTACTTTAAGATTTGTCCCAAGTAGTTCGTGTCCCAGGTGAGATTTGTCCCAGGTAGTGTGTGTATCAGTATAGGAAGAAACACGCCTCCCAGGTTTTGGTAGACAATGTAAAACCAGACGGGGAGGGAAATCCTGAGCGGAGGAGGCCCAAGGGATTTCCCAACCCTGATGGTTTTACACTGTCTACCAAAACTGAGGAGAAGCGTTTTCTCTAACATATATACCATCAGTGATGGGTAATTACAATGTAGATGATCATTTAATGAAGCTACGTAACAATAACTGAAGCACACATAAAATCAATTTAATGACAGTAACTATAAGTAGATAATTTAACCCCACCACATTTGTTGGTGCAGTGGCTGTGTGGTAGAGTGTCTACCTACGGAGGAGAGAATTGTGGTTCCAATCCTGCTTAAGAATACCTTTGTATTGTGAGTTTAATCTTGAGTGATATTTTTCAATTGATTTCAAACACTCATGTATCATTTGAATGTTGATGTTCATATAAAGTTAGGAAGTAAACCCTGGGAAGCGGTCTTACTAACGAAAAGTAAAACCTAGGAAGCAGTCTTACTAATGAAAAGTAAAACCTGTCACTCCAAAACAAAAACCTCAGATGTGGTTATTCTGGTAAAACAAGAGATGACCTAATATATAGTGAGAAGCACTCTTTAGGTTTATATGGTTGGGTGTGTGCAAGATAGGATGTGATCAAGCATTGCATGAAGTTGTGTGCTATACCTGTGATCTAGGAGCCTAATTACGGTGTATTTCATACCTAACACCTATTAGCAATCTGTTACCTTTTTTTACCTGTCCGGCTTGTAATCAACACTCATGTGCACCACATGCAACAGACATCTTTGCTTAATTACCAGACACGAATGATTAATACATACAGCTCAAGGTGATGGTTTGCAAAACTAGTTATCATCAAGTTCGCTGTTTTAAATAAGATAATGATTATTCTGACATATGTTACAAAGTGTGTCGTACCTCAAACACCCTCACATATTAAACAAAACAACCATATCTATTTGTATCAACATATGATCATGCCTGACCAAACTTTTTGCTATCATTTGTCTGTCACAGATCAGTGAAACTTTCATGAAGTCAAAAATATCAAATTTTCAAATAGGTAAAATGTGTAAGGTTTCATAAAAGAACAAAATAAAATTTTCTAACGGATAAACAAGAGATGTTCAAACAGAAAAAAATGTGAAAGTTTCATACCATCAAATATTTAAAACTTTCAAAAAAGTAAAATGAAAAGTTTTCATAAAGGAATAGATGGTACAGTATGAAAATTTCATCCAGTCCAAAAAATATTCCTCATTCTTTTCAGCAGAAGGAGAAAGAAAGATTTTAATTCTTTTCATACCAACAGACAAAAACAAAGTACATAGCAGCCTTGAGCTCGCCATGTTACCTGAAAATTTGTGTCGATGCTGGTCATTAGAGTGTGTCAGGCAATTACACCTTTTCACATGATAATTAACAGGCAAATTAGTACCATAATTACTGTATTAATACAAGACATCCAAGATTTTACATTTGACATTAAGAGTCTTTTCCCTGTGTCTGTACAAGCACACCCACTCTCAGTTGAAGATTTTGTTTCTTGTCGTAAATGTCAGTGAGACAAATTTAGATTGTTTTCATGCACATATTTATTTCATATGTTACATATATAAATGGTTTCAAATATATATATGCTCAGATATATATGTTCGTGTATTTTATGCTATATGTATTTAACATGCATTGACAGGTCAACTTCAGTCAATACCAGATTCATCTCTGATGGAATAATTAACTCCCTTTGTAGGAAGAGGATGTGGCTTCAAGTTTCTTAGCAATGTTTTAATGCTTCACCTGAGAGCTATTAGTATTTCTTCTCGTACAGATGTGTAAAGATTTACGGTATCTCATCAAGGGTTGAGTGAATACACTTCTAATTTGCAGAATGGCTTAATACTCAGGTAATATGGCTGGGTTGGTCAGTGCAGAAAGATACTGAACTAGCCATTTAACCCTCTTTTCCAACAGCCCACCACTCCTCTTGCCAATTGTACTCATTTCAGGAACTACATTAGCGATAGATGTAGGCCAGTATTTTAAAATATCTGTTTTGGCTAACCCCTCCCAGAGTTTATGTGACAAAAACACCATTTATTTCAATTCTAAGTTGTTTCCATGTGTTACCTCTGACTGAGGTTGCTAGGAAACCAGTAATGGAACTTTTTACCTAAAGGGCTTATTAGTTCTTCCATGCATAGAGTTGAAGACAAAGTACATCAAAACTGCTTATTTGCTTTTAATCTTCACATATATTTTGCATTCGGAAACATTCAGACATTCTTTACATTATTTGCATAATTTAACATGATTACGAATTGCATGCATGTATATGCCTAAACACATGCTTACTCATTCTTCATGCATTCACAGGTTATGACAAAGTGAACATGATGTCTTATGTATGTGAAAGTAAACAATGTGACAAATGCATAATGCATGAGCACTCAATCTCTTCACATTAGCAAGATTTTCAAATGTAAAGAAATCTGTGCACTTTGAAAACCTGTACATGTTTTCAGATAAATTTGTACAGATGAAAGTATTTTGGGACGTAATTTAACATTTTGTAGATTACTTTAGTAATTTCCCATCTGCTTCTAATGAGAAGTGTTAACTGCCAATATCTGATACCTTGATAATTCATCAACTAAATATGCGTGTAGTTCCCAACTCACATTAAATACCAATATCTTTTCATTAGCACAGGATATGTGATTTACACGGGTATAATTACTGAAACTTGATAAATAAACACCATCTTAACTGGTTTTATCACAGGTATATAAACCTGGTTCTGACAGATCGCAGAGCAGTTTCGACTATGGCCTAGTCTCCTCAAACACTCAACCATTCGCAGCCATTAATCAGGTACCATGGGATATATGAAGCGAGTGTTTCCATTTAGTAATGTACGCTGAAATAAACGCTGAGAGAACCTGATGATTTGGGGAAGAGTTAATAATCAAAAAAGTTTGTACAGTTCAGTGGAGCGAGATGAATTCAAGCATGTTGGCCAGAGCAGACGTTGATTTTGCTCACAGATGATACTCCTATCATTTTGACAGTGCCCCTGTCAACAGGGAATTAACCCAGCTGAGGCAAAGGATTGTGGGAAGGATCTGAATACCTCGTGAATTCTGAATGTTCATTGATAGAAGTTTGTCTTGGAATTTGTTAATGAGATTTTCCACACAGGTGTTTCGTGAGTGTTTGAGGATGCATTAGACATCTGGACATGGGGCTTGTCTCAACCTCTTATCAGCTCATTCTCTTTGTAATAGAGCCTGGATCACTTCAGAGTTGTAAAGGTTGCCTCAAAGAGTTTCTCACCTAAATACACCAGAGGAATGGTCATTTACATCAGATGGGAATGCCTTGGATTCCCCATGTCTGGAGTTCTCTAACTTCAAGGAGCATCCTGATGAGTGCATAATCCTGAAGTCTAGATCATGTTGTGAGTTAGTGAGGCGTGAAGATAGTACAAGAATGTTACCTTATAAACAGACTGTCTGTGTTCTCATTCCAACATTGCAGGTAAAACTGTAATTGTGGAGAGTTTTTATGGATATTTTACCGTTAATTGTTGACTGGAATAATAGGAACATTTCACAGACCAAAATTGGATAAAGCAATCAGAGAATTCTTTGGAAAGAATCAATTGTTTTATCACAACGTTGGAAAAATCCACCTGTTTGATGTTTATGGAACGTTTGGTTTCAATACTGCTACAAATATGTCTTATTAGTTTTTTGGCGAACATTTATCACAATTGGAGAACTGAGATTACTTGTTGACAGATCTATGAAGGAAATGAGTGATTTCCACACCCAAAACAAGAGTGAAATTCACAGAAGTATGTAAGGATTGTCTGCACATGTTGATAGTGGAATCTTATCATATCCAAACATTACGTGGAGTGTAATACAAGCTGTACTGTACACAACCATGTAGGAAGTGAAATCAGTTGTACGTGTCTTTGGATGTGGATAAGCATTGACATGTGTTTTGCTTATCATGGTAAATATGGCGCCTGTGTCTGGTGTTCTGGAACTTGGAGGTAGAGAGCGCCAATGTATCAGCACACAGAGCAAGTTATCATGAACCTGAGTTGCCTGCAGGACACTGTTGAAATAAATGTTCTTACTGCATTTTGTTGAAACCAGCAGAGTGATGGGAGGCATTTTTTTGTGGAATATGTATTTCTTAAATTTAATCATGGCAGTTCTGTAAAACTCTGGCTTACCTTCCTCTGACTGGATGTATGTTCAGATTTTCTGTTAATTTGGATATCTAATAATTAGTGTTTCAAAGAGTTATAAAACTGTTGACGATTGTTAACAATTGGCAAGAATGGTCCAAGGTGTTCCTTGTTTAGGCACCATCAGTGTTTTGCTGTATCTGACATGTTGATCTACACACCCAGTGTGCTGAATATACCTACCACCATACAGATTTCTCCATACAGATTCCTATAGTTCCATGAGAGCAACATGAAAACAGTCGTGGAGTGCAAGTGATCATTGACAACAGGGAAATATCACGTGAAATATTGTCTAACGACTATTTGTGTAGGATTCTCTCTTCCTCACGGGAAGTGAGGGGATATATTCATTACATGAGATGGTTATTTCGTGAAAACAGCAAAATGAGTAGGCGCCGAGGTATGTGTGATTGGGAAATAGACAGATATTCTTGTGTTTTGACAAGAAAGCTTAAGGTATTTCACACTGTGAATCTGAACAGTTATACACATTGTCTTCCAAAGACAGAAAAGAGACAGCGTTCGTTTCGAAAGTCTCGCAACAAGTGTTATGAAGACAAGCATAGGCTAAAACTTGAGATAAAGAAGTACAGGCCAGTGAAAGTAAGTATCTACAGCTGAGAGATTGATTACGAGTTATGATGTTATCATCATCATCATCATAATCATCATCATCATTATCCATGTGTCCATTTTATCAGAATTACTCTATATCCATATACGAAAAGTTTCATTTTTCTTATAGTATAGAAATGAAAGGTCAATATTTCATTTTCAAATCATCATTAAAGGCAGTATATACAGTAATAATCATAATAATATGATATACTATTATGGATTTATTATGCAACTGATGTATACGTATACACATTTAATGTGTTTTTATCCTGTGATATATCCTCCACCTATATTCCCACAGACAACTAGTCTAGTGCATACACAGTGCACAGTCACATCAGCCATGCATCATGTGAGCTGAATACCTACCCTGCACATGCATTGTATTTCCTGCTGACAGTTTAAATTCTGCAGTGGACCAAAACGCACGGGTCATTTGTGAGTGCAATCAAAATTATAATGCTCCGTTAAGGTGTGTCAGATACATCAACTCGCTTGATAATATGTCATTGTGCCTCAAAATGTCTGTTGTTCACAATCACCGGATTGTCTGCTACAGACATTATTTTATTTTCAGGTTCAGATCATATAGATGGATTATTAAAGATTGCATTGTCTATAACAGTAAACGAACAAACTGGGTCAAACAATCCCTTTTCAAAAAGAACAGATGACTGTAAGGTTACACGATTTTGGGAATCATTACCTCATTTTACCGAGATGAAGTTTTCCACACATAAAAAAAAGTATATAAATGTAACTTTTTGAAGAAAAAAAAATTTAAATGAGAACAAAAGTTCAATTTCAATTTTCTGTGTTAAGTTTCGTTTGCTGTATATATACTTTTGACATTGTACAAGACTAATTAAGCTGCAGTTATTACTTGCATTGTTATTGTCTGTGCAGTCAAGAATGTTTATTGTGTACAATCTCCTACACACAAATAAAGACAGACACACAGATTTAAACTGTCTGGTAGTCTGTGAAAAAAGGTCATGTTGATATTAATAAAATGAAATGTTAGGCTATGAAGTTCAAATGGTGATCGATCATCTTCATTTCAAAGCGGTAGATTGTGAGTCACATCAATAGAATAGCAACCCACTTGTGTTACCAACTCATTGGTTCTACAGACATTCCTTCAGTAGTGTTTTCCCCTTCATTGCTTCTGTGTTTAGATATATGTGACAGTAATGTGCACTGTCAATTGAGTCTTCACATGCAACTTGTTATTACAAAAATGTTTTGTTTTCCTGTTTTCTTCCCACAAAATTGTGAACTATGCATGATGTATGGGAGTCTGTCATCTATTTTAAAGTCGTTGAAAATTGCTTGCTGAGTTGCATCCTTTGATCATGTGTGAAACTAACATTAATGAATCTGAATCCCTGCTAATGATGTTGAACAGGTCGTCGGCTGAGGTACAACAGATGTATTCGCAGTACCTTTCTGTATATACAAGTGTACCATAAACAAAGTCAAGAGACAGTGATATTTATTCTCATTACCCCACACAGTTGACAAGTCATTGATATTCCACAACCCGAAACGAAACTTACGTGTAATTATTCCCATACAACTGATTAAAAGTGGTATTGTTGATTGCAAACTATTTGTCACTGTGTATGCTAGTTTTTATGCAATGCCATAAAATACACTTAATACAACAGTATGGCAGTTCTGATCAAGAAAACAACACACTATGGAATGTTCAAATCGCCCTAGAGTATGTTTCCATGTTGTGATTTGGCTAGGGCACATATCTGTATTCAGAAACTACCTGGGGTACACATCTGTGGTACCCGTGGCAACAATGATCCCCATCAGCACCAGTGATACTTGTTTTGTTATCATCATGTTCACACACACTCACAAAGTGGAACACATCTGGTACAAGGCTTTCTGATGTAGTAGACTACCAGATACCATGGTCAAGTAGAGAGACTGTTTCCTCACACAGTCCTTTCAGTATTGTATAAAAAGATGTCAAATGATGCTTTCTTTGCCTGATGCTCAGCACTTGCTCAAAGCTCTTTTTCAAATAACACTGATCAATTCTGGTTGTTTATTTTTAATTACACTGTTCAACGATCTCTTTTTTAAATATTACTGTGTAAAGCTCTTTTTTAAATGATACTGTTCAAAACTATTCTATACTCTCTATATTCTCTTTCAAATAATACAACAGAAAGGTCTCTCAAATAATACTGCTCAAACCATCTATAAATATTGTAATAATACCGGGACAGATGACCAACAACGTGCTTCTTGTTTAGATAACTTTTAATGACGGAACCATACACTACGCATGCGCGAACATCATTAACTCAAAGGGGCCCATTTAGGGATGCATCACACTATCCCCCCTTTTTTTTTTTGTAAGAGAAAGTCATTTCACAGGTTCAATTTCACTGGTGGCTTTGTGATTCGTTTCGGACGACCATCAGTTCTGTAGGTAGCTGTTGACAACTGATCAGTCATGGTTTTCTTTGGGAAAGTCAGTCGCTGTGACTGGACTTCCAACTCGCCTGTCGGATCCTCTGCATCTTCACTGCTGGATGACTCCATGGTCAAAGGATGTAGTTCCGGCTCTGTGGATGTCTCCTCCTTTTCGATGTTTGCATGCCTCTGTCTTGATGCTCTCTCTAAAACTCCAGGCACAGGAAGTCGCAGTGACTCCTGGTCTGAGTTCAATTCTGGGGTTGTCGGACACTGGTACTCCTCTACCACAGTATCCTCCAGTGTACCTTGGTCAGTAAGCTTTCTCCTGCATCGGGTCAGCCAGGTAGGAAGGGTCTCAGCCAAACAGGGCTTCAGTTTGTTGTGGTGAACAACCCGCGATTTCTTCTGGCAACGAACTTCGAACAAGACATCACCAAATCTCTTTGTGACAAGGCAGGGCCCAATCCACTGCGGTTGTAACTTAGGGGACTTCCCTTTCTTTCTAGCTGTGTCAATGATCATCACAACATCCCCAACGGCATATTGAGACTTGTTGACTCTTAAATCAAACAGGCGCTTTTGCCTCTTACAGGCTCTCTTGAGGTTTTTCCTAGTTTCGCTGTGCACAAGTTTCATTTTGGCTTGTAGTTCCTGTACATAGTCCGGCAGGTTAGTGAAATCTATTAAGTCGCCTGACTGGACATCAAAAGGGGTGCTCACCTCGCGGCCAAGCATGACTAAGTTCGGCGTCATGCGAGTAGAAGAATGTGGTGTGCTACGATATGCTGCCATCAGCAGAGGTAGGTAGGCATCCCAGTTTGTTTGACCCGTGTTCACAAAGCAGCGGATCATTTGTAGTACAGTCCTATTGAGTCTTTCTACTGCCCCATTTGAAGCCGGATAGTACGGAGTGGTCCTGGTCTTTGAAACTTGGAGCAGAGTGCAGGTTTCCCGAAACAGCTTGCTGTCAAAGTTTTTCCCTTGATCGGTATGTATTTCTCCCGGTGTCCCAAATCTACAAATGAACTCTTCCACAACTTTCTGTGCAGTTGTCTTTGCCTCTTGATCAGAAATCGCATAGGCTTCAGCCCACTTGGAGAATTGGTCAGTTAGAACCAGAATGTACTTGTTGCCACTTTCCGATTTTGGAAAAGGACCGAGAATGTCAATGTGGATTCTGTCCATGGGAGTGCCAGCCTGGTATGATTTCAGGGGGGCTCTTGCTGCCTTGCAACTTTTCTTCTGAGCACAGCAGGTTGCACATTTGAGAACATACTGTTCCACATCATCAGCCATATTGTGCCAATAGTATCGCAGCTTTAACCGTTCAAGCATTCTACTGCTTCCTGGGTGGCCTGCATAAAGGGCATCATGGTTCACACTAAGGACTCTCTTCTTCAGTGTTTCTGGCACAATCAGCCGCAGTGACCAATCATGTGCACTAGAACCTTCCCATTGGTAGTAAATGATATCATCGCGGAGCTTCAGCTGATTCCGGAATAGCCAATATCTGCGCAGTGCTGGACTCTCACTGAACATCATTTCTTGTGGCACCACTGTACCGGTGGTAAGCCAATGGTACACTTCCTGGAGATCTGGATCCTTCTTTTGTTCTTTCTTGATCTCCTCTACTGTGAGAGAATTGAACCCATCTGTCTTTTCTTCAGTGTCTTTAGATTCCCTTAGTTCGACATGTCTTATGGCCAAAGGGACTATGTCGTCTACATCTTCCTGAAATTTTTCCCATTCTGTGTGTCTCTTCTGGCAATGATTGCATCCGCCACATGGTAAATCTACCAGTTTAGTGCCAATATCGTAGCAGTTGCATGAACCCACTGATGTTTTTTGGCGTGACAGTGCATCTGCATTGGAATGGTTAGTGCCCTTTCTATGTTCTATTATGAACTGATATTGGCTCAATTCCTCTAGCCACCTGGCAAGTTGACCTTCTGGTGATTTGAATCGAAATAGCCAGGCCAAGCTTGCATGGTCAGTTCGCAACAAAAACTCACGTCCAAGGAGATAGTGGCGGAAATAGTGGATGAATGCTACCACCGCTAGTAATTCCCGTCTTGTTACACAGTATCGCCGCTGTGTTGTTCCAAGTGTCCTGCTGGCATAGGCTATCACCTTGCATTCATTTTCTTGTACCTGGGATAACACTGCACCTATCGCATCATTTGATGCATCTGTATCAAGGATGAAGGTGCCTTCTGACTTAGGGAATGCCAGGACTGGAGGGTTGGTCAGTTTTTCTCGAAGTTCTTCGAAAGCAGCTTGTGCTGTGCTATTCCAAATGAACTTGGTCCCTTTCTTTAGGAGATTATACAATGGCTGGGCAATGTTGGCATAACCTTTTATAAATTTCCTGTAATAGTTGGTTAGGCCCAAGAATGCAGAGAGCTCTTTCTCACGGGTAGGTTCCGGCCACGATCTGATAGTTTTGGTAAGCTCCGGGTTTGTTTCAACCCCTGAAGAGCTGATCACGTGTCCGAGGAACAACACTCTAGTTTGCATGAGGTGGCATTTTCTTGGCTTCAGCTTCAATCCAACCCTGTTCAATCTGGTAAGGACCTCATCCAGACGTTGAATGTGTTCTAAAACACTGCCACTGATGACAATGATGTCGTCCAAATATATCAACACATATTCCCATTGAATGCCTTGAAAAACTAGTTCCATTGCACGCTGAAAAGTGCTCGGAGCTGAACACAGACCAAAAGGCATGCGAGTGTATTGGTATAGGCCAAACTTTGTGATGAAGGCTGTTTTGTTCTTGTCTTCACTGGCAAGTTCTATTTGGTGATACCCACTTTGAAGATCCAAGGTGGAGAATAAGGTTGCTTGTCCAAGTGTGTCCAGGCACTCCTCGATTTTAGGCAGAGGGTACGCGTCCTTGACTGTCCTGTCATTCAGCTTCCTATAATCGATACACCACCTTACTCCTCCATCTTTTTTCCTCACAAGGACCACAGGGGATGCCCATTCTGACCTGGATGGTTCAACGACACCGGAGTCCAGCAGAAGCTGTAAGTGCGCTCGTTCTTCTTCTTGGAATCCAATTGGTGTCCTGCGTACAGGCTGGCGTATTGGAGTAGCTGACCCTGTTTCAATTGTGTGTTTAACCTCTGAAAAGGTTCCTAGATCCATGTCGTCCTTTGCAAAGACCTCGTGATGCTTCAAGAGGAGACTTCTGAATTGCTTCGCTTCGACTGTGGTCAGATCAGCTGATGCTTTCTGGAACAGGTCATCCAGATGCTGGGGCAGTTTTTGTTTGGGTGCTGATGTTTCCACTCTTCTTACTGTTCCACTGAGCTTGCTGCTTGATGAAATTTGTTCTGCTTCAGTTATCTTACCAAGCAGTGTTCCCTTCGATAATTTTACATCCTTCTCTGCTACATTTAGTACTCGCACTGGTATCACATTGTCCATATACACCAGACTTGACCCAGCATGGACATCATCTTGCAGATCACTCGGATCAAGAACACCTAGAGTTGATGGACTAGGATCTGTTATCCTTCCCAAAACAACTTTTTCGCATCTAGGTGGGATGATTTCATTTGCTACTAGCTTAACTCTTGCTGCTCGAAATTCTGTTCCTTCTCCCCGCGACTTCCCTTCAACTCTTGACCCATTTATCACCAAGTCTCCATCTCTGGTCAGAACTATCGCATTCAGGTGCCGAAGAAGATCCATTCCTATTAACATCGTGTCACTAATAGGTGCAATGCAAACCTGCCACTCCACCTCTTCAGATCCAAGCTTGATCAAAGTGGTCATACCTCCAATAGCGGTCATGCTCCTACCTGTTTGGGCATTTAAGAGTTGTACTTCTTCACTACCTGGCTGAAGACCGAGTTTCTTTGCAAATGATTGAGAAAGCACTGTACAATCAGCTCCAGTATCCACGACAGCTGAGCATATTTTCCCATTCACTGTGACATCAACTAGCATGGTACTCCCGTTGCCTGACAGCCTTTTGATTTTTGAAGGGCTTTCGACAGGACTATTGCTCCTAGACCTGCGGTAGTTTGGAGATGGTGACCAGCGCCTTCGTGCTGGACTAGGACTGGGTGACCTGCTTAAGTGGCAGTCTCGTTGGAAATGTCCAGACTGATTACATTTGTAGCACCTTAAGTCCTTTGACTTCTCTCTTTCAATCTGCTCATCGTGGATCTTTCCTTTTATAGCCAGTGTGAGGTCTGAAATGCTTTTCTCCATTCGTTTCATCACTTCCTCGAATTTATTCTCAGTTAAGGTAGTAACCGCTTTCTCCCCTGTGCTTGCGGTGTCCCAAGACACTCGTCTACTTTGTTTTCCCTCTGAGTCCCGTCCTACTGTGGCTTTATAATTGTGCTCAAGGGTTGTTACTAGTTCTAAAGCTTCCGAGACAGACTTTGGTTCTTTATTCATAACCTCAAATGCAATACGTGTGTTGCTAATTCCTTTTAGGAAGGCCTCTGCAGCCAATTCTTCTTGCATTGCTAATGGCACGGAGGGGAATGCTTTTGCAGCCAGACGCCTAACAGATTCTGCGAATTCATCAATTGTTTCATTCTTTTGTCGAAGTTCAGACAACTTCTTCCTTAAAGTTGAAGGTGGTTCATCCCTTCCAAATCTCCCTTTCAACTGTTCTTTCAGTTTATGGTAATCCTCCAAAACTTCTTCTGGTAAGGTATAGGCAAACTTTGCTGCAGACTTCCTTAGACAGCTATGGAGTCGATCCAGACGTTCGATATCTGACCACCCATTTCGACGGCTCATTCGCTCAAATGGTAAAATAAATCCTTCCCAATCATCGGTTCCATCAAAGCAAGCCATTTTCGGGCGTTGAGTATCCTGAAAGAAGGAACTATTGTTCCCATGTGAATTTCCCATGGATCTATCAAAAGTGTGTCTGTTATTTTGAAGAGTCCGTGCCTGCCTGCTAAAATCTTGCCTTCGCCGGTCTTCTCCGAATGGGCTTGAGTCCTCATAAGATGCCATCATGTTCTCACGTTCACTTTCAGGATCCCTATACGGTGTCGAAGTGAAACAATCTCTGTCGCGATCTCTGTCTCTCTGCGACTCCGAAACCAGCCTTTTGTTCATACTAAGTAGGTCGTTTATTTGCTGCCTCTGGTCATTAATCAGCCCAACTAATGTGGCAGTCTGTTGACCAAGCTCCAACATTCCTTGTAGGGATGCTTGTGCATCCTCTTGGTTCTTGGAATCTTTAATTTTATGAGTTCCCTCAGCTCCCCCTGGCTCTCCCATGTCCATGACTGTTACCGTAAGGCAAGTACTTCCTGAGGATCAGCAGCAATGGATAGGACAGAAGAACTTCTATCCCTGAATAAATCGTTCACAATGTCCAACTGTAGTTTGTGAAGCCACTTTCTTGACAAAAGTTCTCCTGGATGAATGCCGTCACGAAGAAGATTAAAATTGTAACGACTCTTTCCTGGTTTTGTTTTTAAGAGATCTGCATCAAATTTCAGTGTGGAGCGTCCTAGCTTCTTATTGAAATGTTCAATGTATATGTTTAGTTCATGAACTTGATGTTGAACTTCAAGGTCCAACTCGTGAAGATTTGCACTTTCTGGATGTTTCAGATGTGCACTTGCACAGTATGCAGAAAAGGAATACGTGGGAATTCCAATGACTTTAATTCTTCCGTCCAGGGCCAGTATGATGTCTCTAGCCTCCTTCAGTTTTCTACGAAAATTGTGCCATGTCTCTCTCTCTGAATTTCTTATTTGCAGTCGACCATGGAGTTTCTCAGTTATATCGCAGGTTCCTGTCCACCAATAAACATAAGGTTGTTTTTCAAAGGTGTCCACGATTTGCCTCAACTCTTGACGAAGACATCTAACCAGATCTGCAGTTGTCCCCCCTCTCACACATACAAATTGCAAATTTAAACACTTGAGTGGACCAGCAGTTTTCAAATACAGTCCTTTACTATCTGATACAAGAACTGGAATAAATGAAGAGGACGAATCCGGCACATTCAATGGGTGTCTTTCTATGAATTTCACTAACTCTCGCTCACTCATTCAGCTTGTCATGTGATTCGCAGTGAATCACACCTTAAACAACTCTTTACAGTTATTGAAGGATTCGCAGTGAATCCCAGTGTCCACTACGGTGGAACTTCTGAGGCACAGTAATTAAGTCAAAATCCAGCCTCCTCAGGTTTAAGAATGAAGGTGCAGAAACAAACACATCCAGTTGCAGAAGTGAAATTCTGTGACTAAAGTAGGTCAACTTTAACTAAAACAGCTAGATCGTGCCAACTATCACATAATAACATATTACATAAGCCTAGCTGATGGAATTACAAACAGAAACAACCTTACCAGCAAGTTTGGCACAATATGACAAGGCAACCTGTCAAATCAATGGGCAATAGCATGGATGTGCAGAAACAAACACGCCCGTCTGGCCGGATACTGTGATGACAGATGTTCAACAGCACAGACGCCTTGCCAGAAATTAATGATACTAAGCGAAAATCTGAGAAATCTGAATGAAAGGTTATGTGTCATGTAAGGTTTATGCAAAATCATCAGAAAATACACTCAAAAAACTAGACAAGGACACATGTTTCAATAGGCAACAACACAGAGAGTGGACAAAACGATCGGCTAGCAGACGACAAAACAGGACTAGGCCAGTTGATGCGCGAAGTTACGCGGGCTCAACAACCAGCAATACACAACGAAAAACTATATCTCTTCAATGCCAAAGCTTAGAAAAACTATGGGGCGAAGATTATAGCACATAAAATGTCAAACGATTTTTCAGTGGTAAGCTGAACCGCCCGGCAGCGAAATCTCGCGTAGATCGCACAGTAGTGCACCTACAAAGCAGAGGCAATATCGGCGAAACACTTCAAACCCTTTGAAAGTTAGCAAACCCGAATGTGAGTTTGCTAATTGGCGATGTTAATCTTCTTTTTACTTCTGACACCAGTGTAATAATACCGGGACAGATGACCAACAACGTGCTTCTTGTTTAGATAACTTTTAATGACGGAACCATACACTACGCATGCGCGAACATCATTAACTCAAAGGGGCCCATTTAGGGATGCATCACAATATATTTACTTTTCAAATATCTCCTTTTTAAATAATACTGCTAAAAGCTCTTGTATGAATAATACTGAAAAGTTTTTTTCAAGTTGTACTACTCAAAGGTCTAAACTGATGACAGTATATGCTTATGAATGTCAAAAGTGTGAGAAAGGGTTGTGTTGAAGTGACTACTAGACATATTGGCACAGTGACAGGTCAGATCAGTAATAGCTATAGGTACTGTATGCCATGAAACACAAAGCAATAAACACACTACCCTCTATGCACCAAGACTGTGTAGTGCCTTACATAGTGTTGTGGCTCCTGTGGAGTGCCAACACGGCTGTCTCTGAAGGAACAGATAGTGTTGTCAGATGGAAACACTTACAGCAGATGTTAATGTGCCTCATTCAGCCAAATTCCACCTTACATCACTGCAGTCAGGGGATAGGGTTGAATTGTGCTGTGGCCTTGTTTTCATGCTGATATCACCACTTCCTCCTTGAAAACTGCACCATGATATAATGGTATAACTTAGTAAGCACCATCACATGCTTGTCTGTCTGTCTGTCTGCCTGTCTGTCTGTGTCTTGACTGTCTCTCTCTGTCAGTCCGTCTCTGTGACTGTCTGTCCATCTTTATGATTTGTTTGTCTGTCTCCCTGACTGTCAGTCTGACTGTCCCTCTGTCACTCTGTCAGTATGTTTGTCTCTATGTCTTTGTCTGTCTTTCTGTCTGTCTCTAAATAGGTATTGATTCATTTTAAACGCACGCGCTCGCCCGCATGCAGGAGCACACACACACACACACACACACACACACACACACACACACACACACACACACACACACACACACACACACACACACACACACACACACACACATAGATTAGATGCAAGCATACAATTACACCCTCTCTCACTGTGAACCAGGACTACCTTCAAATACTGTTTTCATAAAACAACAAAGCTGTTATCAAGACAAAAAGTCATCAATACATTGTCACTTCAAACTGAGGGATTTACTAGACAAAAAGATTACGCCTGTACAAAATATGAATACGCACAAATGGTTTACACTGTGGGTTCCCTGTTTGAATAAAAGTTCGAAATTCACAATAGGTCTCAGAGTGTCAATGGCTGAGCCCTTCAATCTAACATTGAAATTCCTGTCTATATGTGACCTAAAGGTTTTTAACATCAGTAAAATACTTGAAATGAGTGAAGCATATCACAATTGACCAGACACCCTTATGTTAATACCTTTGAGATCCCTCAGGGACACTAGGATTATAAACTACCTGGGGACATATTCAGCTCCTGACTCCTGTAACTGACCCACAAACCCCATACCATTGTAACTATGCGATTACAGTGTGTGAAATGTGATGTATCTTTCCATTAAATTGCTGTTTCGCTAGTTTCACCTTAAACCCTTCATCACCTGCCAAACAGATGGAGGGCTGGCCATATGCTCAGATGACGGAACAGTTGATGATGGTGTATGATAGTCTCCATGTTTAATGCTTCATGCAAGATATATAGTGGCTGTTTGAATATGTTTGATGAGGATGGTGGGTGAGTGAGTGAGTGAGTTTCAGTATTTCTCCACTTTTAGCTATATTCCAATAATATCATCACGGTGGACTCTCTGGGTGACCAGACATGGGCTTCACACATTGTACCCATATGATGATGATGATGATGATGATGATGATGATGATGATGATGATGATGATGATGATGATGAAGAAGAAGATGATGATACTTCTAGTACTACTCTAATGATAATGATAACAATAGAAATAACATTAAGAATAAAAACTTGTTGAAATTTCAAAACAATATTAAATTTATTTGCAAACTTCCATTGGTAAGTGTTAAACTCAGCCCAGATGTGTGTCATGGCCACCATGTAACAGTGCTTTGAAGGTCAGGGGCAATGTCGGTTGTCTCAGGAATCAGGTCACTCCCTGTGTTCACTTCAATGTAATTCTCTCAGTCTTGTGAGAAAACACTGGAATAACCTTCATCCTGTTTGAGCTGTGATAAAAAAATCATTTACCTGAATGTGCTGATTTGAGTTTGAACATTCCTGGGGCATTGATTTGTTTTTTGTGTGTCAGTTTCATCTCTCAGGGACAAGGGGGGCAGAGAAACACTTGTTTTTTTGAGAATACAGGTAAATTCAGGTAAAAAATATACTGAAGTTGTATAAAGCAGTAGGCTGGTTTAATCTGCAGCTGATGTTGTACTAGGAGCAGTATTTCAAGGACAGTGGGGTGATCGAGTTAAGCTTAGTACCTAAAATGTCCAGTCGTCATGATGATTCCTCACATGGGTAGAATGTGGGAATCAGATTTCTGGTGTTCCTTGCAGTCATATTAATTGAATATTGCTAAAAGCAGTGTAAAACCAAACTCACTCACTTTATGATAACTCTGTCATAATCATGATAATAGAAGGCTTAAGTAACACTTTTATTGTTCATAATTAGCAGATTTTGACTAACATGGTACTTAAACTGTATATCAATCTAGAGACATTTAGAAATTAGTAAACTCTTGCATTAAATGTTAATGCACTAAATTCAGTAAAATGTTAAGAGTTACTGTCAGGTAAGTATCTATTTACCTGTCTGATCTGTCCAAGACAGAGGGTAGGAATAGATTGATGATAGATTCCTCATGAAAGTAGGGATAGATTGATGATATTTAGCAAAATGTCATATACGACTTCTCCTGTTCAGCCAGACATCGAGTGCCAATGTAGGGACATGTCTAAGTCATGAGATTTGATTTAGTCTGAGAAGAGATTAAGCCTCATCAATGTGAGATTATCCAACGAATGAGAGTGTGAGTATGGTTTTGCAGTTACCCAATGAATGAGAGAGAAAATATGATTTTTACAGTTATCCAATGAATGAGAGAGTATGGTTTTGCTTTTATCCAATGAATGAGAGAGTATGGTTTTACTGTTATCCAATGAATGAGAGAGTATGGTTTTACTGTTATCCAACAAATGAGAGAGTGAGTATGGATTTATGGTTTATAGAAAGGATCTTGAGATCACTTTCAGCAATATTCCAGCAATACCATGCTGGGGGACACCAGAATTGTGTTGTACCCATGTTGGGAATCAAACCCATTTTAGTCTTCATCATCATTAGCAAATGCATTTAAACCACTGGGCTACCCTGCCTATTATCTAAACGTATTATCACCAATAGGAAGCTCAGCCTCAGTGGCCATGTTGAGGAGCTGTGGAGTAGCCTAGTGGTCATTGTGTTTGCCTGTCACACTGAAGACCTGAGTTCAATTCCCCATGTTTGTACAATATCTGTTGCCCATTTCTGGTGTCCCCACCTGTGATATTGCTGGAATATTGCTAAAAGCACTATGAAGGAGCTGCAGATCAGATGGTACCAATAGCTCACTACTATTGAAATCCACAAACTGATTTGTCTAGTTCCAGTTCGGAAAACAGAACACAATGGATGACAGCAGGAAAATATTTATATAGTTTTCTTCACATTGTTGGATAATATTTTTACAATTCTTTTATTAAAAAGTTTGGCAACATTAAAAACTGACCTAGTTTGGAAGCCATGGTTTGTACACTGACTGCCTTGTTACACATTCTTGTTGGATTAATCCGCGGCATGTTGTAGCACTCACCCTCCATGCCTTGTTGTGTTTATATTTGTACAAGTCTTATCTAAACAGGAACTCAACACTAGGTTGGCGGGAGGTTGTTGTGTTTTGTCAAGTGTAATCTCTGCTGTGTTTACGTGCTATTGTTGTCAGATCTCTCTAAGTCTACATGAGAATTTTGTTTTTGATCTAGGTCTACCTGAGATTGTTGTTAGATCTCTCTGAGTCTACCTGAGATTGTCACTGAATTTCTCTAAGTCTACATGAGATTGTCGTTATCCTATTACATCACTCTAAGTCTAGCTGAGATTGTTGTTAGATCTCTCTAAGTCTGATTGAGATTGATGTTAGATCTCTCTAAGTCTACCTGAGATTGTTGTTACATCTCCCTAAATCTACCTGAGATTGTTGTTAGATCTCTCTAAGTCTGATTGAGATTGATGTTAAATCTCTCTAAGTCTACCTGAGATTGTTGTTAGATCTCTCTAAGTCTACCTCAGATTGATGTTAGATCTCTCTAAGTCTACCTGAGATTGTCGTCAGATCTAAGTCTACCTGAGATTGACATTAGATCTAAGTTTACCTGAGACTGTCATTAGACCACTATGTCCACCTGTGATTGTCATTAGATC
Source organism: Haliotis asinina (assembly GCF_037392515.1). Classification (NCBI taxonomy): domain Eukaryota; kingdom Metazoa; phylum Mollusca; class Gastropoda; order Lepetellida; family Haliotidae; genus Haliotis; species Haliotis asinina. The sequence goes on along the minus strand of NC_090294.1, from coordinate 10,327,984 downwards.
TCTCTGACTCTGCCTGTGATTGTTGTTAGATCTCTCTAAGTCTAACTGAGGTTTTTCACTGTTAGATCTCTCTAAGTCTACCTGAGATTGTTGTTACATCTCTCTAAGTCTGATTGAGATTGTAAGATCTCTCTAAGTCTGCTGAGATTTATCACTGTTAGATCTCTCTAAGTCTACCTGAGATTGTTGTTATATCTACTTTGTCTGTTTGAGACTAGATGTCTGCACCATTGAGGAAGAATTAAGTTCATCAGCTGAATCACGAAAGCTTTAATATACAACACAATTAATCAAATAGTCAGAAATCAAGATTTAGTTATTTTATGAATGCTTCTATCAGTTATAATGTTAACATTAAACCAGACTGACATCAGTATTAATGATCAACCTATAATTGCACATCAGTCGACATGAAAATACCTGGCTTTCATCTGTTTTACTTGAGATACATCAGCTCCTAATATGATTCATCTACTTAAAGCATTTCATTTCGCTCGGCATATTGTTTCCCCTATTTATAGACAGTAACAGCCTCCCTGTCATAATGGACGATGACTAGGGTCTACAACATGTAATTGAAAGCTTTCCAATGATGGTGAGAATCCAAGTGGCGCCATGAGATGAGGGTGAACTTTATGACTCGCTTCAGGAATTACTTCCAATATTTCACATATTAAACCATATTGATCTGCCATCTGGATAGAAGCTGTAGTTGCTGTAATGATGATACAGAACTTACACCTACATTGCTGATTGATTTTTAGTAAATTTATCTCAGTAGATCGATACAAGAGCAGGTTTGATCAACTCGGTGGTGGGCATGGATGTTTGGTAATGAAGTTATTCTTCTATACATGGCATCAACAGCAGTTTGCCATGAAATCTGGGCCCAATAATTATATTAGAAACGCGAGAGTGACAGCAATGGCACCTTGCACACGTCCGCTGGTTGTCCTGTTTCTGTGTATTAGTGCCCAGGAAACATGCTGATCAGTTGCATGTAAAATGCTGTTGGATTCTTAACCAGAAAGTTGGAAAACACGGTTTGGAGAAACTTTTAAGGTAATTTTAAGAGATGGTATTGTTTGTGAGTTTTGAGTTCTTTTTCTGTTTTGGGAGCACAAGCGGTCCAACTTGATATGTAGAGCTGACTCCCTTAAATGTACCAGGGTAGCTACTCATGGTGGGGTTTCAGTCCCAAATTTGCTGCTATTATGAAACTTGTTTTGGGGATTCATGAGTGGTGAAGACCTATTGACTTGAATCATTTTTAGGTGTTTTGTAGATTGAATTCTCCCTCTCTCTGTTAAGTACAGAATAAGATACAACTACAATGTAACTGGATTCAATGGCATTATGATATATGATTATCATGCAGTGATCTGCACTTCTCAGTCTAATAAAAATAATGATAATCTAATATAATAACCATGTTCTATAGTGCACAGTTTCCAAACACCAAGTGATTGCTTGTGGTACTTTATCAGAATCTGTTTCTTATTAATAAGCTGCCTTAGGTGCTAAAAGGTTATAGTCACATGACTCTATCCAACCAGGCACCCATTTTCTGCTGGGTGAAAAGAGGCAATTTTGAACAAATTCACTTCCCAAAGGGGAGACCACATTATCACATGTATTCGTATAGAAGTTATGAACACTAAACTTTGTTAAAACCAGATATAAGAAATATAAATTTCATCTTGTTCGTTATCAAGGTTCCCATGCTTTACACACAGTCTACTGGATAAGGTGAATAATTCTGAATCCAGCATTAAACAGCAAACAATTAAAAACTGAAATAATTATTATACTATTGTGTCACTGGAATATTGTCATTCCTTGGTGTATAGCTATGTTACACAACCTGGGAATACTTTACTCAGTCTTTCTTTGAGTTCAGAGAAATATGCTATTTCCCTAACAGCATGTCTCTACTGAAACTAATTGCAGTGAGTGACGCCACATGGAGACATGGATGTTTTTAGTTCCTCATAGAAATATCACAAAGGGAGTGTAATTTCCCCTGAAGAACATGTTTTGTGAAACAGTCCTGTAAGTTAATCACTCTGATTGATTTAAACGCTGTCCTTTAGATGAAGTCAGTTTTGGATTGAAATAAAACACTGATCTCATCTCAGCATGTATAGCTTTACAGCCCACAAAGGGCATCTTCATCTGTTTATCATGTGTGTGTTGGAGAAGTGGCAGAACTAGATGCATTTTAACAATGTTAAGAACTGTTATATTATATTTTGATACACAGGAGAATATCTTGTCAGTGATTATTTCACAGAGTGAATGGTTAATTTGGTCTACAATTTGCTCACGATATGAATACAAGGTATATTTGTGACACATTTGCTACAGCTGAATTATAAATTCATTTAACTCCATGGCTTTTTATGCTATTTTCTTCTTTAGGGAAGATGTTTTGGAAGCTTATGGTTGCAGAAACTAGACATAACTGTCTTTGTGAGTAGACTGGTCCCAATGGATCTTTTGTTGGATCTAATACTGTTTTACAGATCCACATCAATGTGGTATTTGACATAAATTGTCTTGATTTCATTTGCAGCATTTCATACAGCAATACTACTTCAATGAGGACTTGCTGTTGTTTAGAAAAGTAAGGGTTCATAAACATAGGGTCTTCATCAACTCACGCTTGTTATTAGAGGCAACCAGCAGAAATGGAAGTAACCCTGCTCTCAGGCAGTACTGAGTGCTAAGCCCAGGGATGTACAGTAATTCTATCCATCCAGAAAACAAGTCTAGATAAGCAGCCAGTACAAGGACACCAGTCTGTAATTGATATTTTTTAGAAATTATCATTTGAACTGATAATTATTACCCTAGAGACTAGTGCCACTCTATGTAGGATGGTCAGTTTTGCTGATGTGTTGATGCATCTCACATTTGATCAAACATCATTGCACTTGATATCAATCATAGGATCGTTTGGTTCAAATGTGGGTTATTTTGGAATATGGCTGACAATAAACAACAAAGAGAAAGTTGTCTTTCTACAGCTCTTTCTACAGAGTCAGCTTCAAGGTCAGGAAGGGCACAAGTTAAGCTGCCTGTTGATATGAAGGGCTTCTACAGTCCATTATCTAGCTTGTATTGGGCTTTGATGGGTGCTGGTGAATAGTGGTAATTTTAGAAGGATTTGATTCCAGTACAAACAGCCAGAATAAGATAGGAATAATTTGTCTCCATGCAGAATATCTCACCAGTTACTTGTCGCTTGATATCAGCATATCAGTATAAGGTGATAAGACATTTAAGCTCAGTGATTTTTATCATTCAAATATCATAAAAATATTTCATCTCTTTTTTTTGTTTTCAATGCTAATAACCTCATGTTATGTTAGTAACATTTAGGCCTAAGCAACCTCTGAGAAAGGGAAATTTAAATAATGATAACATTGTGATGTCATGATAATGAATAATTTAATTTAATTTAATTTAATTTAATTTAATTTAATTTAATAATTGTGATGATGTGATGTTTCTGTATAGGTTCTTCACTCATTTTCAAGCATATGGGGAAATGATGGGGTACATCAGTATATATACAAGAAACGAGAACAGCAACAAATGTAGGAATGTGTTCTCTTTTCTTGTATAAATATTGGTGTACCTTATCATTCCCCCATATGCTTGAAAACGGGTTAAGAACCTATACTACAACGACACAATTGTTAAAATTGTCAAAGTTGATCATCCATAAAGTTGTGTCATCTCTATACCAGCAACTTCTAGAATGCCACTTAAACAAGCCAATGAATGATTTCACAATCTCACTGCATTAATGTTATCTCACCCATGCAAGAACTGTGGAAGCAAGTTTCAGATGATAAATGATACTTTTCAAACACACGTGTGGCAGACGGTAAGAGAAGCAATCAGACGTCTGCAGGTTAATGACTACTAAGTTGCTAAGATAAGGAGGAAGGCAGACACTATTAACCAAGGGAGACAACCTCCTTTTCTCAGCAAACAGCAAAATAGAATACTGATTTATTTGCCATGTGTATGTATTAATGGAATTAAGTCTACTGATGAAACATCAACATGATTTGCATTCAAAAGATGATGTAGCAGGGCGTGGAGTCATCCCACAGCTGACATCCTTACCTTGTCAGCTTTCTGATGGGTTCAACCTCTTTGATCATCCGGAAATAGTATCCAGGTTTCGATCAGATGGACCATGGTTCAAATTACAGCATGGAAATTTTATGGCTGCTACACTGACATAAGAAATAGCAACTTCTGTTCATATTTTTAACATCACTCTTTTTATAAATTTGTACTGAATGGCATTGTGCAGTATTGTATTGTACTGTATTCTGTTGTATCATGGAATTAGTGATTGTAGTGTAACAGTTGCCAGGCCAGTTGTCTTTAGAAACTATCCTGATGAAACTATTCAGGCCTTCATTTAAAACAAAACTACAGCTTCTTGTGACAAGTATATTCATATATCAACACATATATTTACTGCATGACCTAAAAATCCATTTAAGTTTAAAAGTAGTGGCCCCACATGAAATCTACTTGCCACAGACTTAAAGGCAAGCATTTGTTTATATGTGTTGATTGCCTTGGAAATCCATTTGTTTCCAAAGGTGTCATGCAAGAGTCAGCACTTTCCTTTGATATGACAGTTGTACAGATGGTTGACATGTATTATGTTTCAGCTGCAACAGCTGGTTGTGAGCGGAGATTTGCCATGTGCCAAGGAAGAAGCTGCAACTCTTGCCGGGATACAGCTGCATATTGAGGAGGCGTGGCCAGAAGAGGGACAGTTGACAAATCACACACACAGCTGGGATCACGTGTCACCAATCGACAAAATCTCCAACCATGAGAGACTTTTCAGAGTCCCAAATGCTTCACAGCAGGAAAATTTAAAACGGAGAAAAGAACTGATTCGTTCAAATCAAGCTCAGCGTATCACAAGTACACGCAGGAAAGGCAAGCTTGTGCGGAGTTTAATGTGTACGAGTGACAATGAAATAGAAGGTTGCGAACAGATCGATCTCTCCAACTTCCTTCCTCCACACTATACAACATCCAAGAAGGTTCGAGAACTTATCAAGGTAAGCAGTGATATACTTGTGTCCCTGAGAGAATGTGCTGTTACTGCAATTAGCAGTGGTCTTTATAAGGATCTAATGTTACTTTGGAATATTCATGGTAGATTTGTTTTGTTGGCTTGTTTTTTAATGCTGCACTCAGCAATATTCCAGCTGTATGGCAGCATAATTGAGCCTGGACCAGATAATTGAGTGATTATCAGCATGAGCATCAATCCACACAACTGGAATACAATATTAATGACATGTGTCAACCACGTTACTGAGTCTGACCACCTGATCCTGTTAGTCACCTCTTATAAGCATGGGTTGCTGCAAATCAATTTTAACCTTGGTCTTTACAGCTGTCATAGGTAGAGATGATGAGATAGCATGAAATACTTTTCCCTTGACCTGCCAAGCATTTGGTGAATAATTTCTCTGTAAATACCTAGTGCATTCAAGAATGAAGTATGAGGTAATATTTTGACCTGATTACCTGGGGGTGACAAGCATGAGATACTAGAAACTGCTGTGACCCAGGGGAGACAAGCATGGAGAGTACTTTGACCTTGAATACTGTACACGGGGTGCTGTCGAATACTCAAACCTGGAATATAAAAGGGGAGTGCAGTATAAATAACATTTTGTCCTGGAGCTCTTAAGAGAGACAATGACAGGATACTGGTCAATGCTAAAATTACTCTAAATCCTTTTGTGGTGGCAGTGATAAGAGTACATTTTCAATGCCTCAATCTGACCTGTAAAACACCACCAGGTTACTGGAGGATCACATGGCATGCAGATTGTTATCATGTATTAAAATCCAAACTTCTCAATCGGCCTGTGAGCTGTTTCCTTTCACTCTTCAATGTACGATATCACTTGACAATTGTATAAAGTTACTCACACATAATTAATGCATTGGGGAACTTGACAGCACATGTGAATTGCCTAGAGCGTGTATATTCAAATATCAGTAACGTTTATAGTCCTGTTTTCCCAACACAGCTCTCAGTAATATTCAAGATGTATTACATCAGACTGTATATAGCTGAAGCTAGCCAGGGCAATCCAGTTTTCTTATTTTCCAGGATATAAACATGGAAGTGTATTGTCACATCAAACACTCAGAAAGAGCCTATTTACATTTGAATGAGAGCAATAAAATCTACATGGGAATATAATTTCATAGCTTATTTGCATTTTAATGACGGAAATAAAATTCACAGGGATATGATTTTAAAATGTAATAGATCAAAAAACCATTTTCTTATGTCCCTCAGTGAGATTTCTTTAACAGTATCTCATGTTTGTGTGAATAATGTGGATTGGTTGACTGCAGATAGTAAAATGATGGTGCTTGTTCTACTGAGAAGTGGATCACAGCTTCTTTTAGGTTAACCATCAGCTACAGGATAGTGTGTCAATGAAGATCCGGATTACAACTGATCTTCAGCCTCCCATGCTGACTTACAGGACTGGGTGGCCAGACGCACTGGATTGGCAGATCCAGATGCAATTATTCGCAAACTGCAGCCAATAAAATAACTAAGCAGGCAATCGAGTAAATCATTTAATGTTTTGCATCACCTTGGCATTATTTCAGTCATATTGGATCCATTTCAAAGTTAAGCAAGCAGTTGAGGCAAGATCATTTACATATCACAGTTCAACAGACAAATCATAGAGGAAGTATCTTTAGTTTCAGTAATTTTGTATTAGAGTCAACTGATGATTTCAATAATTACCCCCACAATAGTTTCAAAAGACTCTTAGTGAAGAAACATTTTAAATGTCGCCTACCCAAAGGTTTTCAAAATGATACTGTATACCAAGAAGTGAAACAGAAGAATTAAGGAAGCCGTGCTGTGCACAGAGCAGTACTGAAGCTGTTGGTCGCTCACAGTAGGCAGCATTTAAATACATATGTGTGTGTGTTGTGTGAGCGTAAAATCAGGTTCAGTGTATCAGGTTATGACAAATGATACTCAAGTCACACAATTGCTCATATTCTACTGGAGGAATGTTTATAAACATCCTTAAAATCTGATAGCAAAATATTTCCAAGACAATTAGTTCTATTCGTAGGTTGTCAAGCAGGAAATAAGCCCTTGACCATTTCCTATACAACACTCAGAAGGTATTTTTTATGTAATTGTTGATTTCCTCAATGAAATTTACTGTAGTTTCTCCAGCAATGTTCGCGGGTACTAGTTTGTTTTAATGGATCATTCAGTAATCGTCTTATGTTTTTATGAAGAAAGTATTCTTACTGCTGAGTGCAAGCGTGTGCCGTGCAAGTAGATGCAATATTCTTGATGTGTGGTGAAACGGTGAGTGATTTTTTGTGGATTTATGCTGATGTCAGCATTTTCATTGCAACCAACACTGCCCATGAAATCATTTCTCTTTGTTGGAAGGGACGCAACTCAGAGGATGATAGAGGGAGCAGTGAATCTCTGTTCTTTAGCTTTTGTTGAATATTAGGAAGCTTGGGGATACTGTGGATCTTTACTGTCACAGAATCTCCATGCAGAAAAAAGCATGCAGTAGTGTGGATTCATCCTGTGACAGAATCTACATGTAGAGACAGGCATGGGGTATTGTGAATCCATTCTGTGACAGAATCTCCATGTAGAGGCAACCATGGGGAATTGTGGATACTTTCAGTGACAGAATCGTCATCTAGAGACAGGCATGCGGTAGTGTGAATCCATTCTGTAACAGAATCTCCATGTGGAGACAAGCATGGGGAATTGTGGATTCATTCAGTGACAGAATCGTCATCTACAGACAGGCATGGGGTATTGTGGATCCATTCTGTAACAGAATCTCCGTGTGGAGACAAGCATATGATAGTGTGGATTCATTCTGTAACAGAATTTCCATGTGGAGACAAGCATATGATAGTGTGGATCCATTCTGTAACAGAATCGCCATGTGGAGACAAGCATGGGTTAGTGTGGATCCATTCTGTGACACAGTCTCCATGTGGAGACAATCATATGATAGTGTGGATCCATTGTGTAAGAGCATCTGCATGTAGAGACAAGCGTGTGATAGTGTGGATCCATTCTGTAACAGAATTTGCATGTGGAGATGAGCATGGGGTATTGTGGATCCATTCTGTGACTCAATCGCCATGTGGAGACAAGCATGAGTTAGTGTGGATTCATTCTGTAACAGAATCTCCATGTGGAGACAAGCATGGGTTAGTGTGGATCTATTCTGTAAAAGAATCTGTATGAGGAGATGAGCATAAGTTAGTGTGGATCCATTCTGTAAGAGAATCTCCATGTGGAGACAAGCACGAGTTAGTGTGGATTCATTCTGTAACAGAATCTCCATGTGGAGACAAGCATAGGTTGGTGTGGATCCATTCTGTAACAGAATCTCCATGTAGAGACAACAAGCATGTGATAGTGTGGATCCATTCTGTAACAGAATCTCCATGTGGAAACTAACATTGGGCTGTGTGGATCCATTCTGTGACAGAATCTCCATGTAGAGACAAGCATATGATAGTGAGGATCCATTCTGTAACAGAATTTCCATGTGGAGACAAGCATGGGGTATTGTGGATCCATTTTGTGACACAACTGCCATGTAGAGACAAGTATATGATAGTGTGGATCCATTGTGTAACAGAATCTCTATGAGGAGATGAGCATGGGTTTGTGTGGATCCATTCTGTAACAGAATCTCCATGTGGAGACAAACATGGGTATTGTGGATCCGTTCTGTTAACAGAATCTTTCATCATGATGAGATCATCATCATCGTCATCATCGTCATCATCGCCTCATGATGCTGCAGGCTACCTGCACATAGACTGTTTACGGATTCCCCCACAGCAGTAAAGACCTTTTCTTCTACACAAAGCCTTAATATGTCTTTCACTCATGTTTGCTCTTCCTGCATAACTTCCGCAATTACCAGTATTTATTCCATGTATTTCAGGAAAAGAATAAGAAGCTGTGGCATACTCCGTACTATGAGAATGAACTAAAGCTGAAGCAGCTGTACATAAAGATTTGTAAGAAGCTGCCAAGTTATGGATGCAAAATCTTTCAGGTGAAGGAAATACTCAGAGGAAACACACAAAAAAAGGTAAATCTAGATGTAATACACATCAACGTAGATAACTCTTCAGATAAACACTGTCTCCCAGAATAAGTTTGTCTGATCGCTATTAGTTCTCTTTATGCATTCAATTTTTCAAAGAAACTCCTCACAAAGATATAATCTGAATGCATGAATGGGCAAATGCTGTAATCATTGCAAAGAAGGACTTAAAAATAATCCACTTTCATTTTCATTGGAATGTGTATAATTATCCCTTGAGTCAAGATGGCACCTTGGCGTTGGTGACATTCAATCATTGTGTTGCAGATACCCAGGTTATTAGGCATTGCCAGTGAGAAGATAGTGTTACTGGACAATAAAACCAAACTCCTTGCTAAATCACAAAACATTCGGAACTTGGAGGATTGGCTGTCTGGTACAGGGAAAGCCCATGATGGACTGGTCTTGGAGTTCCGTGGGTCAAAACCATGGGCACTTGTGATGCCCACATTAGACAATCTTAAGTCAGTTACAGCAGCCATTTGGCAGGCACTAGATATGGATGGACGATTCCTTAATAATGGCACACTCAGGAGAGATAGTTTCGAGTTCGGTAAGATTATATACATGTATTTTCAAATGAGGATTGTTTGAGCAAGAAATTTTGTTTACACATGGTGTGTGATTTTAATGAGCCACATGTCAAATTCAAAGTGATCTTTTTTGGTCTGCAATAAATAAACACTTAGATAAATGTTGTCTGGAATTATGACAATAAATTCTAGGTTATGTTTGAAATCCAACTTGAAGCAGTGTCTGTGTATGGTTTAAATATGAAATGGCATATGGGTCTAAGTTTCATATTACACTGCATAATTAAGAATAGATCGGTTGATAAATTTCAATACATATATTTTTCTTTAGGTTCATGTGCCCATGGTTTGTACACATGGGGAAACTAATGAAGTTTGTTGAAACTAATGAAGTTTGTTGTTCAAAATAACGATGACCCAGCGTTATTATGAAAGATTTATAGGAAGGGACAACAATATTGATTTTGGAGTAATATGTCAGGTGTCAAACTATTTACATCTGTTGTTTTTTCAAACCGACATTGATTACCTGTCATTTTCTGTTCATTCTGAAACTAAGATACACACTCTCCAACATTCTCACTGATGCCATGATGACTCTCTAACAATATTCTTCACAGTATACGTCGGTATTCAAATATATATTCTTTTCTTTTCTGCCAGACTTCCACCGGAGACAGCTCACGATGCAGACAGAGATGAGAAGTGGGACACAATACACCACCGAGCTGGAACAGCTTCAGAAGATGCTCCATTTCCCAGAGGAGGTCGCCATGATGCTGACAGACTCCGAACACAGCCTCTTCACCAGCATTCCTTCCGCACAGTATGTGCGACAGGTCACAATTGACCTCTCAAGGTCACCCACTCACAGGAAGCACCCATGTGTCGAAGATCTTATACAGAGGTTCAATGAGGTATACAGAACATTTTCATTAGTGTAATGCTTGTCTTGAAACATTGTATGCCTGTGCACAAACAGCTATTGTGTAGTATAAAATTGATCATCTCAGTACACATCAAAAACCACTCTCAGAGTGAGAGATCAGCTATCTCATGAAGATCTGATGTTAAGTCCAGTATAATACCTCTCTACTTGAACATCTAAAGATACTTCCATCAAGTGGTCCAAGTGAGATTATTGCCTAAAATCCAAATTTTCATTTAAAGAAATAGTATAGGAAACCTATAGAAAATTATATATGAATTGGCAATATCAAGACAAGCATGAGTCTTAAGAAATAAGAACAAGAATTCACAGGAAAATGATTCTGCACTAAGGGGGACAACTCTTGATGACCAGTCTCAACAGATGTCCGATTCAGACTCTGGCTCTTGTTCATGAATGTTTTTGTGATGTTGTATATGTCAATGTTGCTGCAGGTGACGACGTGGATCACTCAGATTATCATCACTCAAGCCACCCACGAGGACAGGAAGGCTGTGTTGTCCTGTATCCTGAGACTGGCCGTGTACTGCTTTGTCCTTGGCAACTTCAACTCCGCAGTTGAAATACTAGCAGGACTCAGGTGACTATCTCCTGCTGCATGGCAGCCAAAGATACAGATTCTATGCATCAATGAATTATCATAGAAGGATTAGATGAAGACACAGAGCATCTGAGGCTAAACCTTCTCCTTGGCAGTTCTACTCTTTGAATTCCAGATTTGCTTCATAAACAGGGCATAGATTATGAGAATGCTAGTATCAATTTTATAACCCACAGCTAAATCATTTTTAAAAAACGAGTGACCTTCTGTTCAGGAGAAGTTGCAACAGAAATGCATGACAGCACCCTTATATTAATTTCATTCAATTTGATTGTGAGGGGTAGAAGTAGCCTAAATGGAAGCAGATCTTGCCTCCTTTGAACATTCAGGGGGATTAGTCTGATAAGGGCTGCTACGTACCCAGGAAAAACTGGCCAGGGGAATATTACGCTTGGTATAACAGATTTTAGTTCGTATGATGATGAAATCAAATATTTTGAAGAGCAGCTCATACAATATTCACTCAGAGACTGAAACAGAATAGTTCCTGCAGCATTTTTCATTTTGTACTCTTCTCACTTCTGCTTGTACATCTTTCAAAAAAATAATCTGTTAATACTGATTACTGTCTCTGAGATAAATGAGAGTGCACCATTCACTGACATATTTATATTCCAGATCTGAGAAGTTGAAACCTTTCTGGTTGTCAATATCAGAAGAGAACCTGTCCACCTTAAGTTCCCTAACTGAGGTCCTGCTCACAAGGGATCCTTCTCCAGAATACAGGGAGGCTGTCAGTAGAGCCCTAGACATCCAAGAATGCAAAGTGGTACCATTTTTCGGTGGATTCTTACGTGATCTCAAGGCAATATTTGCCGGTGTTCCAAGTCTCATTGTGCTTCCATCGGAAGAAAATCAAAACTTAGAGGTATGTTATTAAGACAACATTTCATTACACTAAAACACATGTTTCATGGTATCTTCTGATGCCATTGAAGGGAGGGTAGGGTATCCTATTGGTTAAAGCTTTCCCTCATCTTGCCAAAGACCCATGATCTGTTCCCTTCATGTGTACAATGTGTAAAGCCCATTTCTTGTGTCCCCCCTGTGAAATTGCTGAAATATTGCTAAAAGTGGTGTAAAACTAAACTCACTCACTCAAACTCTGATGTTAATTCTTGTCTTCTAATGCCAGTGACTTTCCTTTTAAGCATGAAAGTATTCCCAGCAGTTAATAGGTACCTAATAGGATTCCTATTCAAGACTTTTGTGACTCCACTTTCCCCATAATAAATACAGGCCTTAATTTATGTTAAAATTTATTATTATTTTTGTAAAATCAAAACTGTGTTATTGGACCTTGGTGCAATATATCATAATATTGTCATCAAAATCACATAGGGAAATTAACACATAAGTGATGTGGTTTCTCTGGCAACAAAAATAAACAAAAATACAAAGGTAAAAACAAAATCAGTCATTATGAAAGTTGGTTATTGGGTAGATGCTATTATATGAAGCACCCATAAAATCTTTCACTCCTACTCTCCTAAAGTCAGATCGTGTCTGTATCAGTAACTCCATCCCATTGTCCAGATGTCAAACATGCCACTCTTAAGATGTTGATAGGAGGTGTTCTTGGTACCAAGTTGGTGCTCTACATAAAAGAGATAAACATATGACTGGTTGGCATGGAGACAGGACGCTGGAATCACATTCGGCAGACACTATTAAACCTGTAATAATTGATACTAGCCTGAGCAGCTACACACCCATTCTTATGTCAACGTATATTGATGCATTTCGTTTTATAAGTGCAATCATTTTAAATGCGACATTACTCATTTTAAATGCAACATTACTCATTTTAACTCACTCCACCTCATGACCATGTTTCTCCCTCAGTTTGTGTCCGACTACAATGGTGAGGATCGCTTCATGACACGAATCGGCGTGGGGGGCCTTATCAACATGGACAAGCTGAAACAAGCTCACATCGTCCTAAATGACATCCTCCTGTTCCACCACCATGCGGACCACCAGAGGGCGCTCATACAGAAACTGGAAGATATGGAACAAGATGAGAACAGGTAGGGTAAAACAATCAATAGAAGTAATTGAAGTGTTTTGAAAGCAATTGCTTACCACTATTGTAGGCCTGTACAATCTCTGCGAAAAAGGAGACTATGTTTTACAGAGGTACTGACACCTCATTCTGGTACTCTTCATTATGAATGAATGCTAAAATACTTCTTATGCACATTGATTGAATTAGATGTAATGGTTTAGATGTTGCTGAAGATTATACTTTCTTCAGCTTCCTAATAAATATGAAGTTTCAAGGACATACAAAGAATACATACAAGGACATACAACAGAATAGTTTACTTTTTATGCATAATTACAATGTCATGTTTCATATAATGAAACAAAATGTGTAAACACAAATAATTATACATCCAAGCTTTAACAGATCAAACATGAATTAACTTTCTAATTTAAATCTTACTGAATTGTGTCTAGTTATTTTCCATAATCAAAAGTTGATAATCGAATATATCTTGATAAGTTGCACCTTGCATCGAATATATAAATATACATGTCAGTCTTATTATAACAATGAAATCTTTTAGTACATTTGTTACAAAACACAATAAGTTGGTGATTCAAAAACTTTTTAGACACAGATTGAGGTAACATGATGTAAACCATGCAAAGGTATTTCAAGCATTTTTGTTCAAGCTGTTGAAAGTTTCATGTTGATTTGAATTGCAGGGGCATTGTGTAAAACATTTGTATTTGATTTCTGTAATTATCAAATCCAGTGTAATTACTCCATTGATCCATCACCAATAAAAGCTGGATAGTATATCAGTCACAGTATCGATACACAGTCACAGTAAGTAAATTCTTGTATACAGTATGTCATTGTCGTGGATGTTTTGAAAAATTAAACCTCACACAATGATATGAGAGAGGGAGTCTCATTTCTTATATACCAAGAATGCATGCATATATTGACAAAATATAAATGTGCAAGCCACCAAATCTCTATAGGATAAAGGTGCCAGAAAATTACATAAACGTGACAATACATGATATGTATTCACAGCTGTTTTCTTTCAAGATATATCGTCATGAGACAATTAAACAATTAGGAGTTCTTTGTATGGCTAGATAGTTTCCTGTCATCCCCAAAACCTACCAGGGAATTCAAGTATGATAAACGTTAATTAGTCTTGGCCCAGTGAGTCGGGCAATCAGGTGTTCCAGGTGTTGAGTTGTGAAGTGGCTCTCGGGCTTAATGAGTTAAGACACATCGGAAAAGTTGTTTTCCATGGCAGAGTTTAACTGGCTGGATATCCATCGGGTTTCCATATGAATGTACTCTGGATACAAAGCAATACATTGCATTATTACCTGATTTTCTTTACAGCATTGTATTCCAGTGATTCACAAACTTTAGTATTGTGACTTTGTCTTATGCCATAAATGTTAGAATGGACCTGTTGATCAAGGCACATGGTGAATATAGATCTAGTAGACCAAGTCATGCAAAAAGTGTACCACAATACAACATTCTTACACAATGTCTTCTGAAACCATAAATCTAACAGAAATGTTATTTTGTCAGTTTAATGCATGTAGAATGTGTTACAATACCACACTCGGACTCATAACGTACAAATTATACGAAACTCAAGACCTCCTTATTGTATTTCATTTTGTACAATTCGCATGTAATGAGACTTCATGTAGTATTCTCTATTTATGTTAGGTGACATACTGAGCTCTGCTCTCAGGTCTGTTTGTAGTCTCCCAGTCACTGAACCACATTATTTTCCCTTCCACTGAGATCTTTCGCAATGCGAAGTCAAAAGAAGCAAGTCTAGATTTGCTAAGGTTCAGGCTGAATCCACCATCCTGACAGGTATTCATTTTCAATTGAAATATACATAGATGTATTCATCACAGCTACATACTCAGAGCCTACTATTTGGTACGGCATATGAGGTCCATCAACAACATATTGGGGGCATCCAGTCTTTTGTTATCACTGACTAACCTTTATCTTTATTCTTCTGACACGAGGAGAGGTAGGGTAGCCCAGTGTTTAAAGTGTTTGCTCATCATGCTGAAGACCATAGTTTGATTCCCCTCATGGGTACAATGTGTGTAGCCTACTTCTGGTGTCTCTCATTGATATTGGTGGAATATTGCTAAAAAGATGCGTAAATTATAATCACTCACTCACTCACTTTCCTGACTAGGAGAACAACAACTGCAACTGATTTTACTACGGTCGATTTAGGAGATAAACGTACTGTATTGGGATATAAGATGAATGCTACGCAGAATTGATAGTGTCTAAATTTCATTTGGAACCAATTGTGATGCATATATTTGTGCCATGTTACTCTACCCCCCTGGCCTCACAATGGAATCATCTGACCTACTTATTTTCTTGGAAGTAGTTGTTGACAGTGCAACAGTTCGAAATGGCAGACAAGACTGTGGTTACATTTTGAGAGAGGTTGATATTTGAAGGGTCAGTGGATAATATTTGAGAGGCTGTTGAATCTGAACCCTGCAGAATTGAAAAAAAGAACCTATTCTGATCGAGCAATGAAATTCAAGCATTTCACATAGCCATGATAGAATGCTTGTTAAAGTTTTCAACTTTAAATTTAAAGCCTACATATTCTCACAAATGACAACATGCTCTGCTTGACCTGATCAAGTAAACACTAATGCATCGTCTGACCATGCCACAACAGGTTGGGTCTATTATTGTGAAGGGGTGGACATCTCAGTGTCAAGAAATCTTCAGAAATTTCCTAACTTTCTTTAAACAAGAAGCTACAGATGGTTTAATTTTTCTGACTTGGGCTTTAAGCAGTGGGCAGCAGCAGCAACTGGTGTTTCCAGTGATAACTGAGCTGGTAATAGACAGAGATAGTGAGCAAGATTGAATCAGATTGTGAAAGTAACGTATTGTATGTTGTATGTGAGTATACCAAAATAGATAACATACAACCGTAAAAACAATTCAACTAAAATATGAAAGGATTGGTTTTTTTCAGAAGTATTGCTTTCCGGGACAGTTTTTTATGATGAATCCATGTATCTATGCTTAGCAACAACATTAATTACTCTGCTGCCCTTATGACTAGTTAACTACACCTGCCTTTTGTGCCATTTGACCTCTCAGGTTGTGCATATGTAGCTGAACAAGATGTAATTTGTCTGTGTTTGGCTGTATGACAGTGGTCTGTAAATAATTAGATATCAACCAGGACATAAAGTGGTTCACATCATGAGCAGAGGTCTACAGATTTTTTATCTGATAACAGGCAAACCAAGTCAAAATCCCGTTTATTGCATCTTAAGACCAGGTGGATGAAGAACACTTCTTACCTGAATCTTCATTTCATTTCAAAAGCAGACAGATAATACTTTTGCATATTTTCTATATAATGCAGAACATAACAATGCAAACGTTTGACCTGTAACTTCAATTCTGTGATAGCTGACCCACAAATTGTCCAGCTCTAGTGCCCTGTCTTCCTGACAGAAGCACTATCAAGGCAGTTAACCCTAAGCCTGCTAATATTCTAAAATAGACTCACCCATGCATTGTCATGGTGGAGTCCACATTGATACCTAGGGGTCAAGTGTTAACAACACAGCAACTGACAACCACAGACTGTTAATCTGTGCGGAAGCCCTTCATGCTTGGTTTTATTGTTTGGAATATTATTAATAGTCGACATTGACAGATTGGTGTATCAAAGTTACAGATTTTTTTGCAAGTATTGGCAAAATCAAAATTCTACTGTGTCGTTGCACATTGACAATTGGTGAGATTAATGTGTTGGGTGCTACTGTATGCTGCGTTGTGCCTTACTTACACTGACAAACTACACATAAAACACAAACCCATACAAACTCATCATGTGCATCAAGTTGAAAGCAGATCACGTGAGAGTTTATCCTGTTGATAGCGGGTGCTAAATAATCAGTGTATGATGCTTTAAATATGTTTAAAACCTCATTTTTTATCAATACCATCAAAAGTCAGGAATTGAGAAGATAGTGGAATCAAAAGATATTTGTGTCATGAAGTATGGATGGAGCTTTATTAAAAAAAGAGGTGTGCTTTTTGTGATTCTGAAACTTTTTTGGCAGTTATGTAATTTTTGTTGCAAACATCAGGAAATATATGATGGTCTCCTGGTGAAGGTGAAAGGAATTCTATGCATATTTGATACATATGTTAAAAAACTGACATATCATCTCTGTCATAATAAAAGACAATTTATGGAATTGTGGACATTTTGAAATTGTGGCATGAAATTTATCAGAGATGTTGAAATGGTTGGGAGCAATCATTCTTGTATTCTTTAACTTCTTTAATTTCAAGGTTTCAAACATCTGGGCACGGCCATGATGGGATTTCAGTCTTGTATCCTTGTATGTTTGTCAAAGTTTTATCTTCATGAGAAAATCATGTTGAGTCAAACAGTTCAGATATGACAAAATCTGAAACCTCTAAAGTCAAACTCTTTGAGACATTTTATCCTTGTCTATGCATTGTGTTTTGTGCCAAATATTCAACAAGTGAACTTCCCAAATCAAGGACCAAATAACAAAAAGTTCTTTGAGTGGCATATTAGAAGCTGTGATATTGAACAATCTTTATGGACAACAACCTCTTGTATTTCTTGAGTGTGACATTTAGATGCAAATCCTAGCTTCTCGGTGTGATTCCAGCTTAACAACGGTACAAGAATCTGTATTGAATGTGGCACTCACAAAACCAAGAAGTAGGTTTCCATTAAATTTGTTTATTTTTGACAGCAAAAATGGACACTGTCCACGGTGACGAACACTCACAGGATCTACAAAGACTTCATTATCCTTCATCCCTATTGACCATCAAGTATGATTTTGTAACAGATGCATCAACATTAATGCATTCTGATTTGTTTTCTCAGATATTAGAGGGGAGACAAACAGGTCAATCAAGCAATTGGCTAGAATTATCTCATTGGTTGGGATCAGATTGATCTGTCCTTTGTAATTTACTGGTACATTCGGCTCCTGACTTCACTTGACCTTCACAATTTGGTATGACCTCTTGACCAGTGAGAGGAGGATCATTGTGTGTTTTCAAACACGGGTCATGGGGGTCCTTCCTAGAATGAATGATAGAGTGGCCTTTCTGGACAAGGGAGATAACTGGCTTCTAGATGTCCATTTCATCTATTGATGACATTACCAGCGTGTGGTTGGAAGGTGGTGTTAACAACCAAGAGTCATCACTTTGAGCTCCAAGTTGTTTTACAAAGCCATATCTTTTTTGTTTTGGATGTATATATGTTTTTTTCCATATGTATCATAGTTTGTGAGTAAATAAGAAAAGTACATCTGTATGATTATGAACTATTTCTGGTGTTTTGAATTTAGCAAAGTGTTTAGTTAGTGTAAGATCATTATCCATTTTAGCATTACCGAGCTATAAAAATTTTCATGAGAAAGTCACAAAATGCCTCAAAACATAAGTTGTTGTCCTTATAGTTGCATGGTTTCTTCCAGTTCTTGTTCATATTCAACATATTTGGAGATCCCTGGTCATCTGATGAATGCTATGAGAATTGTAGTGTATCCTTTAAAACAGGAGATTTTGTCTCCAATGTCACTAGATGCATTTCATATGTGTCCTAAATGACACACCACATCTATCAATCCAAACTGAAGAACTTCTGTTGACACCAACAGAAGAACTTTAGGAGAAGAGAACCTTACGTTAAGATAATGGTACCGCTCAATCAACTGGATGTTTTTTGTTGATTGATTTATCAGTACCTGATAATCACCAACCATAATGGCCTAACAAGCCTATAACTGGAACTTTTTGTAGTTTTAGGTCATCTATAGCTGAAATGTGTGTCTGACTGTCTGTCTCTCTCTTCTTTCAAGTCAACCAAACATGAATAATAATATGGGGCTTTCTTCAAGTTAAACTTTCACACATGATAAAAGTCTCTTGCTTCTAAAAATCAGTTAAGGCTTGGAAGGCAAACTTTTGATCCCACAAGAGAATACTTATTAAAAAGCACTTTGTGTGGATAACATCTTCTTTATTGACATTTCTCTGCAAATTGCTATATTATCTTATTAACATCCAGTATCTGGCATATATATTGGGGCACTTGCTGGGATGTCTTGGCGAAAAAACTGATATTAAGTAATGGCTTTGTAGAGGAGACTTCTGTTGATAATAGGACCATTAAGGGAATCTGTCATACTTAGTTTCACATTATTGAAGTAAATGTAATGTTAGAACACAAAGTTGAAATATCTTTGTATTCAGACAACAGAATTTGATAAAATCCCAATTTTCAGTGAAACATCTGCTTTCATATTTGCCTAACCTCTGAATTTAGAATTGGAGAACTTGAAAAACATGAATTCCGAACTAAATATAATTTTTTCCTGGTTTGCTGTCCAAGGTCATTTATATTGGAATCATTGATGAATCATCAGGTCAAGCTGCCAATCAATGATGCATGTCAAAGTGACCTGCTGTCTCTGTCTGGCAAGAATAGTTTTGGTGGGCAAAAACACCTTCTTGTCACACATGTGAGAGTTCAATTCCCACACTGGTACAGGGTGTGAAGGGTGTTTCTGATGTCCTTCATTTACACAGAGATAGCATCTGTTGCTGTTCTCCTTTAGCTGGCTGGTTGGTTTTGATATTTTATGCCACACTCATCAATATTCAGCTTTGTGGTGGCAGTCTGTAAATAACTGAGTCTGGGACAGACAATCCAGTGATCACCATCATGAGCATTGAGCTATGCGATTGGTATACAATGTCAGCCAAGACCACAAGTTTGACTGTACAATTCTCTTAGTCACCTATTACAACAAGCATGGGTTACAGAAGATTAACTGTAGCCTGGATCTACACGGGTATGTTCTCCTATGAAAACTACCAGTCATATTACCCATTGCTCCTCTTTGAAAATAACACTTTTTATGGAAGCGCTTTCCCTTTCAATATAGTAAGTACGACATCAAACGTACATCCCCTTTGAATAACATTTGCATTATGTAATATGTTTCCCCTTTTAAAGTAACAGACATATTAAACATTAAATTTTTTCTCTAAAGGTAACAGTCATGTTATATATTACAATTTCCCTTTAAAAGTAACATTCATTTTGTATGTTACAGTTCTGTGACAGTGCACAATTTATCTTTGTATTCTTCATATTTGTATATTTTTTTGTATGTATGTATTTTGTATATGTTTGCCACTTATATCTTTCTGTGAGTTCACATTCATTTTGAAGAGTTGCAATTTTGAAATGTCACATTAATTAGCTTTCATGTCATGGTTCAAACTGATGTAACGCACCTGGCAAGAATAATTAACACAGGCCATATACCATTGAACATGTCACGCTTAAAACTCAAGCAATTGTTTATTGCACCAGTAAATGTCTTAATGACACGTGGTATAGACATCCAGACCACAACTGCAATAAATCCAGTCTAATTAACCCCAAGCTAATTAGCCCCAACTACTGTTGCCATGGCCAGGTGACATCAGCTGTAGAAAGTTGTAAAACAAACCGTAATTAGGTCGGTGTAATAATCCTGTCACGGTCACATGACTACCCTTCCAAAAATTCATTTCGGCTTGTTCAATCAGTGACCAATAGTAAAAATATCTGATCTTGGTCAACCAATCAAAATGGTAACTGAAACACCGATTGTACCTTTTTGGCCAATCACAAAAGAATTCCAACATTGATCAGTGGTGTTTCAGCTATAAAAAGAGGTCAGTGATTTCTTGTCTACACACTTGACCTCACAATAAATGTTGAAACATCTCCTTGACTGATCATTGACTTACGGAATGCTACATTCTATTTAAGGTAAGCTTTCTTGTACAACTCTGGTATTATATTATTCAATGCCATGAGTAAAATGTCTTATTTATGAATAGAAAGTGGCAATATCATGTACATAGTGTTTTGCATGAACATCGTCATGCATAATATGTCAGTCGTTATTGAACATGTAGATAAACTAGATGTGCTGTCATGGATTAGTTGCGCCCGTGTTGCACTCGTGTATGGACACATTAGATGTACTTTGCATCATTATTATGCTAATAGTGAACTAAAGTGAATATCTGGTTCAGTAGCAACTATCATTTATATATGTTTCACATAACGACAGCTGAGGCACAATTGAGATATGTGTTAAAAGGATTTGTATGAATATGCTTTCCCATTATGGTTAGTATTTGTTTGTCAGCTGGTTCGTGTGGGGTAACCAGCTTATATCCTTAAATAGAATGTAGAATTCCGTTAGTCAATGATCAGTCAAGGAGATGTTTCTACATTTATTGTGAGGTCAAGTGTGTTATACATAAATACATATACATAAAAGATATTTAAACAATAACCTAATATATACATTTTGATGGGGAATTAACATCTCAAATGGTCGAGCTTAAATGTGTGACAGTTATAACATTTCCTCTTTCAACATAACATCAAATACTAATCATAATGGGAAAGCATATTCATACAAATCCTTTTAACACATATCTCAATTGTGCCTCAGCTGTTGTTATGTGAAACATATATAAATGATAGTTGCTACTGAACCAAATATTCACTTTAGTTCACTATTAGCATAATAATGATGCAAAGTAGATGTAATGTGTATATACATAAGTGCAACACGGGCGCAACTAATCCATGACAGCACATCTAGTTCACTTACATGTTCAAATAACGACTGACATATTATGCATGACGATGTTCATGCAAAGACACTATTACATAGTCAGTAACGATTTCAACATTATGCATGACGATGTTCATGCAAAACACTATGTACATGATATTGCCACTTTCTATTCATAAATAAAACATTTTACTCATGGCATTGAATAATATAATACCAGAGTTGTACAAGAAAGCTTACCTTAAATAGAATGTAGAATTCCGTAAGTCAATGATCAGTCAAGGAGATGTTTTAACATTTATTGTGAGGTCAAGTGTGTAGACAAGACATCACTGACCTCTTTTTATAGCTGAAACACCACTGATCAATGTTGGAATTCTTTTGTGATTGGCCAAAAAGGTACAATCGGTGTTTCAGTTACCATTTTGATTGGTTGACCAAGATCAGATATTTTTACTATTGGTCACTGATTGAACAAGCCGAAATGAATTTTTGGAAGGGTAGTCATGTGACCGTGACAGGATTATTACACCGACCTAATTACGGTTTGTTTTACAACTTTCTACAGCTGATGTCACCTGGCCATGGCAACAGTAGTTGGGGCTAATTAGCTTGGGGTTAATTAGACTGGATTTATTGCAGTTGTGGTCTGGATGTCTATACCACGTGTCATTAAGACATTTACTGGTGCAATAAACAATTGCTTGAGTTTTAAGCGTGACATGTTCAATGGTATATGGCCTGTGTTAATTATTCTTGCCAGGTGCGTTACATCAGTTTGAACCATGACATGAAAGCTAATTAATGTGACATTTCAAAATTGCAACTCTTCAAAATGAATGTGAACTCACAGAAAGATATAAGTGGCAAACATATACAAACTACATACATACAAAAAAATATACAAATATGAAGAATACAAAGATAAATTGTGCACTGTCACAGTTCTCCTCTAAAGCTAACAATCAATTTATATGCTACAGTTCCCCTGTAAAAGTAACAGACATGTTATGCAATACTATTAGCAACAGACACATAATATATATGAGTTCCTGTTTAGAAATAACTGTTCTTTTATCCAGTACAATTCTCCTTTAAATATAACATATTTATCCCTCATGGAGTCTGTTTGAGGGCAACAAAACTGCAGCATATATATATGAGAACTGATTTTAGTCGTGTAATACAATTATCCCAGATCCCTACCCAGCATTTGATATATCCCTAGATAGCCGACATTTAAGCTCAATCAGACCAGTAAGTAGAATAACCAGACCAGGCTTTGGTGTGATTGAGCAGATTTTCCGTCTCCAGATGACCAATGGGATGTGATTGTCAGCCTCTAACTGACCAATGAGCTGTAGGTCAGCTGACATGCCACTCATCCAGGTAATGGGGACACCCTCGTTATAGAAACTGTTAAATCTCTGTTTGTCTGATGCTATGGTCAATATTTTGTTGCTAGGCATTGCTAGAAACTGAGGCTGCTCACCAGTGTCCAGGTATCTGCAGATGAGTGCGTCACACTATCTCTATAATTGTGACGTATGGCTTCTGGATTTTTAATAAATGATGCATTTTGCTTCTGAAAACAAGTTAAGGATAACCCTGATCTACAGCAGTCATCCCTTCCAAAATGCATGTGGATTATCAGCTGGAGAATAAATGCACATTCAGTGTTGATGACGGCATGATAACTAATCAACAAAATACTTGTAACAAATGTTATATTTAGGATTACACTTCCTCAGGAAAGTACAGATTCTAGTACTATTGTTAGGTTGAGTCCTATCCAGGATTTGAACACACACCCTCAGAATTGAGCACCTAGTCATCAGTACACAGTCTGCAACTCATAGAACCACAGCTTCCACAACAGTGGAAGTCGGACAACTGGTAGTCAGGACTCCACACCAAGTGTACGCCTCTGATGAGTGTAAACTGGCATGGCGCCTACAGTCTGTGGCCTAGGCTCCCGGTTGTCTGACTTCACTCTTGTTTGTGCGCTGCCAATTAGGTGCCTGACTCGGAGGGTGTGAGTTCATATCTTGGATGGGACTAAATACCAAAATCTGTACTTTACTCAAAAAGCATCATCCCCAACATAACATATGTTACGTTTGACCACTTTCTGACTGGCATTGTGTCTTCATACTAGCTGCCTAGTATGGCAAAAAGTGGTTTCCATGTCCTGTATAATGCTACTGCTGTGTACAACTTACAACACACACATGTACATGAACATGTGCAGGCACGCACACACAAAGACACACAAATGGCCATTGGATACAATAAGAAGAATACAATATCCACATGCTTTCCATCTCCATCTCAGGTTTCAAATTTTTTTGTTGTTGTTGTTGTTGTTTAACCCCACACTCGGCAATATTCAAGCTATGTGGCATTGGTTAGTAAATAATGAAGTCTGGACCAGACAATCCACTGATCAGCAACATGAGCATCGATCTTCGCAGTTGGGATACAATGACATGTTTAAGCAGAAAGCCAGACCACCTGATCCCATAGTCACATCTAATGAGAAACATGGGTTGCAAGACCAGTTCCAACACCAGATATTCAAATTATAATGTAAATGTATGTGATGTTATGTGTGTGTGATGAATCCTATTGCTGGTTTATCTCTCAGAGAATGTGGTTTGATATACCCCTGTCAGGCCCCCCTAAGTAATTGAAGGAATTACAGCAAATTTGAAGGAATTGCATCTCAAATGTAAACAAACGCAGCCCACTCGCGAAACAATTGCAGCGATATCGGTAATTTAGCGGTAATAACAGAAATACATCGGCCCTATCGGAAGCAATGTCGGTAATACTGGAAACACGATCGGCCATCTTCGGAGATTTTTCGGTCGCGAGCGGAAACTCACGCAGCAAAACATGGCGTCGTTGGAAAAAGCACCCGTCTCGGTGAGATTTGTTTTTAGTTCCTACTATTACGTTTTCATACTTATCCATCTTGGACCACCCGTGTTGAATGCGTTTAGGTATGAGGTGTTGTCGGGGCAATAGCTTATGTTTTTAGGAAAGGATAGTCACTCTAGGAGAGCGTCACAAGTCATGCCCCTGTAGTTTGTTTACATCTGAACATCGAAGTCGTGCCGATGATTACGAACGTGCGCCAGATATAACATCATTTATTTTGTAAAATGTGTTTAAATTTGTCAATTGCACTTCGTAGCAAGAAAAATTATGGCTCATAAACTTCTTCATGGCGCACGTTCATGATGTTCGTAATCATCGGCACGACTTCGATGTTCAGATGTAAACAATCTCCAGGGGCATGACTTGTGACACTCTTCTGCAGTGACAATCTTTTCCTAAAAACATAATCTATTACCCCGACAACACCTCATACCTAAACGCATTCAACACGGGTGGTCCAAGATGGATAAGTATGAAAATGTAATAGTAGGAACTAAAAACAAATCTCACCGAGACGGGTGCTTCTTCCAACGACGCCATGTTTTGCTGCGTGAGTTTCCGCTCGCGACCGAAAAATCTCCGAAGATGGCCGATCGTGTTTCCAGTATTACCGACATTGCTTCCGATAGGGCCGATGTGTTTCTGTTATTACCGTTAAACTACCGATATCGCTGCAATTGTTTCGCAAGTGGGCTGCGTTTGTTTACATTTGAGATGCAATTCCTTCAAATTTGCTGTAATTCCTTCAATTACTTAGGGGGGCCTGCCTGTGTTGTAGTATTTCAATCAATCAACAAGGTATAGGGATGCCTTTTAGCAGCATTTAGAAGTTGTTATAAATAGTAAAACAGTAGTAAAAGATCTTGGTCAAGGTATATGGAGCCAACAAGTCATGACACATCCTGTCACAAGCTGCCTCATGTTGCACATTGTGTCTTTGTCTTTTGTTTGTGCTCCTGGTCTGATTTCTTAATGTTCCTGTAATCTTGATGAGCCGAGTAATAATTCCCTGTTCCCATTTCTGTGTTTGGCTGGCCATGTAAGAACCTTTGTTTTTACAACTTTGGAAGTTATCTAGAATATGACATATCTCATGACATCCTCCATTTCTTCTTTTACAGAAACCATGTGCGATCTGAAGATGATGACAGTGATAGTGACTATGACCTTGACCTTGACAGCTACCAACCCATTCGACCTCTGTACAGTGACCATGAGGTAATGATCATCACCCCAAAGGTTGCATCTCTGAACCATCATTGGCTTCAGTGCATGAACCATGGGACAACAATGGTGAGATGGGAGGAGGATGGTGGTCGCTCGTGCATGTGCTACCTCCGCCTGGAGATTGACAATGCCACGTTAACCTGGCGGAAACCATCATGGAGTGCGCTACGTGCTGGCAACACTACTCCGGATTACGTCCTGAAGGGTGAAGTGGAGAGTAATGGGTCGCAAATCTTGTGTGCTCGCCACACAACGGGTGAGGAAGTCTGTGATAATCTTGAGGAAGGCTATATTGATGTGACCGTCATAAAGGAGGTGTATTTCGATGATGAAACTGTTGATCTTGCTGCTGTGTCTAAGCGCCATGGGTTGGAGGATATCAGTCATGAACACAACTGTATTACCATTCTGTATGGAACCTATCTGTCAGAGAACCGAAAGTTGTGGTTCATTGCACCTGCACACACTGCCAAGATCTGGTACCATGGTCTCAAGTGTCTGGTACGGGCATCCCACAAACTACAGTACCAGACAGACAAGAAGCTACAGTGGCTTAAACAACAGTATCTGCAGCTGTACTATGACTCAGAGAAGTGTCAGGGACCAACACCTGCTGAAGCCATCAAGGTAGGTCACCACTGCTGATCTGTACATTGTAAGATTCACATGACTAACATTGGGAAGTATACTGAACAGCAAAAGAAACACAAGTTTAAAAAAAAATGAAATCTCATTGAAGCTAGCATTCATGCTTATGGAATGTTCATGGTACCTTGACAGAAAGAACACCAGACTTGCATGTCCTTTGCTGTTCAATATATATTGTAGTGATTGCAAATTGGAGTGTCAAGAGCCATAAAGGGCTGCATCTTGTTGACAGTAAGAGGTTACCTATGGCTTGACACCACCAGAAGTGGTCAGTATACGTGTGTCTTGTGTCAAATGGCTGGAACTTGCTGTACTGGTCAGTGTATATGCCTAGAACTGAATTCAGATGGAGTAGCCAGTGATCAGGAAATGAATCAAGCCGTGAGATCAGTGTTTTGGTCCTTCAGTTAAACCCTGAAACCTTCTGAAGAAATCAGACTGTTTGGGTCCATGGGTTAAGACCAGAAACCTTCAGAAGATGTCAGTGTTTGGTTCTTTCACCTAAGTCCTGAAACCTACAGAACTAGTCAGCGTTTTGGTCCTGAGTCAAGCACTGATGCCTGCTGAAGAAGTGAGTGTTTGGTTCTTCCTGAAGAAGTCAGTGTTAAGTCCTGAAACCTGTTGAAGTAGTCAGTGTTTTGGTCCTGAGTCAAGCACTGATGCCTCCTGAAGAAGTCAGTGTTTGGTTCTTCCTGAAGAAGTCAGTGTTAAGTCCTGAAACCTGTTGAAGTAGTCAGCGTTTTGGTCCTGAGTCAAACACTGAAACCTTCCGAACAAGTCAGTATTTGGTTCCTTCAGCTAAGTCCTGAAACCTGTCCTGAGTCTGTTGAAATCTGCCGAAGTAGTCAATGTATCCATTGAACATTATGTCCCTGAGTGTGGAACTCTCTTCCCCAAGATCTGAAACTTTCTCTTATGTTTGATTCATTCAAATAGAGTCTCAAGATTTATCTTTTACGCCAGTAGTATGAATCATAGTAACTTTTGTCATCATCTCTCATTTTTAATTAATCTAACATTTAGTTGCTTTGCCCTGAACATGTTGCAAGTGTGGTAATGAGCACATTAATAATTGTGTGCTATTATCATTATTATTATGATTAATGTATAGATCTAGTATGAAAAATCAAGTAGTGAGTGTGTGTGTGAAGGGCCAAAGCCTGAGGTCGCAATACAATCAAAGCCAACTTTTTGAACATGTGTCTCTGGATAACGCTGTATCTGCCATCCTCACGTGGCATCAGGTGCAGACTATGGATGGCTATAAGAAGAATGGATTGCCCTCAGGAAGTCAGGGCTGCAAATTAATTCCAATAAGATATTCCTTCAGTTAGGAGACTGTGATTTCTGACAACTGCATACAGTTAACATACAGCCTAATGGTACATTATCAGATGGCACCCACATGTGTTACCATGAGAAATGTAATTTAGGATCACTTGATAACACAAGCTGAAGGACAGGATAAGGAGGAAACAAATTTACACAGATGATCTTCAAATTATGGATGGACATATTTTTAACCAAGCTGCTTCTTGATCAAATAGATACAGTGGATAAGAAACGATTTTCATTTTCCAGTACAGTATTCCACCCACAGTATTGGCAAAGGTTCAGTGCATGGGAGTCAAAACAGCATGTCCCTCTTGGTAGAGATGTATAATTGTAGATGGCCATAGAACAGGGAACTACCCAAGGGCTTGAAGAACAGTCATCAGCAATCAGATGAGTGCAATTGGGCTGTGAAGAAGGTTCTTGTATAATAAGTCTGCATTATAACTGATTCACACTCCCTGAGCTCAAGTTGGCTGATGGTATGGAGGTTTACATTAGAATCATTGTTCACAATGGAGCTAAATGTATGAATTTCCTAGTGTCATGGGACTGAGGAAATTGTTGTTTTTGTGGTGAAAGCTGCATCTGTAATTGACTGTCGAGTGATATGTTATTGATCCAGACTGGTTGATCTGGGTGCAGTGTCAGTTGTTATGGTGAATGCATGGTATGAAATTGGTTGACTGAAGACCGATGAAATCAGGGACACAACTAAATATTGTTATTTTTTAGTATGTATTGGATTGATGAGGCTGCATCTTGATGGTGTATTGCTTAATTACTATGAGTTGGGTCACATAGTATGTCATCTATACTAATGTTATGGAAGTGAAGGTGGCTGTGCGGATTTGGAGATTAGGTACCTCATTATGAGAATGTTAGTGTGAATCCCACATGGGACTCGACCCAAAAATTACTAGAATTTGAACTTTACTGCGTAACCCCATATACAACAATTATTCAGTTTATCATGACTTTGTAAATGTCATCTGGCGCTTGGGGATATTACAGTCTGAGCAAAACAGAGTGAGTGACTGAGTGAGTGACTGAGTGAGCGAGCGAGCGAGTGCTACATGTGTATCAAGATTGGTTGGGTGCCAAGTGGTTCAAGTACTTGAAGCAGTTGCTTGTGATGTGATGGGTCTGATTCCCCACAAGGGTTCAATGTATGAAGCCCATTTCGGTGTCCCTCACTGCAGTATTGCTTGAATACATAAAAGCAACATAAAACTAAACTGACCCACTCATGTGCTTCATCTTCGAGCAAGACCAATCCCTCGAAACTCAATAACCCATCCATCTACTCTCTGTGACCAGCGTTGCTTAGCTTTGGTTGGTGACCTGTGTCTTTCTACACTGAGGGCCAAGTGCCAGCACAATCATATTACCTCAACACTATCACAGCCAGATTACAAGTTACGGCTGTTTAAAGCTACATCAGCGAAGTTAATCCCGATAAAGTTGGTCAAATATGAGAGTAAATAGCACAGCAGGCCATGTTATTTCAACGGATCCTAGACAAAATTAATCTGACATTTGTGTATTTAGTTTGCCCAATTTATCAGAAGTATTACAAGGCAACTGTGTACCCAGCTGAACGCCATACAGAACACTGTACAAGAACTGCAGTGTCCCCTTATCATTAAGGTTGAGAACACCAGTCGACACGTGTCACTGATAGCATAGTGTATCAACACCACCATTTAAAAGTCTGACACATGAAAGAATTAGTGTCTTGTAATTCACTGAAATAGATTTTCTTGCTCATTTGCATATTATGTCAGTATTTGAGCGATATATTAGCAGGATTACTAAATAGATTCACAATCCTGTATGACAGGAGTGAGTGAGTGAGTTTGGTTTAATACCACTCTGAGCAGCATTCCATTTATCCATGGCAAGTCACCTTGATGTGAGGAAAAAGTCCAACATGCAGACATGAGAATTTTCTGCAGATCCACTGATTTCTAGGATTTGGGTTTCATTTTGAATGATTTTGATATTTTTCTTGAGTTGAGTTTTTCCTTTACAAAGTACCATCAGTCAAAACACACTTCAGTATTGCCAAATTCATTTTAGGAGTCCCCCACTAGTCCCTCCATCATGACACTGACCTAATCAGGGTGACCTGAAAGACCCCCAACAATCCAGGCTAAACTTTCTGTTTGTTTTGTGTTTTTGCGTTGTCATGCCAGAATTACATAATGCTTACCCACATTGATAAACCAACAAACATGGGTATGATGCTGACAGACCTAGAGACAGTTTTAGGTCCAACTTATTTTTCAGTATTTTCAGTACACGGTCACAGGATTCTGTTGTGGGCACAACTCTGCACAGACAGTGATTTCACCATAATGACTGGACCATCCTTGCCAAAGAAAGCACAAATGCATTATGATGGAAAAATTCAAATACTATACAGAATCTCACCCCAGTACTTTTGATATCAACTACATGAAGCTAATAGATATGGAATTTGAAATTCTGAGGCTGGCTAAGGACTTTTCATTCATGTCTGAAATTCTTCAGACTTGCAAAGGACGTTAAATGTATATAAACAAGTGTCTGAAATTACCATCACATTTATATGTTACTTTACATCAAGTAGAAATCAGTGTTTTCTGCATGGGAAGGCCAGCTATTAGTTTACATCAAGTAGAAATCAGCGTTTTCTGCATGGGAAGGCCAGCTATTACTTTACATCAAGTAGAAATCAGCGTTTTCTGCATGGGAAGGCCAGCTATTAGTTTACATCAAGTAGAAATCAGCGTTTTCTGCATGGGAAGGCCAGCTATTAGTTTACATCAAGTAGAAATCAGCGTTTTCTGCATGGGAAGGCCAGCTATTAGTTTACATCAAGTAGAAATCAGCGTTTTCTGCATGGGAAGGCCAGCTATTACTTTACATCAAGTAGAAATCAGCGTTTTCTGCATGGGAAGGCCAGCTATTACTTTACATCAAGTAGAAATCAGCGTTTTCTGCATGGGAAGGCCAGCTATTACTTTACATCAAGTAGAAATCAGCGTTTTCTGCATGGGAAGGCCAGCTATTACTTTACATCAAGTAGAAATCAGCGTTTTCTGCATGGGAAGGCCAGCTATTACTTTACATCAAGTAGAAATCAGCGTTTTCTGCATGGGAAGGCCAGCTATTACTTTACATCAAGTAGAAATCAGCGTTTTCTGCATGGGAAGGCCAGCTATTACTTTACATCAAGTAGAAATCAGCGTTTTCTGCATGGGAAGGCCAGCTATTAGTTTACATCAAGTAGAAATCAGCGTTTTCTGCATGGGAAGGCCAGCTATTAGTTTACATCAAGTAGAAATCAGCGTTTTCTGCATGGGAAGGCCAGCTATTAGTTTACATCAAGTAGAAATCAGCGTTTTCTGCATGGGAAGGCCAGCTATTAGTTTACATCAAGTAGAAATCAGCGTTTTCTGCATGGGAAGGCCAGCTATTAGTTTACATCAAGTAGAAATCAGCGTTTTCTGCATGGGAAGGCCAGCTATTACTTTACATCAAGTAGAAATCAGCGTTTTCTGCATGGGAAGGCCAGCTATTAGTTTACATCAAGTAGAAATCAGCGTTTTCTGCATGGGAAGGCCAGCTATTAGTTTACATCAAGTAGAAATCAGTGTTTTCTGCATCGGAAGGCCCGGTGAGGTAACCTAGTGAAAGAGAGATTAGTGATGTCATTTTATTGTGATGTCATAGTAAAAAATGATGTCACATTGTTTTAAAGCATGGTGTGTTGCAGTTAAAACATATAACCATCTGTGGAAGAAAGTTCAGGGGATAAATTGGAATTAAACCACAGATTTTATACAGCTTAAGAACCAGTCGAAAAGCAGGATTCGCAAATAGCCTAGTAGAATATAAATTTTTGATGCGAGTATATTTTATTGCAAAATCCAAAATGTTGTGACTAAGCTGTTCAGAAAATTTTCGTTGCCTCAAGGGTTCAATTACAGTAGCTTGTGAAAAATATGGTATTCTTTAACAGATTCATTTCAACAATTTACTTCTCAAATAATTCCACTGAAATAATGCAGTGTTAAAGTTTTGAAAAGAAGAAACATGCAGCAATTAGAAACTTAATGACTTCTTCCTATTGAAATTCTCGCAATGGAAGACAACCTCTGAGTTTTAAGTTACAGCATATTGAAACAAACCCTTATCAGAGTGTGCAAGGATGTGAAAGAAGCAAAACACGTACAAAATGATTTCTGTTTGATTGGCTTCATCTCTGAAGGACATGACAAGTGCAAGTAATTAAGTGTATACTTGCAGCTGCTTGTGAACTAATTCTCACATTCAAAGGGAAATAGAATAAAAATGTTTTGTCATTGGAAATTAGGCTTTGTTATATTTCAAATATTTAAAAGTATGTAAAACTGTATGTCATAGGACAAAACCATTTTGGAATGAGAGCTTTAATTTAAATAGACTGATATCTATTTCAGGAATAGAAAAGTTCATCTTGGTTCTGTTTTAGTTTACTGTTAGCCTCTTTTCATTGTACACAACTATCTCTCCATACTTGAAATATGTCCATGGAGGATGACGTTCAAACAATATTGCCTGTAATTGTTTCATTTTTTCTTTTTCGATTGTTATTTTCAAGGAAGAATTATATGAATATAACCACAGGCAATGATTTACATTACCAAACAATGTCTTTGTACTGCATGTATTTCATATTAGGTCAGTAGATATCAGCTGTAAGGGAACATGGAGAGATGAAGTTGCAGAGGTGCTTATATATCCCTAATCATAACAAAAACTTGTTAGAGGCTCAAATCCAAATTTCATCTGATTATGTTTTAGGTTTCTAGGTTCCACAAATTGCCAAGAAATGCATGTATTTCAAGATTCCTCACATGCTGAGCTGTCTGTCATATACAAATACTGTTGAAAGTACTCACTCACTCACTCACTCACTCACTCACTCACTCACTCACTCACTCACTCACTCACTCACTCACTCACTCACTCACTCACTCACTCTCACTCACTCACTCACTCACTCACTCACTCACTCACTCACACTCACTCACTCACTCACTCACTCACTGAAAAGTAGACCAAGGCAATCAAATCTAATAAGTCAACAAAATGTCAACAATGATCGTGAAGTAATTGGGAAAAAGTGCTAGACAAGCTAAGCCGCTAAGTGGAATGTATATAAGTCAATTAATATTTTAGTAATTTTACTAACCACTGGATGAAATTCAGCAGCCATCTTGAGTGTCAGCACAAACTGTTGTCTGGTGTCATAGAGCCTGCTCAGTCCTCAATGATGGCAGATAAAAAACACTCACAAGAATCTTTTCCATCTTATTTGTCACAAAACCCACTCCAAGACCTTTCCTCAAGCTCTTGGTTTGAGTCTGTGCTAAATATCTTGATCCCCGATAGAGAACAGATCGATACTGAGAGTCTTTTCAGAACTTCTTTTTGGGGAGATTTAATTGACTTAGTTTCTGAAGGACAGATATCTGTCCCTGGGGGCTGATGCTAAGCTGTAAACAGTGTCGTCTTGTTATTCATTTCATTACATTCATGAAATTAGCGGAAAACATCATCACACCATTTGCATCTTGTTTTAACAAGATTTCAGCTTGATATCACTGGGCGAGCCACAGACATGGAAGTGCAATGCTCCCAGAATTTTACAAAACCAATTTTTCAAAATACTATTACCTTGCAAAAAAAATTAGATCTAGAAGGAATGAAAGTACTTTGTTTTGTTTTGAACTATTTTTGACGACTTTCTTTAAACATTGTGCTTCAAAAGTTTGTTCATAACAAACTATTTGCATTTGTACTGTTTAAGGTTGTCGAAAGTGCTTCAGTTTGTCAAAGTTGCTTCCCTTTGGTACAGCAGAATTCAGTGATGATGGATTCAACTTACATTTCATTGATTATATTTCTAGGTTTTTCAACACCATACTTATAATCACCAGTTTCATCAAAGTGTGAAACATTTATGCATTTGATACTTGCATCGTTTAGTGCTTTCTTTCCCATTGACCTGACCCACCATAACATGAGTACAACAATCCCAATTTACTCACTTGGGATGTAACCTCACTAATCCTCAATTTTAAACAATAGCAGACTAACAAATTATTGGTAATTTATACTTTTTAACATGACTTAAATTGGACACCCCAACCTGAATTTGTTCAATTCCATGATAACTACGGGCCACCATTTTGTTGATGGAATATTACAGAAAGAACAGAACAAATACCCATTCACAATTCACAACGGTCATGTTCTTGCAATATGTTATATGGAAGAATATTTTGATGTCCCTTGCCACAAAATTTCTGAGATGTTGCAAAATGTGTTGCTCTAAAAGAAGGTCTGTTCTAATTGCCAGTCATTAGTAACAAGCCAGGTAGCACCTGGGTAACCATCAACAGTACAATGCTGAAAGCCTCCAGAAAACCTGACAATCTCCAGGGTCAACATTACTAGGTTAATTGAGCTTAATTACTGTCATACTCATAAATATCTGTCATAGCTTTGTGGACCATGGTTGGCACCAAAGTTTGGAATTCGACTGGTTGTGAATGTGTCCGCTTGGACTGGTAGCAAGGTTTTAATTGGCACCAACATTTGCAAGATTGATGTGTCGGCCTGCATTTGCACTATTGTCATGAAGGCAGCTGTTAGGACCTAGACTGGCTTGAAGGTGTTTAAGGTGTCCATTTTCACCTGGTTTGGCATCAATGTGTGAAATGCTGCTGTTTAGCCCTGGATTGGCATCAAAGTGTCTAAGGAATTCATTTTATCTGATTTGACTCTTCAAAAGGCAGCTGTCAGGACCTAGATTGGCACCAAGGTGTTTAAGGTGTCCATTGTTAACTAGTTTGGTACCAGTGTTTGGGAAGTGTCTGTTTGGACCTAGGTTGTTATTAAGGGTTTCCATGTTGTCCTGGATTGGAACTAGTATTTGGAAGACGTCTGGGTGCACCAGGATCAGTACCATCATTTATAAGGTTGCCATGTTGAACTTGGTTGGCTCAAACATTTGTAAGTTGGCTCTGTTGTACACAGCGGCCTGGTGACAGACAGATACATGAGCTAGCTTATCGCAGGGATGCTTGCCATGTGAAGACCTTCATGTTGCACAATCAGTCTTTAGTATCTCATTTAATCAATGGCATCTTTGTTCCCTAGAAACCAAGACAGGTCAGTTGGAAACTATGACAAGCTCATGTGGTCAGGATTTCCCTGACAGTTGATAGGTAGAGGATGCAAATCTCATCTGTCTGTTGTCACATGACCAGAGACTGGCCCACAGATAGCTCCTTGCAGCCAGTTCCTATCCAGCCATTTGGACGTGACTGTCTGTCGGCTGTGTCTTTGGCAACATTCAGGGGCTGAATTATTATCAGATTGAGGAACTTTGATCATGAGTATGTCAGAAGATGCAATGCCTACTGTTGATGGACAGTTAGGTGTATAATGAGTGGCGCTGTGAAACTGATTGATTCTGTGCATTCAAAGGTAGGTCTCCACTTGATGGTGCTGATGTCAATTTGTGTAAAATTGAGGTGAGAAATAATCAGATTCTTTCACTGATTCTAATGGTGTGAATGTGGTATCATGCTACTATTTCATATCACACTGATATAAGGATATAGGTAAGGGTATAGAGGCTGATTATCATGGAATATACATACTATTGATACTGGTAACTGTAATATTAAGGAATATATATAGTACTGTTATCATTGAGCATAAATGTGCTGATATCTGGGAGCATGGATTTACGGATTTAAAAGGGCATCAATGTACTAATATCATAAGGCATAGATGCTGCCAATATCATGGAGCATAGATGTGCTGATATCATGGAGCATAGATGTGCTGATATCATGGAACATAGATGGTACTGATATCATGTATATAGATGTTGCTGATATCATGGAGCATAGATGTGCTGATATCGTGGAGCATAGATGGTGTTGATATCATGGAACATAAATGTACTGATAGCATGTAGCATAGACGGTGCTAATATGGGGGAGCATATATGTACTGATATCATTAAACATAGATGTGCTGATATCATTGAACACAGACATAGTGATATCATTGAACATAGATGTACTGATATCATGAAGCATATATGGCAATGATATCAGGGAGCATAGATGTGCTGATATCATTAAGCACAGTTGTACGGATATGGAGCAGAGATGTGCTGATATCATAGAGCCTAGGTATACTGATATCATGGAACACAGATGTGCTGATATCATGGAGCATAGATGTGCTGATATCATGGAGCACAAATGGCACTGATATCAAGGAGCATATATATACTGATATCATTAAACATAGATGTACTGATATCATGGAGTGTACATGTACTGATATCATGGAGCATAGATGATGCTGATATCAGGGAACATAGATGTGCTGATATCATTAAACACAGATGTACTGATGTGGAGCATAGATGTGCTTATATCATGGAGCATAGGTGTACTGATAGCATGGAACGCAGATGTACTGATATCATGGAGCATAGATGTGCTGATATCATGGAGCATAAACGGTGCTGATATCATCAGCATTGATGTGGAGCATAGATGTACTGGATTCAGGGAGCATAGATGTTGCTGATATCAAGGAGCCTAGATGTGCTGATATCATGGAGTATACAATATGCTGAGATCAGAGAGCATAGATGTACAGATATCATAGAGCATAGATGGTGCTGATATGGGGGAGCATAAGTGTACTGATGCCATGGAGGAGAATCATGCCTATCCCTAAAGCATGCTATAGTTTAGAGCCACATCCTCCTCAATACTGTACTGTGAGTGAGAATGATGTCTACTCCTGTAGCGTACTGTACTTGAGAATCACGTCTTACTGATACAACCTGCTGGAGTTGAGAACCACATCCTCCACGGTAGTGAACTGTTAATCTATGAGGGAGCACCATGTCTATCCCACATTCAGCCTACAATCAGTATCCTATTGATTATACCTCTGACCAACCCCTGTCTGCTTGTGTCACCAGCCTGCCGGTTTCATCTCGTCCCAAATAGAGTATATCTTCACTCGCTCACAGATAGTCATGAGGAAAACAGCTTTGTTACCAAAATGTTTTAAAAAGTAGGATTGGGAATACTTTGGAATCAGTGTTTGAATATTGTGCTTCCAAGAACTGTGCTGATCTGAGACTGAAGGCATGGAAAGTTTTTTCTGCAACAATACTTATATTCAAGGTCTGAGGCACATAGTTATGATGCTAATCTATATTTGATCTCCAAACCAACTGTGGTGCCAACTGTGGCGGCATGTGTGGGCACAACAGAGGGACCAGCTGTAACCAAGTGTGGGAGAAAACGGATAGTCTGTTATTCCAATCTACATAATGCACTAATGAGCATTACATAAACAGCAGGTGACAGATTTTGTGATCATATTCCAGTTCATAAAATATGCAATCATTGCATAACAATTCCTCGGTTTTACAACTGAGAGTAATATATTTCTGTTGATGGGACACAAACAAGTTGTTTGGGTTGACAATTGTGATGTGTGCTGCCGTGGTACTGTGAGCACCAGTATTAAATGCCTGGATGTCTGTGTGCCTGTGATTGTCCTGCCACCTTGTTTCTCCAGATCTGT
The DNA here is from genome assembly GCF_037392515.1 of Haliotis asinina. Classification (NCBI taxonomy): domain Eukaryota; kingdom Metazoa; phylum Mollusca; class Gastropoda; order Lepetellida; family Haliotidae; genus Haliotis; species Haliotis asinina. The sequence continues at coordinate 10,290,160 of NC_090294.1, read as the reverse complement.
AAGTGTTCAGTTTACTTAAATTCTTATTTACATGATCCATTTCTTTTCTTTGGCCAAACACTGTCCTGAGTTTGTTCTCAGTCTTTGGCTAAAATCTGTCTGCTTAAAAGCACAATCTCTGGAAAGTGAGCCATCATTGAAATTATGTTGGTGATTGTGGTCATGTTATTGTTGTTGCAATTGTCTGTTTGTTGCCGTCTGTCTGTCTGTCACCTTTCTTTTCGTCCATGTTCTTCTCTGTGTCTCAGCTTCCATCTATCTTTTACCCTATGATCTTGTCAAAAGCTCTCTGAATGTTTTTTCTGTTGATCAGTCTTTGGCCTAGCTCCTGTCAGTTTGGCTACAATTCTGTCTGTCTTCTGTCTGTCTGTCTGTCTGTCTGTCTGTCTGTCTGTCTGTCTGTCTGTCTGATGCTATATATCTGCCTGTCCAGCATATTATAGACAAGCCATTGTTTGTTTATTGTTAATGACTGTGTAACATAGTGCTCCTCATAGTGAAAGTAAACAATGAACAATGAATAATTTCAAACCGGTTTAATTGGAGGAACATTTTATGCAATTTAGCCCAGTTTAATTTCCTTATTAAACCTTATATGTACAGTTCTATATCTGGGAATGTATGGTATTTAAGCTTCAGAGAACAATAAAGTGGTTGGTTTCCCTTCAAGAAAAGCAATACACAGATTGTAGTAGCCTATATTCCAAAGCTATACATCAATACATCACGCAACTGTTTAGTAGTCATCACAGCATACGTGCAGGCCACACTGGTGTTCACCTGGCATGAATATGAATGAGATTGACAAGTCTGTACCATTTTGTACGTCTGGTAGAGCCGAACTGAGAGTCTGCCAGCATTGGAGTAAAATTATTTGGAGATTATGGACGGTGATTCCTGCCAAGAAAGGTAACATAATCCTGAATGTTGATTGGTTAATGCACCTTGTTGTCCTGGGGCCCGTTTCACAAAACGCTCGTAGCCTAAGATCTCGTAAGTTTTCTCGTAGCCATTGTGCCTCCTATACTGTAACACAGGAGCTATGGATGCTACGAGAAAAGTAACGAGATCTTAGGCTTACGAGAGTTTCGTGAAACGAGCCCCTGCTCGTTGTGTTGGCATTAAACAGCACTTAATAACTTATATGCGTATAATGTATCAAATTCCGAGGAAAGTCATTATAGATACTGTGATCCATCAAACAATTAGCAAGTAACCACTAAATGTAGACAGGCTGAATACAAATATCTAACGAAGCTCTGTTCCTAAATGCATTCGTAATGCTTAGATGATTGTATACTTTAACACTATAATGGGATATTTCAGATTATACAGAACATAAAGTGAATGAAAAGTCAGAGGTTAATATAATATATATGCTATTGTTAGGACAAAATCAGATTTACTATGAATCACTAAAACACTGTCTCTGAATACATATGTAATTTTGATGGAAACAAACAATTCATCTGACGAAGGGATGAGGAATAGCCAAGAAACGCTGTGGTATACGATAGAGAAGAAGTTGTTTACCATAATATTTGCCTTTTACTTGAATACCGATTAAAATGCTTCTGAAGAACCTCAACAACCTCCAGTGAAATGGAGCCCCAGTGAGGAGGAAGATTCAGATCCAGAACATATTGCATTGTAGACTTGATATGATTCAGGCTTCAGTATTGCAGGGAGGGCTGGGCAAAATGGATTAAATATGGTTCAGAGACTCTGCCCACTTTTGAAGCTGAACATATGTACAGGGCAGTATATTTTATAGCGCAGCTCATTGCTAGCTTCTTTAAGATCTTTTCATAAGATGAAACCAGAGATCGAAACATTGGACTTCTGTCGTGTCAGACATTCCACTTGGCAGGGTCAGAGCATGTGCCCCTAGTATCTAAATATTTGTCTCGTTCAGGTATGCACTCATGTTTAATGGTGGCTAAATATTGAATAATTAATGGGCCTTTGACGGCAGTGTAGTTCATACAGGTATCACAGGTATCACAGTATCATATCACTGAGTATCTAGCAGCAGGTCAGCCAAGTGATAATTTCATAACATTTTCAAATAATATTTTATTTTGAAGATCTGCTAAGAAAACTAGCAACTGAAAGTAATTTACTAGACTACTAGATTTGACCAAACAGATGTAGTCTTCTTTGTGGGGAGGAGAAAGATAGTGGTGAAGTGCTTGCCAATCGTGCTTAAATTGTACATTTATAAGTTGCCAGCATGGGGAGAGGCCATATTGCTAAAAAGGGGGAGACAACTCACAAGTTCCAACAGCAGTGATACATCCCATGCTGTTGGGTTAGGAAGACAGTTCCTGTTAATCTTACATGAAGCAATGTGTGGGTGATTCTGACTCAATCTGACCCAGTGGGACGATCATATTCTGACATCCACCATTAAATCATCCAGCCTCTCTTTCACATAATGAATCACAACTATGACAATAAATGTTCATGTAGACAAGGGTCTCTATTGGCAGCATGTCCAATATATATATGCAGTATAATTTCTAGATGTGGGATGTGGGATGTAGACTAGGTGACGTAATGTCATGAATGAAATATGATGAATCAAAGCATGTGTATGAAAATGAGAATGAGAATGGACGATGTATTATTGATCGTTTTTCTCTCCTGACGGAAACAGTGGGTGTGTGGGCAGGTTTAGATGAATGAATGGTTTTGATTTTTTTTTGTATGCTGCTTTTAAAAATCAATATTTCAGCAATGTAGTGGGAAGAGACATATTAAAATTGGTTTCAAACATTCTGCATATCGAGCATAAACAGACAAAAACATACACTAATGCTGTTTAAGAGCCTCTTAATCATTGGCTGATATTAAATTAGATATCTCTCAGAATGCATCACGTTATATAATGCCAGCATGTCTTGAGCTAAAATGGAGATTTTTAGCTACTCGTTATTCCCATTAGTTCATAAACATGTTAAACATCATCACAGATATTTAATTTCTTGTAATAGTATTGCCAAACTGAAAATCTATTTGGTAATGAAGAACACCAAGAGTGAGCTAAATTCAGGGTTGTCATACAAGAAATATACACACTCTGACATCCATTATTCAATCACTCACATCTAGTAATCCTCTGTTTGTAGTGAGATATTGGAAGAAAATGTGATTCTCGCCACAGAAAGAAATCAATATGAGTTGAATCAAAGAGGCTGGTGCTTGGCCCCATCAACTGGTCCTACATTGTGATGATTGTGTTTCAACACTTATTTGTAGTGTAATCATATTTTGGTAACACTAAACTTGATTGCGTTTTACACTTCTTCCAGTATCAATTTGGTCACTGAATCAGTCATCATTTGGCCTTGAAAAGGTCAGGTCATCATGATCTTGATGAAGACAAGTGTCTCCGTACTGAAAGCCCCAAGTAAAATCCAAAATCCATTATGGTTTGTATGTACCAGTGCAGACCCTCTGGTACAAGTGGAATTACAGTGAAATGTGTATTTCATTACATGCTCTGGCAATGAGACATGAAATACATTAATCTGAAACCAGTGCAACCCCTGAGAGTTCCAGTGACTGATTCAGGGGACCCTGGTTCAAGGCACACTCTCCTGAGTGGCAGGGGAGCAGACATGACATGACATTGAGGTAAAATGTGTGAATCTCACACAGAATGTGTGAATCTCACACATTCTGTGTGAGAGTTGACAGGTATGCCAATGTATAATTTGTCTATGTAAATGTCAGTGCTAATTAAATTACTTTTTGTTGTGACAACCAACATCAATTCATTAATATGTTCATGCGGTACATGTCTGTTCTACTTCAGGTGTTTGGTGGTCGTTCTTGGAGTGGGCCCCAGCACCAGGTGGCAGCACAAGAACCTCCCTCAGCCTTTAAACGCACTCCAAGTTTCAGTATTGGATCCACATACTTTAAGAAGAGGATGAGTGGAAACTATTCCATGAAGGTCAGTCAAAGACAATGTTGGATCCACCAGTAAATTGTATGTGTGTCTCTTTTTTCTCTCTCTTGCTCGCCGTCTGTATATGTACCTGTCCATCCATCCATCAATCCATCTATCTGTATAAAGTGACGTTAGTCATGAAGATTAGTTTAACACTTTGTGTGTGTGTGTGTACATGTATGAGAGAGAGAGAGAGAGAGAGAGACAGAGAGAGTATTGTAATCCACCCATTTAGTCCATTATTTAACCCCAGCAGGGAATAATCATCATTTCTTGCTTGTGAATTACAGTTTCTCAAGAACTGTACTAAATTAACCCATTTAGTCTAAACCCTAAGGGGAGAATAATCGCCATATCTACACATACACTTGTCCCATATTCATGGCTTATAACTTCTGGTCTGTATAAGTTCTGAATTGAAAATACAATACAGGTCTAGTAGCGAGCTGTCATATAACAACCTTTTTAATCAAAACAGAAAAATGGCAAGTGAGGATAATGATGATTTTTTGGGGAGGAACATGCACAAAGTGAATTACAGCCCCTCCCCCTTCTCCTTTCATGTTATGTACAAAGGCATCTCTCCTCTTGTACATGTCCTGGTACATGAGTACACAATTGATGATCCCCCCCCCACTCCCCCCAAGGGAAAACGGGTAACCCACTCCGAATATTCTATATTCTCATGATGTTCTATATTCTATATTCTATATTCTATATTCTATATTCTATATTCTATTCTATATTCTATATTATGATGTATGGAAAATGAATCAGGACAAAAATATTATTATCCAGGAAAAACAATCTAAAGGTGCAAACCTTCACTTTAGCATATGTGAATAATCAGATGGATAGTTACTGAGTAAAATCACATTTACATCACATGATTCATTAAAATGACGATGTGTGTGTTATGCATGCTGGAAACCTCAAAATAATTTGAGTTAAACTTGATTTTGAAAAAGATGGGCGAAGAGACGTCTGCCTTCAAAAGCATAAACTTTTGAATAATTCACTGTCAGTAAGCTGATCAGTAGGGTCAGATTCAAACAGGAAGCAATGGGATGTGTCAGGATTTGCAATGTCATGCATCACTCTCATTACAGGGATTTGATAATACTCAGAAGATGCTCACCATGAAAATTCACGTAAACTGTGCCAGAAATGTGGAGGCTTGTTCACGTCTCAATATGACTTCAAAATTGGTCAGATATTTGTTTGTTCCTGGTTTAGATTTTTCTCAATATTTTTCTTGAGCATGTACAGTCTCAAGATTTATTGATGACAGGCACCACTGGCTCTATATATGTATGCAAGATGGTATTAAGTGCTTCAGGACAGACGGCAGAGTGTCATCTGATGTAGATTACTCACACATTATACTGCTGAAGTTGAAATGTATCATGCATACATGATCAATATGATTACATTACTTCGTTCTTCAAGTGTTACTTGTTTAAGTCCTAGTTCTTGAAAAATAATTGTCTTGTCTTTTTAATTCATCAGCATTTTACTATATAATATTTGAAACTTTGAACAGCTTATTGATGAACTATATAATTTGAAAAAATGGAATTCCTCATGCCAGAATGATTTTTTTATAATGATCAAGACATATTTCAGAACCTTACAAGAAGCCCACATGAATACATTTTCTATATCATAGGACAATCCCGTCTATACTATTACGAGAGCAAAGACAGAATTTGAGAACAAAACCAGTCATTGAAAACTTGTTTATGACATCTTCAATATTGGATTTTTGTTGGGACATTTCAAAGGGTTTTTACAGGTAACACAAACTCTCACAATTCGCTGGTTAAGATAATCAATCAAATCAGATTTGTAAGATCTAGTGTGAAACATATTGTAATGTTTACTTGTTGTTTATATTTACACCCCACCCAGCAATGTTCCAGCTGTGTGGTGGCTGCCGGTAAACAATCAGGTCTGGACCAAACAATCCAGTGATCGACAACATAACCATCAATGTGTAGAATTGAAATGCAATGACATGTGTCAGCCTGTTATTCCAAACGTGTTGCTGAAGGCCAGTTGTACCCTGGACCTACACAGGTAGATATTGTGATGCATGGCTTGTATGTTTGATTGATTGTCAGAGAGTAGCCGTAGGTAAATCAGTGACAAGTTCTGCTCTGACCCTGAACTTGTGACTTAACATTCACCATAGAAATCAACTGTGTCAAAAACTATTATATCAAAACACACAATGTTTCCTGAAATAATGCCTAGGAACCTATCAATATGATGTATTGTTCCTGATGCCTGTTATTTGATTTGCCTTTTCCCCAAGCTGTGCCAGAAGGAATCACTTTGAAAATAGAATTACCATGATATCCAGTCATTTATCAGCACCTGTAACCTTCATCACATTGCTGCCATGTTGAACACTCAAAGGAACCTCATCCTAATTAAGAGTACTAAAGAAAATCCTTCATCTCCCTGTTGAAGACCCAAAGGACCTTCCAGTTGTCAGTCCATCCTCTAGATGGAGGCAAGTAAATACAGTTATCTCCTACCTGAAGACCCAAAGACAATAAGCAATCAGTTCACTGTCAGTTGAAGACCCAAAGGAGCATCCATTGTTATTTCTGCACTGGACAATCAGAGGAATTCATCCATTATATCCTAATTGAAGACTCATAGCAAGAACCAATGAATAAATTACAGGTGACTGCATGGCATTTGATGGCTAATCAAGCAGTTACTTTCTATATCTATGTTTTCATAAACTGAAAAAGAAATTAGCCATGCCCTCTAATATACTACATTGTTCAAACTGGCTGATTATGTTAAACAGTGCTTATATTTACCAGTGTGTAAATGATGTTATTACCTGTGTTTCACTGTATATTTGCATGTATTTTTTATGATTCAGGAAGCAGTTTGAGCAGATGTAACTTATTTTAAGTGAATGGTTTATGATAATAGTACACTTTTAAGTGACTATTTTGGTATAAAACTCCCGACTTGTCTAATTGTCATAAGTGGATCAGTTATGATGATCTACACAGTGCTAACAGCTAGGTCCAAAGGAACACCTCATGCACTGTATGTTAAAAGACTCTTAGGTTAAAACGTTTGGTTTGAATAAGAGGGGAAATTGGGTTACTTCCCTTTAATATTACACTATAATCATCCAGTGTAGATTTTTCAAGAAATGAGATATTCCTGAGTTGTTTTTCAAATTTGGAGAAAGTGCCAGGTGAACATGAAGAAACAAATCCTGTTTGTAAGAGGACTTTGTGATAGAATCATCTGTAAATAAAGGAGGGCATGCCCACGGGTTGCCTGACCTTGAAAGTGACCTTGACAGGTCAAAGCAAGGAAGCAGTTCACAGTGTGTTTTGCAGAATCTTCATCTGATGGAAATGTAGTTCTAATTTGATTCTGCATCAACAAGCAGAGTTAATTGCTATGCCCCAAGTTGAGACATGTTACTTGTCAGATTAAGTCATCATGTCCTGCTCGGTGAGAGGTCAATCCACTCATTCAGGATTACAAACATGAAACATGGCAACAGAAAAACGTTAATGCTGGATTGTGAGTGAAGTATTGACAAAACATTCAAATTCGGTCTTTTGGGTATAAAGAGAATATTTGTGAGATGTTGAGCTTGTATCAATCATTGTTGGATTTAATTCAATTTCTCCAACATTCTGGCTTGTATTGTCTTGCAACATGATGTCAGGCAATTATTTAGATTGGCTTTCCATCATCTCGCAAATGTCGTAATCAAAGTATTAATGTCTGTGTTGTATGTTTATCAGACACCATTACAGTAGGACATGAGTGGTCCATTCATCTTGTGCACTACAACTTGCTGACAGAGTTATGTCCCTTAGGTGGGCCTAAATCCTATGATCCTAATTTCAATTTCTCCCTATAGCCAGACAAATTCTATTTCTTGTTTCACAGATATTTTGTCCTCAGAAAACCCAAAGGCAGGAGGAGCAAAAAAATGAAATTAAAATCACCTGTCAAAGTAATATTCCTTCTACATATTAAAGTATTTTACTTTTGGCAATTTATTAAGTGTATGTGGGCTCAGAACAATATAAACAAAAAGGTTATTGTGTGTTTACATTTTTGTCCATAAAAGCACCAGTAGTTTTTATTTCTGAGCAGGCAAAATCAATTTTCATATTTTTTTGTATTCTTGAAAACAATATGACCAGAGGAAGAAATGAACAGAAAACAAGACATTAAATTCGACTGTTCTTGGTTAATCATGATAGGTAAATCTCTAAGACATGTAGCTGTTTTGTTTTCAGTGTTGATATACCTTATACATCGCCATCAAATAGAAGCTAAACACCAAGTAACAGACAGATATTCAGAATGGGTGAGGTTGCAGGCAGCAAGAATTAAAAACTGAAAATTAAACCATCAATTTTGGGATTATTTCCTAAAAAGATTGTTTCAATGAAAGATATGAGAAGCTGCTGTTCTGTGAAGATCAGTATCTGCCCTCAATAGGGATTAATAATATTCACCCGAATCTCAAAGTTCTTCCCTGTGGAATGTGGAATATTCAGCCCTCAGCTGCAAGTTGCAAGTGCCATGAAATCATCTTTATAACTGCTCTATACCCAGTACTATTCTCTGACATTGCTTGTACTAGAATCAGTGTGGTTAGTCTGTATCTCAGTGCCCTGTAGGGGAGAGTTACGGACAACCCTGCTGTTGATGTTTATAAGAAATGGTATTGATTTTACTGATGTGCACCCACAGTTCACTAAGCGATTTGTGTGTGATCACATTACAAGATTACAAAGCGACCTTACCACAATTGTAGTTACAACTCAATATGATTTATAATACACTTTGAAAGTTATGTCACCGAGTTCACATACAATTTAGTTAAATAAATGAGGACCAACAAACAGCACTGAGCCAAAGCACAGCTGCTGTTGTAGCCAATAACATGCTTAATTAGCCACAACTGTCACATGCAATATTTTTTCAGTTACAGGAATGTTTAATAATCAATTCACGCATACTTGGAGGCTGCACATGCTGTTATCTCTACTGCATTGTAATAACAAGCTCAACATCTTGTTGATGTTGCAAATGATATAATTTATAAAAAAATAACTCTACACTTAGTAAATCAATAGATTTAATTCAGGTCATTATGGATTCTTGCAGTGGTTGTTATCATATTACACACATAAAGTTAGCATGTTGAGCATGATCTGAATCATATGTTTGTCTGTGGTCGCTAGATCCGAGGAGGAATGGAAGTATGAGAATAGAGAACTAAATAGCATGCTGCCTCTGATGGTTAAGAATTAATGGAAATAATGATTGCTTTAGTCGCGTAGTACCAGAGACTCCAGCTCAGGCATTTCCATTCTCCTTTCCCGAAGAGTTTCAGTCCACTCCGTCACAAACGGGATTGTGGGAAGATAGCAGGGGGTCTGCCAATACCGTCTGCCTTCAGGAACAGCCCAGGCAACCTGTCCAGTCTCTATTGCATGCTAACTTTCCCTCATTAGTTTATGGTGTTATATTTAGATTCCAGTTGTTGGGGGTGGGTGGTAAGGTAGCCTTGTGGTTAAAGCATTTGCTCATCACATCTATGACCCAGGTTCAAGTCTCCATAGGTACATATACAATGGGTGAGCCCACTTCTGGTGAAACTGACCATGAAATTGCTGGAATATTGCTGAAATCGGCATAAAACTACACTCACTCCCTTGTTGGAATCTGCTTTTTGGGTTGTTTTTTTTCAGTTTTAGATGATCATATTCCAGTGTGTTGACCATGGCAAGGGTGAAAATAGTAAGATAAAAAATTAGCATTTTGAAGAATCAGGTTTCCTATAGAGCTGTTTGGAGATGGTTTTTGACCTTGGATCAGGAGGTCTTGGTTCCAACCAAAGCATGGACCCGGAAATGTTTTAGCAGGTTATACATGGCACTTGCTCAAATAAATAAAACATATCACACTTTGCAACAGAAAAAATAAATATGGGCAGTACAGACTGAAAAGAGGTGCAAATAAAACCATTACAGATTAAAAATAGCATGCAGCAGAGAGTGTTTGGATGATCTGGGCAGTAATTTATTTATATAGTATCCTATATAGTATCCTATATAGTATCCATCTGATACTCACTGGATGCTGTAATCAGAATTTGAAAATTATTTTCCACAGATAACCCAAGCTACCTGTCAAGTCTAAGAAGGTTAATAGTCATATGACCTATCCCACTGGGTACCCATTTTCTGGTGGATGAAAATGCAATTTTGAACAAACTCACTTGCCTAAGGTGAGACCGCATGTATAATATGTGCTTCATTGTGGGACAGGACTGAAGTCCTAGAAACTCTCAGGAATCAAGATGCCAATCATGGTGATCCATCCAAGGACTCCCCCAGCTCAGTTGTGACCCGAGCTCTATGCACAGGAATACAGACTGCCACAAATGAAATAATAGCAACAGAAAACCTCAGCATGGTTATTTTGTAAAGTATAATTTGATTTAAAACATTTAATTATTAAAGCAGAATTCACATTTACGAACATGTCTGCTGTTAAATTGGTATCTATGGAAATAAACAAATAAACAAATTTGCCTTTTCAGCACAACTTAAAACATTTAAAAAATGCTGGAGATCATACAAATGAATTCTTTCGATAGTCATTACTGAACCAAAACAATTTTACAAAAGGTTTCCTGTCACATATTACCTTGTACAAAGTGCTGCAAGAAAGAGTGAAGGTTAAGTCAACACCATAACAAATTTAACAACAGTTCTTTAAATAAGGACCAAAAAACTTTGAATATTTTCTTTTGCTCTTCGGTTATTGATCAATAATGTCATCCATGTGGAAGTCATGAATCCGTATCACAATAACATTTTGCCTTGTGTGGCTTGTTTCACCACTGACCATAATATCATTGTTGGAACATGCGGCCCTAAATATCGAAAAACATATTCCCCTTTCAGTGTTGGTTTGAATCAATATTTATATCTGAAATTGTTACAGAGAATCATCCTTTCCTATTTCCCAGAAAGACTTCTCAGTCTATATTCAATCTTCAAATACTGCTGGACAAACAAGTCACTCTGATTTGGTACAGTAGAAAATGGATAACATCTACAACTACAAGCCTCTGGAGGTCACAGTCTGTCTGACCTCCATCTCACAAGGTGCATGATGGGAAATGCTGAAAGGGAACTTGTCACATCCCCGTGGCCAGCAAGCCTGGTGTAAAACATGGATTAATTTCTTTCCCATTAATTTCTTCATGCATTGATTGACTCATATTCATCAAATGAAGAATCATGTTAAGCTTAACAAGTGCCTCTGTGAGTTTCGTAATTTGTCGCTTTTCAATCATAGAGTTGTCTTATTGGTTCTGAATGTTGTGCAAAGGTTAAAGAGCATAGTACAGAGTGTAAAACAGTTTAACAGATTATGGTACTGTTAATCAGCTTGGTACATAGTTTTAGACAACATAGTATGGAGGGTTAAAGAGCATAGTACAGAATGTTAACCAGTTTAATAGAGTATGGTACTGTTAATCAGCTTTGTACATAGTTTTAGACAACATCATACAGAGGGTTAAAGAGCATAGTACAGAATGTTAACCAGTTTAATAGAGTATGGTACTGTTAATCAGCTTTGTACATAGTTTTAGACAACATAGTATGGAGGGTTAAAGAGCATAGTACAGAATGTTAACCAGTTTAATAGAGTATGGTACTGTTAATCAGCTTTGTACATAGTTTTAGACAACATCATACAGAGGGTTAAAAAGCATAGTACAGAATGTTAACCAGTTTAACAGATTATGGTACTGTTAATCAGCTTGGTACATAGTTTTAGACAACATAGTATGGAGGGTTAAAAAGCATAGTACAGAATGTTAACCAGTTTAACAGATTATGGTACTGTTAATCAGCTTGGTACATATTTTTAGACAACATAGTATGGAGGGTTAAAAAGCATAGTACAGAATGTTAACCAGTTTAATAGAGTATGGTACTGTTAATCAGCTTTGTACATAGTTTTAGACAACATAGTATGGAGGGTTAAAGAGCATAGTACAGAATGTTAACCAGTTTAATAGAGTATGGTACTGTTAATCAGCTTTGTACATAGTTTTAGACAACATCATACAGAGGGTTAAAAAGCATAGTACAGAATGTTAACCAGTTTAACAGATTATGGTACTGTTAATCAGCTTTGTACATAGTTTTAGACAACATAGTATGGAGGGTTAAAAAGCATAGTACAGAATGTTAACCACTTTAATAGAGTATGGTACTGTTAATCAGCTTTGTACATAGTTTTAGACAACATCATACAGAGGGTTAAAGAGCATAGTACAGAATGTTAACCAGTTTAATAGAGTATGGTACTGTTAATCAGCTTTGTACATAGTTTTAGACAACATCATACAGAGGGTTAAAGAGCATAGTACAGAATGTTAACCAGTTTAATAGAGTATGGTACTGTTAATCAGCTTTGTACATAGTTTTAGACAACATAGTATGGAGGGTTAAAGAGCATAGTGCAGAATGTTAACCAGTTTAATAGAGTATGGTACTGTTAATCAGCTTTGTACATAGTTTTAGACAACATCATACAGAGGGTTAAAGAGCATAGTACAGAATGTTAACCAGTTTAACAGATTATGGTACTGTTAATCAGCTTTGTACATAGTTTTAGACAACATAGTATGGAGGGTTAAAAAGCATAGTACAGAATGTTAACCAGTTTAATAGAGTATGGTACTGTTAATCAGCTTTGTACATAGTTTTAGACAACATCATACAGAGGGTTAAAGAGCATAGTACAGAATGTTAACCAGTTTAATAGAGTATGGTACTGTTAATCAGCTTTGTACATAGTTTTAGACAACATCATACAGAGGGTTAAAGAGCATAGTACAGAATGTTAACCAGTTTAATAGAGTATGGTACTGTTAATCAGCTTTGTACATAGTTTTAGACAACATCATACAGAGGGTTAAAGAGCATAGTACAGAATGTTAACCAGTTTAATAGAGTATGGTACTGTTAATCAGCTTTGTACATAGTTTTAGACAACATCATACAGAGGGTTAAAGAGCATAGTACAGAATGTTAACCAGTTTAATAGAGTATGGTACTGTTAATCAGCTTTGTACATAGTTTTAGACAACATCATACAGAGGGTTAAAAAGCATAGTACAGAATGTTAACCAGTTTAATAGAGTATGGTACTGTTAATCAGCTTTGTACATAGTTTTAGACAACATCATACAGAGGGTTAAAAAGCATAGTACAGAATGTTAACCAGTTTAATAGAGTATGGTTACTGTTAATCAGCTTTGTACATAGTTTTAGACAACATCATACAGAGGGTTAAAGAGCATAGTACAGAATGTTAACCAGTTTAACAGATTATGGTACTGTTAATCAGCTTGGTACATAGTTTTAGACAACATAGTATGGAGGGTTAAAGAGCATAGTACAGAATGTTAACCAGTTTAATAGAGTATGGTACTGTTAATCAGCTTTGTACATAGTTTTAGACAACATCATACAGAGGGTTAAAAAGCATAGTACAGAATGTTAACCAGTTTAATAGAGTATGGTACTGTTAATCAGCTTTGTACATAGTTTTAGACAACATCATACAGAGGGTTAAAGAGCATAGTACAGAATGTTAACCAGTTTAATAGAGTATGGTACTGTTAATCAGCTTTGTACATAGTTTTAGACAACATCATACAGAGGGTTAAAAAGCATAGTGCAGAATGTTAACCAGTTTAATAGAGTTTAGTACTGATAATTAGCTTAATAGGTAGTTTTAGACAACAAAGTACAGAGCTAAAGTGCATAGTGCAGAGACCATGTTGAAAACAACCTTGACAAAGAGTTAAAGAGCTCTGATTTTAAAGGTCAAGTCAGGTGGTCAGCTTATCTATCTATCTAGACAAATAGTCCAATCAGTAGTACACCGTTTTCAGCAGTGTGGTACAAATTATTAAAAAGAATAATACATAATGTTGACCACCATAGCACAAGGCACTAAACATCATAGTACAGAGTATCAAACTACATAATATTAGATAAGAGTACAGAGAATTTGTTTTCTTTTTTTTTTCGGTTTGGGTGGCATTCCAGAAGTTGGCAGTATAGAAATGAAAAAAACGTTTTTCTACGCTCGGCAATCCCACCTTCTTTATTGTTGTCTCATTATTATGTGCACATGTATCTGGTACATAAACTGGTGTACCCCATCATTCCCTCATATGCTTGAAAATGGCATAAGAATCTATACCGAAACATCTCCATTGTAGAATTGAAAAAGTTGATCATCCACAGGTTTTGTCATCTCTAAAGTAGAGACAGCTGAATAACATTGTACAGAGAATTAAATAACATGGTACAGTGAATTAAGTAACATGGTACAGTGAATTAAGTAACATGCTACAGTGAATTAAGTAACATGCTACAGTGAATTAAATAACATGCTACAGTGAATTAAATAACATGGTACAGTGAATTAAATAACATGGTACAGTGAATTAAGTAACATAATACAAATCAATAAATGACATACAGGATATGTAGTCAGCAGAACCTGTTTTCCTGCTTGTTGATGTGATGTCACACACAACCAAACCAATTGATAAAACCTGCATAAACTTCTATTCCATTTCACGAGAAAAACACCATAAAGTGATAGTAAACATGCTGTTCAATACCAGGAAAGCAAGTGTTTATATCTTACCATGTAATCAGCACTCCCAACATGGCTTTGATTTATATATTTATTTATCTCAGACTTTTACCATCGACAGGATAACAACCAAAGGCCATGTTAACAACTTCCCTACATCTCATTGTCAGAATTGAGGCCGTCCAATCATGTTTATCTAGTTACATGTTATGGTGTAGTATAGGTTTATTACCTAGTCTGTCCAGGATGGCGCTGGAGGCGCGAGAAATGGTAACTGAGCTGTTGGGAGCATGCGATAACGCCTGTATCACATACCTGAGGCTGAATTAATGGATGGTTCTTTACAACCATTCCATTACCTGTAATGCATACGCCTACAACATTGCAACAATGTTTGTTATTTTGATATTTACAGCTCAGTATTATGAAATATGAGATGGTTTTAGTTTCCATCACATTTTATTGTTTGTAGTGTAGGAAATCACAGCAAATCTTTGAAAATCCCTGAAAAGTATCCATGATTGATCAAGATAGAGGATGTTGTTCATTTATCTACTCAGTCATTACCTTCTTAAAAAATCTGAAGTTGAGCTAAATACATATCTAAAGCATGAATGCAGTTCTGGTATTTTTTTAGCATTATTAAAATGTGTCCATCTTGCAAAGACTAGACCAGATTCATGCTAAACATAGGGAGAGCAAGGTAAGACCTTTTTATTAGCTTACAATTTTTATAAAAAAAATTATTTTGGCAGTGTTAAAAAATTCTTCAGTGACATATACCTCTTTTTTAACGTAACCCTTTACAAGTGTGCCAAAAAACTTGTTCGTTGAAATGTGATAAAATGCATAATATTTGATTCTCTCTGCACTGACGTCATGTTTAATTACAGTTCAATATACAAAGAAAAAATGAAGGAGATATTTTGTGGCACAGCTGTGGCATGTTTGAAGCATGAATTAGATTTGACTGACAAAAAAATAACCAAAATAGGTAAATGGCAAATTTTGTGCCAATGTAGTGTATCCTCATATCTCCATTGTCAGTTCATACAGCTTATTATTACTGTACCAGACAAAGCTACCATTCCTTAAATGTGATGTTTAATCTTGCAGATATTTGCTACACTTGAACAATCGTCACGTTCAATTTCACGTTCATCTCATGAGTATAAGCACATAGACCTAAATTTTAAATATGGCTTTCATATTGATTTGGGTGAAATATCTGCAAATTTTCCACCATATTTTTTCTGTTCTCATACTTTGAAAATATTTTCCATAATATTCAGTTACCTCTTCTATACAGCTTTTCCATAACAAGTTGAAAATACTGATCTAATTGTTTGAATAAAATATATATTTTCATCATTAATCCTTTGTCTATGCAGCTGTTAATGTAAAAATGTTTCGCCAAATGAATTCATTAATATAAAAATTCTGAATCACAAAGGAAATGACATGGAAAAATCAAGAAGCATTGCCAAGAGTCGAATATCAGACTAGTGCTGAGGATTACGTTGACACGCTGTGTTCCAAACATCAGACAAAAATATGAAATCTCCCTTACAAGGAATTATCGTCATCTGATGTTTTGCAAACAACCTTCTCTGACATCTAGACACCTTTTATTTATCCAAAACAAAATGTTGACATTTTTGCCCCAAAACAAGCATTTGCCCAAGGCTGCTTGTTTACAGATGTAAAGTTTACATGCAGTCACTGATTGAAACATGTTTTAAACTTTCATTTGAAATTATTTTAAAAGTTTCTATTTAGGAAAGAAACCCAAATTTATTTGTTATTACTGCTTTGCAAAACAAAATAGTATAGTCCAACATATTAACATTAATTGATTAATTGTTATATGTATAACAGCCTTTAATCATGCTACATGGTGGGTGGGGGTTAATGCGGGGGGTTGGGGGGATGGGATGTTTGTGAATTGGATGAGTCAGCTTTCAGGTTAAGAGATGTAAATAAGTACTGACTGAGATCTTTGTGTAGCTGCCACAATGGCGTAATATGATGTTTTTCTGTTTTTCTGAGTAGTATCATATTTTATTGTTCATATTATTCGTTTTCCTTTCTTTTTTGATGTTGTTGTTTTGCAGAATTGGCTGCTAAGGCACCACCATTCCATGTAGTTTGACAATGTCATTACTCTTTCATTGATTGAGAACATGGACGGCAATAGTTGAGTCAGACATACCATGGGGACCAACACATGCTGTGTAGGGCTAAACATGACTACATGTATTTTTTAGGAATTAATTATACTCGTGAAACAGCTGTTGGATTTGTTTTCAGAACTAGTTTCTGTATTTACCGAATATAAGGTTTGTTTTGTTTAGCTTCATGTAGATGTATAACATATGTTGTCAGGAGAATGTCATATATAAATACATAATGTTCTTTTTACAATTTGGTCAAAGGTAACAAACTTCATGTATAACTAAAAAGTACAAGAACATGCACTTTAAGAAATTGTAATTTCAAATATAACATTTTTATGTTACATTTTATCACTTTATTAAAAGCATTTTCTATTTACAGAAATTTGGTGGAAGTTACTTTGAGCAAATTGACAGCCCACTATGATAGACTCAGCCTCAAAATGTGCACTAGAATTTGTACTTAACAAAAAATGCTATCCTGACTATAACATTTGTTGAACATCATGTAGATATGACATGTTTTGTAGGGGAAATATTACAAAGATACAAAATGTGATGATGGGAGAAAAGTGTATAGATACGACATGTGTTGTTGAGGAATATTATTCAGATATCATGGCCATTGTACATTTTGTTGCTAGGGGTATATTTCATGTACATGTATGTACAGCACATCTTGTTTAGGTAAACATAATACAGAATGTTAAACGGAATATCATCTGAATATCATTAAAGTTGTTTGGAGAAAATGTTGTGAATATTGTGGCAATACAACATGTGTTCTTTGGGGAATATCATGTAAATATCATACATCTTTGGGAGAATATCATACAGAAATGACATGAGCTGTTGGAAGGAAATCATGTTGTCAAAATGCATGTCATACAGATAAAACAGCACTTTTGATGGGGAGAATGTTGTGTAAATAAACAACACCTGTTGTTAAGGGATTTATTTTTTCCGTGTAACAGCGCATTCTGTTGATATGGGATGCGTTGTTTGGAAGACAAGATACTGAGTCATTTGGTGTAATGGCAATGTTCAGCTAAAGTAGAATACATAAACCATTATGAGTTGAAACTGTATGCCAGCATACCGATATTAATGCAGTAATCATCAGAACTGTAACACATTTACTCTTTTTATTTTTGAAGTTAAGAAACAATGTCTATCACCCTGTTTTATAACCTGTTTGACTATGAGTTTTTACTCTGTAAGAAAACAGACTGCTTTATGAATAATTGTGTCTGGTTTATTCCCATTAATGATGTACAATGTAGATTTTGTGATCTCATTCTTGTCTGTGGCCATATATATGTACATATATAAAGATATATTCGGAAGGAGCATTTTCCGGGAGTCCCAAGATGGCCAGAGCTCATCTCTTACAGGACAAACTTGACTCTGTAATGGGTTTCTTACCTAACTGAATAACATCCGGACAAAAATATCTCTCATATTGGAAGAGGCATCAAGGTTGACTTAACATAAAGGAAAGATTGCAAAAGAAATATTTTTAGTGTCGTTACCAGACAGAAAGAGGATGAAATCTCATGAACATCTTAGAGCCATTTTGTGTTAATAAAGTTGGGAAAACAGATTTATTATTGAATTTCATTCCTCAGTCCATTCTCCAAACTCACTTATAAGACATTGGAAATTCCAATATTCTCTTGATAAGATGAAAGATGACTGATGCTGTGAGGGTATGAGAGGGAGGATGAAGTTGAACATGAAAATTCACTCCTGTCTGATTGTACCCCAGGTTCTCCTTGACAAAACGTGAAAAAGGGAGCATGTCATGGGCATTTGTGGCCCAGGTCCTTGTTAAACATCTTCTAGCTGATTGTGCCCCAGATTCTCATTGACATAATCTTGTGAAGGGACCATCTCCTAGCTGATTGTGCCCCAGATTCTCATTAACATAATCTTGTTAAGGGACCATCTCCTAGCTGATTGTTCACCAGATTCATGTTAACATAATCTTGTGAAGG
Organism: Haliotis asinina; assembly: GCF_037392515.1. Classification (NCBI taxonomy): domain Eukaryota; kingdom Metazoa; phylum Mollusca; class Gastropoda; order Lepetellida; family Haliotidae; genus Haliotis; species Haliotis asinina. The sequence continues at coordinate 10,271,318 of NC_090294.1, read as the reverse complement.
GACCATCTCCTAGCTGATTGTGCCCCAGATTCTCATTAACATAATCTTGTTAAGGGACCATCTCCTAGCTGATTGTTCACCAGATTCATGTTAACATAATGTTGTGAAGGGACCATCTCCTTGCGGACTGTGCCTGAAGTTTTCTCATTAACACAACCTTATGAATTGACCATATCTTTGGTGTTTGTGCCCAAGATTCTGATTAACACAATCTTGGGAAGAGACCATCTCCTTACTGATTGTTAATCAGATTAACATGTTAACATATTCTTGGGAAGGGACCTTTTCCTTGCCAATTGTGCCCTAGATTCTCATTAACATAATCTTGTGAAGGAACCATCTTCTAGCTGATTGTGCCCCAGATTCTCATTAACATAATCATGGGAAGGGACCATGTCCTTGCTGATTGTGCCCCAGATTTTCAATAACACAACCTTGGGAAGGGACCATCACCTTGCTCTCAGGTCCTGGTTTGTATAAGTGAATAGTGATATATGAATTAGTATTTTAATATTTACCGCTAACATGACACCAACCATCATCATCAATGAGAAACTTACAAAGCAGGGTTTCATCAGCAGCAGCAGCAGCAACACTCACTCACTCACTCACTCACTCACTCACTCACTCACTCACTCACTCACTCACTCACTCACTCACTCACTCACTCATATGATGTGTTTTTGTGTTTCAGCCTCATGACGGCTCATCCAGAGGTTCCAGCCCAGTGACCATGATCTCCGTCAACGAAGGGGGCAAACAGTCATCAAAGCAGCGGCGGACACCAAGTCCGATACGAAAGGTCAGATCTGAGATGCAGAAGACAGCTTCCAGTGATCCGACTCTCAACCAGATTCCAAGAGGAAGTCCAACTCCAGGATTTCGACCTCGCAGCCTCACTTTCAGTTTCACAAACAGATACCGGTCACGTCGTAGACGAATGTCGCTTGGGTGTAAAACTGGCGACAATAAAACTAATTCCATCACCCACTCAACTCAGCTGTCCTTTTTGGACTTTGTGGACTTGTTTAAAGCATTTGGACTTCGGTGCCGCAAGGACTTGAAAGAACTTTTTGAACAATTTGCTGTTACCAAGTCAACAGGAATGGAAATGCCTTCTGTGAAGCACCCTCCATACATTCCAAGTCCCAGAGATATGTGTAAGCGCAAACTTAGATGACATTTTTATCCCCCAAGCATGTAGTTCGGAGGGATATAGTCAACTCCTTTCTGTCTGTCCGTCCATCCGTAATCATTTTGTTTCTGGCGCATAACTCCAACCATTCAATATCTTTCAACAAAACCTAGCTCATATATCAAACAGCACCTAACATGGTTCCTTTTGCTATTTCCAGAGTTTTGTCTTTTAATTTTTCTTGGTTTCTATGGAAATGATTTTAACTTAATCTCAAAGTCGTTTCTGGACCACAACTGAAAAACTGTTCAAAATCTTTCAACGAAACTTGGTAGATATATCAAACATAAGTTAAAATCATGCCTTTTGCTATTTGCTGACTTTTTATTTTTCTTTGTTTCTAAGAAAACAATTCAGACTTAGTCTCAAAAGGGAGGGATGGGATTGTTTCCAGAGCACAACTGGGAACCATTTGATATCTCTCAACAGATCTTGGCAGATATATGAGGCTGATCTTGAAGCTTTTTTTCCATTTACAGATATATGATATTTATATCTTTCATGACTTCCATGGCACCAATTCAAACTTAGTCTGGTAACACATCATGTAACTGTCACATGCTTTGTCCTTTCAAATGTGTAGGGGCCAGGGGGATATGTCATCTTCTGTTGACCCTTGTTTCAAGTTTGTTTGAAACATTTTTTTTCACAAATGCGGTACTTGCATATGATTATCTTAAAGTATAGGAGTTCTGTCATCATAGCATTTTGAAGCATTTTCACTATTTTTGCTTCACAGTATAACTGACCTGATCTAGCAAACTTAACATCATAAAACAGAGGTTTGTCCTCAAGGGTGAACTTGAAGTACATCTACAGACCAGTAGTTTGTCCTCAGTGGTGAACTTGAAACATGCAGAGATCAGTAGTTTGTCCTCAGTGGTGAACTTGAAACATGCAGAGATCAGTAGCTTGTCCTCAGTGGTGAACTTGAAACATGTAGATATCAGTAGCTTGTCCTCAGTGGTGAACTTGAAACATGTAGATATCAGTAGCTTGTCCTCATTGGTGAACTTGAAACATGTAGATATCTGAGTAGCTTGTCCTCAGTGGTGAACTTGAAGATGAAACCTGTACCAGCTTAACACTTCTGTGTAAACACAGTTTATTTGCTTGGTATTTCTTTATTTCCTGGCATTTTCTTCAGTTAATACCTCCCCCATTTGTTCATTAGGAACACAATTATTCTATTTCCTATACATGCCTCCACAAACACAAGCTAATAGCTGCACAAACAAATGCAATTAACTTGACTGCCACAAGTCGGACCATGTGGTAGAAATTGACAAGTGTTTGAGCAGATATTGTATGATAAATTTAGTGTGATTGAGCCACCTCACAATCAAACAACAGGTTTGTCTGCCTCTATTGTTCAAGTGAATGGTAAGTGGATTGATATTCCCTGTCAGCGGATTGATATTCCCCATGAGTGGATTGATATTCCCCATGAGTGGATTGATATTCTATGTCAGTGGATTGATATTCTATGTCAGTGGATTGATATTCTATGTCAGTGGATTGATATTTCCATTTGTGAATTGTTATTCCTCATAAGAGGACTGATGTTACATGTCACTAGGTTGATATTCTCCATCAGTGGATTGTTATTCCCTGTTGGTGGTTGTTATTCCCCATCTGTTGATTGATCTTCTGTGTCAGTGGAGTGATAATTCCCTGTCAGTGAATTGATATTCCCTGTCAGTGAATTGTTACTCCCTGTCAGTGGATTGATATTCCCCAACTGTAGATTGTTATTCCCTGTCAGTGGAATGACATTGTCAGTGGATTGATATTCCGTGTCAGTGAACTGATATTCCCCATCAGTGGACTGACATCCCTGTCAGTAGATTAGTACTCCCCATTAGTGGATTTATATTGCATGTCTATGGATTGATAAGCCCCATTGCATTGAAGGATATACTTGTTATCCTGCCCTAAGTTACAAGAATGTATATCAGTGTGCCTGTTAAAGATGGCATCCCCCTGATAAAATTAACAAATATTCGCTACCACAAACCAGCTCCAAGCCACAGTTCTTGACTTTCCTGTGTTGAAAAAATGGTGTTCCAAAAATGTGAAAAAAAGATACCTTTAAGATAATGCATTAAACATCAGTTCTGTTGAAAACACAATTGCTGCATGTAGATTGGGACATTTTCAATTGGGAATGAATTTCCGGCAGATTTTCTTCATTGAGTTAAAGTTGAGACACTTCAGGCAGCATCATCCATAAATTGAAGATGGTCAAGATACAAATACTGATATCATCACATTGTTACTTCTCCTTCACTTTTGGAAGGTTGTTTTTTCATGATATTACACTTTAATACATTGTACCAGAAAATCGTATGGTAACACTCAGACAGGCATGTTCAAATACTTTTAATGTTTGAAAAACCTGCCCCAAAATTGAATTAAGTTGTTGAGTGTATTAAGGCAAGAGATAATCAGATAGAACAATGTCTTACAGGTTTTGAATTTCAGCATGTTAGGAGAATGACCTGAGCTCAAAACCATGCCTTTCAGTTAGAATCTATCATGCGGTTTCATTGTGTGTTAGTATACTTAACACAATCATGTATTTTCTAATTCAATTTCCTCTGGCTGAGCACAATGTCAAGAATGCCAAACCATGACGCCACAGCTCTTGCTTGAGAATAATAGATCACTCGGGATGTGGGCGGAAATGTCCAATAACAAGATGGAGAATGATGGTTATCACTCTCCATCACTGAACTAATCCATGCTTGCTTGTATCACATGACCACACGAGACAGAGCAACGTGACTCCGAGATGGCCATGACCATGTCTGTGTCAGGATGTAATAAGATGTCTTCCAGGCAACTAGTGATGTATCACTGGCTATGAGGGCGTTCTCAGTCAGTTGTTTAGTTGAGGATGAATAAATCTTACTTCAAGTACGAGTGTTACTATCGTAATAGAAATATCTTGCTTGTCAGTAAGTTCATGTATTTATGCTAGAATGCTGAACCACTTGTTTGTTCAAAGGTTTATCTGATGATTTGTGAAGAAATCAATACTTTTTGGAATGGTGTTCAGAAACTTATTGCCATATAGGAGAGTCAATGGCCAATAGTTGTGGGTCATGTTGCTGAAAATAGGATGAGATCTGGTCTGGATTCTTGAACATCAAGACCATCAAACAGGAGTTTGAGAATATCTGATGGATGATATTTGAAGCAATAAGCCTACCAAAGAGGTTAGGAAGTTATTTAGGGAAATTAGGATGTTTTAGTTCAGATGTATCCTGCAGCTCAGCTTGTTGCAGTGTCTAGATATATTGATCTTGAGATACAAAATGAGTACAAAATACGGCTCCCAGGTTTCATCGATTTTAAGGTTACATTGTGTCATATTACACCAATCACTCACCACTGTTCTATTACTATCACTTCAATGAAACTCTTGACATTGACAGAGTGTGAAACATAATTGATAAATCATGGTTACATCATTGACACTTCACTGAAGCATCTTTGACACTTGTTTTCTTGAAACATATTTCATATTGAAGCATCCTTGACACTTCATTGAGGCATTGTTTACCCTTTACTGACACATCCCTGAAACATCTTTGATACTTTGTTGCTTAAATCATTGAAACATCTCAGACACATACCTGCCTGACAATGATAAAAGAATTTGTTTAAAAAAATGCACCACCTGAATAAAGAGGTTGTTCGTCCATGAAGTTGGTACTTTTCTGACTCTCCAGTTTTCAAAAATGCCACTCATTGAAAACATCCTTGACACTACATTGAAGTATTACTGACACTTGATTAAACACTGTTGGCAATTCATTAAAATGTCATAGGCACTTCACTGCACAGGCTGCACTTAAGCTGCACCAATAGTACGGTGATGGATGTCCTTGGTGTGTTCATAAAATATAACCTGTGTAAGAGTGTTTTCCACAGATGTGATAACAGTGCTAAATACACAAGATCTCATATTAAATAACCAACTCTGCCTTGCAGTTCTTGATTGCCTCAGTCTGTTGAAAAAATAATATTGCACAAATGCACAAATAGGCTGTCTGCATTAATCAGTAATGTTGAGAGCATGGTCATTACGGACATATTCAATTGTAATAATAGACACAAGTACACTTGATATCCTGGAAAAAGCACTAAAACATTAAGAGTTATTTCCTTGGCATCTTCCATAATATTAAAGCATTATTATTATCATTTATTCCACAGGTGTAATAACACGTAACAATGCACTAGATCTCACCCAGGACAACCAACAGCGCCGCACAATCTGCGATGTCCTTGCCGTCTCAAGCATCATCTCCAACTTCGCTGGGGTGGAGACAACGCCAACCAAGTGCATGGGTCTGCGAGAGTTTCACCAGTTCCTCGAGGACTACCAGGAGGAGGCATATGATGATGATGAGATCATTGAGTTGATCCAACGGCATGAACCAGATTCCATGTTGCGAGACCGCTGTTGTCTGTCATTTGAGGGATTCGCTAAGTTCCTCATGGACAAGGATAACTTTGCATATCTGCCTGAAAAGACCAAGCACAATGATGAGGTAAGGAATCATTGGTTATGGATAATGAACAATGGTTACTTCATGGGATTACTTGTATCCTAAACACAACATACAGTCACCATTTTGGTGTTTTGACTGCTACTAGTGCTTATGCCAGATGCAAGTTTCAAAGAGCCTTATAAAATATGGAATAGTTTCTAAACGGATCATGTCACCTGTGTCAGATACATTATGGTTTGGAATTACACTTCATCCTTTTGTTTGAGGGTAAATTTGAGCTTGTTTCTTTATGAAACATTGAACTAAGTTGGCAAGATTACAAGATTCCAATTAATTCATGTGACCACCAATGATTCTTTAACTAGGGATATGGTTGGCCCACAGGATACTGTGATAAGTTATTGCTAATGAGATGATTCTGTGTCAAAATCCACTGATCATGGGTTCAAATCCCAGGTTCCATACGAAGCTTGGTGTGATGACACCATCCTCATGCTTTTGTTTCACCAATGTGGTAACTGTATATGTTGTCTCTATTCCACCACAGTTTGTTCTTTTCTCCACAATCAAGTTATCTGACTGTTCTGTATTGTTGAAATAACTCCCCTCACTCACTCTCTGTTTCAGGATATGGACCATCCTCTCCCTCATTACTACATTGCCTCATCTCACAACACATATCTCACTGGACATCAGCTCAAGGGGGAGTCATCTGTTGATCTCTACAGTCAGGTCAGTATATATGATTCAGGGGTCATTAGAATTGTGTCATGACATATGTATGGTTTGCTAGTTAAATAAAGTTGTAAAAGCAACATTGGTCAAAGCAAAGGCATATTTCAAACGCCATAATATTTGTTTTCCTCTGCAATCCTTCTGAGTGTTAATCTTTCATCTTGATATGTTTCATTATGAAAGGCACCTTGGTGAAGGTCTTCAATAAGAATGCATTTTGCAAGGGGTATTAAAATGGACTCTGTCCATGCACATTTGTTTTTTCCAGAGCATAACTTTCAAACTCTTCAATGTTTCTTCACCAAACTTGGCACATAGATATATGTGGTGGTCTACTGGTGCCATTTGGTGATTTTGGATTTCTAAATAAAATATTTTTTGAGTTTCCATGGCAACATTTTTGACACAGACTGAACGTACTCTTTTTGGGAGCAGAACTATAATACCATGCAATATTTCTTCACTAAAGTTGGTACATAGATAGATCTTGTGGTCCACTGGTGCCTTTTGGTAGTTTGGATTTCTGAATAAAACTTTTTTGTTTGTGTTTCCACAGCAACAATTTTGGCTCTAACTGAATTTGGAGGTAGTGCTCCTTTCTGGAGCTGAACTTTGAACTTTTTCAGGATTCTTCTTCCACTTTGCTATGTACACACCAAAACATTTGACATGCTTATAGTTTATAGACATCTTCATGAAGAATATTTTGCCTTTGTGGGAGATACTGATGACTTTTTATACTGTCATTATACACTGGGTGCAGGTGCTGCTGATGGGGTGTCGGTGTGTGGAGCTGGACTGCTGGGATGGAGATGATGGGGCACCGATCATATACCATGGACATACACTCACAACAAAGATCTCATTCAAGGTACGTAGATGCAGGAGTTAGAGGAGGCAGAGGTGGAGTGTGGAGGGCAAGTATTGATGAGTCAGAGACTGAGCGTGAGAGTCAATAAATATGATGGTCGCTGAATATGACACTGTCACAGTTGGTGAGAGTGAAGGAGGGAGTGAATAAGCTTAAGAATGCATGAATGTATAAATCTGACAGTGAATGAGTGAAAGTGAATAGTTCAGTGAATGAGTGAGTGAGTGAGCATTAAACAGCAAGAGTGAGCATGGAAATGAGTGAATGTCACAGTGAGGTGAGGTTGGACTGAACATGAAGTATGAGTAGGACAATGTGTGAGAGTGTGTGAGAGTGTGTGAGAGTGTGTGAGGTGACAGCCAGTAGATAGTTGAGTTTATATGTGTGTGAGGGATGGTATTTGTTAGAACTATATTTTCAATCATTTAATCACCTAGGGTGTTGCTGAAGCCATCAACCGAAGTGCTTTTGTGACGTCCCCATACCCTGTCATCCTGTCCATAGAGAACCATTGCTCCATACCACAGCAACAGAAGATGGCACAGATATTCACAGTAAGATATGACACCATGATGTCTTGATGCTGTATGTAGCGATAGCGGTGCTTACCATTCTTCCATTCCTGGTGATCACAAATCAGCCAATCCATATACCTGATACATTTAGACACATATTGAATTGAACACAGCCAGATTGTGAGGTGTCAAGAATAAAGTTAGTCTGACAGTTGCTTTTCAAGAACATCATAAGCATTTCTAAAAGTTGAGTTTCATAGCTAGGCAGAGAGTTTGGTTATAAGAACAGAGCTAGTCAGAGAGTTGGGTTTCAAGAACAGCTAGTCAGAGAGTTTAGTTATAAGAACAGAGCTAGTCAGAGAGTTGGGTTTCAAGAACATAGCTAGTCAGAGAGTTAGGTTTCATGAGCAGAGCTAGTCAGAGAGTTTGGTTATAAGAACAGAGCTAGTCAGAGAGTTGGGTTTCAAGAACATAGCTAGTCAGAGATTTGTGACTTTTATCTAACAGGTTAACATTTCAGCTTATTGGATGAACGTATGTTACAACAGTTTCATACTGTGTTGTCTTACAATCTACTGCTGTTTCAGAGTGTGTTTGGTGACAAGCTGGTGACCAAGTTTCTGTTTGACTCGGACTTTTGCGAGGATCCACAGTTACCATCACCGAACCAGCTGAAGTACAAGATCCTCATCAAGAACAAGAAGATCAGGGACCCTGAGAGCACCGCAGCCATCAAGAAGGTAGCAACATCTACATACTTATCATGGAGCTTTCATTCACCATGATCAACAAGTAGCATGTTTCTTGTTATTCTATCATAAAATAGATGTTAATAAGCAGGTAACATTAAAGAATTTCAGGTTAATGAATGTCGTAAAGTTACAAACTCTTTGTAGATTGAGCTCAGAATATCAAGGGAAGCTTAAACTAAGACCTTAAAACTTGCTATCAGCGTATCATTTGTCTCCATTAATGTTCCAAAAGATAAAGTTACAAGATATACTTGTCATGACTGAAACAAATGTGATACATGCAAGAGAGTTATTTCCCTTTTTTACCCCAATCATTTGAAATGAGTTAGATGAGATATCATCTTGCTGATTCCTGACTCTAATGAAGTGTTTGTTATAGCTTCCTGTGCAGTCTCGGACATCCAGCATGGCATCATCTGAAAGTACTTCCATCAATGACTTCGATGACGATGATGATGAAGATGAGGATGAAGACGATGTTACTGATGGTGGGTGGAATAAATGAATAAACTTAAGTTTAAACTCACTTAAACACAAGAAACTGGGTTTGCAACTCTTTGACAGTATTCCATTTATATCATGGCTTGTCAGCTTAATGTTAGAGAAGATGCCTTAGTGATGCAGGCGTAAGATAGTAACCACTTTATTGAAACCATTTGCATAAATAATTGCATTTGAACAAGTTTATCATTAGGGCTGCAATGAATGCACAAGGAGATGTATATTATATATATCATGAATACTGGGTAATAAATAAGCATACTGGACAGCCAATACAGTAAACGGTCAATAGTTTATATGTTATTCAAAAAATCTCAATGAAGGAATGACATTGTCATATGATAGTGTTTGATATTAATGTCAAAATAAATTTACATTAATGTTGGCTAGTATACATTTTCTATGTCTTGTTTAGATAAGAACAACAGCAAGCAAATAAAAATACTAGTAATATTTCAAATTTGTTCTATTCTCTTCATCACGAAAAACAAATTGAATTGAAAGGATACTGTTAGATTCACTGAATATGTGAGTGAATCATAACAGTTATACAATCAAATCTTGTTAATCCGACATCATCCAATGCACAGCAAAGTGTCGGATAATTGAGAATGTTGGAAAAAACAAGTGAGACTTAATTATGTTTATTCAATTTGTTGCCAAGAAAAGCATTGGATAAAGTCTATTGTTGGATAAACAGAGGTCAGATTAATGAGACTTGACTGTATTTACCATCATTCAGCAATGGTGAGGGAGAGACTAAGCTCAAGAGAGTTATGAACTGAGGCAAGTATGAAAACACCTTTTGATGATTGTCTCCCTTGTCTGTCCAGCTGTGAAGGAACTGAGGCGGTCTGTGGACAGCCAGGACAGCCCAACACCGGACCCGGAGGACAAGAGCAAGATGCAGTCACGACAGAGGATGGACTCCTTTGGTGAACTTGGTCCCAGGTAAGACAGTGCTGAAATGATCTCATCCCTTGTTACAACAGGTCACTCCCTCATATGTCATCAGAAATGGCTAACAGGATCAGATGGTCAGATTTGCTGATTTGGCAGACACGTGTCATAGTATCACTATTGTGTAGATTTGATTATTTACAGACTGTTGCCTTTTAGCTGGAAGATTGCTTAGAGCAGCTTTAAACAACAAACAAACAAGGCATTCTCCTCCCCGTTTGTATCCTCCCACTCTCATCTACAATATGTTTAATTTATAAATGCCTTACATGAAGTTAACTTTATAAAATAACCAAATATTTGTGCGTTTTGGATTAGAGACCTTCAGTATTTTCATAACAATTTTTTTTAAATCACTGCCCAGTTTCGGAGGAAAATGTTTCAAAGGAACAATAGTTATGTTGTCAGCAGCTGCAGTACATTTGATGAAGCTCAAAACCACTGGCTTGTTCGTTTCCCAGGCAACACTCTGAATCTTTTGGGGAGAAGCAACGTCCCAAGAGCCACCCTGAACTGGACTGGCATTTTGATGAAGACATCCATGATTTGAAAACACCACCTAAAGTCAAGGCCAAGAAAACTAGTCAGATAGCCAAAGAATTGTCTGATCTAGTTGTGTACACTCAGGCAGTCAAGTTTAGAGGTATGTCAATGATGAATGATGCCAGTGTATATATTACATTACTTAATCAGAGATGCACACCCCTCCCTCCCCCGAAGTGTTGCAAGTAGTAGTCCCAAGGGTCAGAATTAGTTTGACCATAAAATTAGCAGTCCACTAAATACTTAAAATTGTGATTGAGTCTGAGAAAGATAGTATAACACTAATCAAAAGAGAACTTTTAATTTCATATAATAAGAATTCCAACGTCAGATTTCCAAATTATCAGCATTACATTACTACTTCTGGTCCATTTTCGGCACATATGTATTTTATTGATGAAAGTATATGTGTTGACCTGTAAATCTGAATTTTAATTAATTTTCTTTGAATTTCATAGAATTTGTAGTGCAGATGTATTGGTGTAGTTTGAGGTTGACATCTCTACTTAATACATAATGTCTTCATGTGACTATGTCATTTGTGTTGTTAATGATTAATGATATTATTACTTGGTACTTAGATATGATATTAATTATGGAGTATCTTAAATATATGCATTAATGAACTAATAACTGTCAGTTTTAAATACAATTTATGTAAACTTGTTGTCATGTGTTGGTCTATATGAATGTTTGTAAATTTATCAAGGTCTATCCTTGAGTCCAAACACATCCCTGAAACAGAAGAAGGGGGCTACACGGAAAAGCATCCTGACAAGTGGCCTTGGCAACAGTCCAAGTACACCAACCCTCATCAACTCTGGTAACATCTTCCTCACAACTACCTGGATATTATCAGGACATGAACTGACAATGAATAACAAAATATGGCAATGAATAAAATAATGTACTTGCAACTTGGAATGAAAGTCACTGCGGCAAACAAAACATGATAATATAATACTGTGAGTGAAACTGTGTTTCTTGACCCTGACCTCCTTTCACAAAGCACTAAGGTGATCATAAGTTACTAAGTATTAGTGCAATGTTAAAGAATGAGAGTTAAGGTTAACCTTAGTAAAGGTTGCTTCATGAAAGGAGGCCCTGATTGGCAAAACACTATCTGTGGTTTAACCAGTTAGCAATATCATAGTGACTATTTACATCTTAACATATTTTCTGCTTCAGGTGAGAAAGTGGATCTCATCATCCCTGCATCAATACCGCGCATCAAGAAATGTGATGGCACCCCAGCCTGCTATCTGGTGTCTTCCCTTAATGAGAACAAGGCCAAACAATTGTGTCGGAGAAACCCCCTTGGTGTCATCAAATAACCTTTCTCAGAATTTTACTCAAATATTGGCAATGTGTTTTGGTCAAGTTTATAGCTTCTCTTTATTTGTGTGCTAAATATTTAGGAGTATTCCCACTGATACATACAAAATATTGCACATATTTTAAATGAAACATTTTTAAGATTTGATGCAGCCTTATAAATATAGCAAAAAATGCTATGCTAATTTTTAGATTGATTTGTCCATTTCAAATGAAGTACAAATGATAGACTTGTAACTGACATGGGCAATGTATACACAAGCAGAGTATTATTTTAGTTTTTAAATATCTGTTGTTACTGTTTGTTTTGATGCATTAAATCACAGCAATAAGAGGTTATTTATATGATAGGATAGAATATTTATATAGTGCACATATGCAACTAGTGCTTGCTCAAGGTGCTTTTTATATCTTGAATACTTTTCAAAATGGAATTAAACTGAATTGACTCTTTTAAACATTCATGCAATGTAGTCATGTCAGTACCTAGTACACTGTGAGTGATCTTCCTTAACCACATCACCCATACTGAGAGGCAGCTGATGCGGACGTACCCGGCGGGAATGAGAATCGATTCCTCCAACTTCAACCCTGTTATATTCTGGGCTTTCGGCATCCAGATGGTGGCACTGAACTACCAAACTGAAGGTGAGCAGGGGAGACAGCCTCTAACTCTTGAAACTGAAACTTGGGGTAGCCTAGTGGTCAAAGTGTTACAGTTTGGGCTTTCGGCTGGTCACTGTGACCTGCCGGGTTCAGTTCCCCACGAGTACAATGGAGACGCCTATTTCAGGTGTCTCCTTGGTGATATTGCTGGAATATTGCTAAAGGCAGTGTAAAACCACATTCACCTGATGAACATCTGAACTCAGTTTGTCTCTTCTATTTATCCTTCCAACTGACATACCATGATATGACCAGCATATGTACTGGTCAAAGTGGCATTGAACCCAACTCACTAACTCCAGTGCATACTCCTGGAACCTACCACAGTGTGAGGGGAAAGACTGGGATATTTGGGAAAAGTTTGCTTCTTTTAGCAGGGAGTTTGGCTACAGATATATTTTATGAGTGCTTCTGTCTCTTCAGATACCGCCATGGCTCTGAACACTGCCATGTTTGAGGCAAATGGACACAGTGGTTACATTCTCAAGCCACCAGTCATGTGGGCCAAGAATCATATGATGTACAACCGCTTCAATCCATGGGACAAAGAATTTGATGGGCTGCATGCCACCATCCTCACTCTCCATGTAAGTCCTACTGACAACTCCTTACTGTGTTAAACAATGGAATTTAATGGGTAGCTCAAACTGTAAAGAATATCATTTGTGGAATTCCACATAACCTTGTTTTATGAATCAGTAAATAATTTAAGACACATTGTTGTAGAAAGCTGTTTCCATAGGCTTGTCACCCTAAATACCTGGGTTCGATTCCCCACATATGTACTAGAGCTGTAACAATATATCATAGTATTGAAAATAGTGATACTTTATTGGACGATTAATGTATCGATACTTTTTCTTCATATCGGGATATGTATTGGTGACCTTATAATTGTTACTTTTCATTAGAAATTGATGGCTATGTAAAAATTTACAATGTTACTTGATATCAGAATATACGTTTATAAAGAAAATAACTAGCATACTGTGATGTATCATTCAAAGATATCACGATATGCATCGTATCTGGAATTTTCTGTATCATCACACCTCTAATAGGTACAATGTGTGAAGCCCACTGACATGGCATGGCTAGAATAGTGCAGATGAATTATTAGTGTAGGAAAGATGTAGAAAATCTAGCCTGTCCACAGGACATGCTAGTCAAAATTTGTACCAATCCTGCCAAAATCTAGCGTGTCCTCCAAATATAAATAAAACACCATTCAAAGACTTTACATCTTGTTTGTTTTATTTTAGCTATCATTTAATATGCACACACAGAACTTGAACTGTTAAATTTCTCCTAGTGGGAGAATTGGATTACTATCCTTTGGCAATTTCCATAAGGTTATATTCATTATATATATGTCATTGGTTTGCTAGACATGCCAACATGAGGACATTTTTTTAACACAAGAAATTCACCTATCTCTGACATTGGGACACTCTATCTTTCCTACACTGGCAATATAAAACCATACTCACTTACTCACTCACTGATACCCAATCCATATAATCTATATAAACGTTCAGGTTTTGGTGGTGATAGTTCAGAGATTATTAGGTGCAATACAAGGTGCTGCCTCACCAAAACATGATCGTATCTACGTTCAAACATATCTGTTATCAACTTTCACATTACAGTGGTTAAAAAGTGAAGCCACATCCATGTAATTCTACTTTATGAATGGAAGTTGAATGTTTGATTCCAAGAACTGAAACGAGATGGTGGTTGACCTATGAGTGTGTTTTCAGATCATCTCGGGGCAGTATGTGTGTCCGAACCACACAGCAAGCACACAGGTGGAGGTGGAGATCATCGGTATCCCAGTCGACTGCGCCAAACAGAAGACAAAAGTCATTGCAAAAAATGCCCTAAATCCAATCTGGAATGATGTCTTCACCTTCCAGGTAAAACCTCCACAAGTCATGGTTCGGATGTCTTAGCTCACTTTGGAATGTGAAATACTGTCATGGGATGTCTGTCATGGCATATCTACTTGTCAGTAAAGGCGACTAACACGATCGGGTGATCAGGCTCACTGGATTAGTTGTCACATGTCAAAATATCCCAGTTGGGAAGATCAATGCTCATGCTGTTGATCACTTGCCTGGTCCAGTTATTTACAGACCACTGCTATATGGCTTGGATATTGCTGAGTGACTCATTAAACAACAAATAAACTAACTATTTGGCTTCACTGTCTGTAAATGTTTTTCGGTAAACTTTTTAGAGCGGAAACTTGGTGTGCTTCTTCACACAAATGGTTATTTTCCCCATTTATTTTCAGTCAAGACTTTTAATCTGTTTCTCAGTACATGCTCCATGTTATTGCTCAGGAACTAATTGTCAGAGAGAAGTTAGAGGTGTGACCTTGTTCATCCAGCTTTTTCAGTGG
The DNA here is from genome assembly GCF_037392515.1 of Haliotis asinina. Lineage (NCBI taxonomy): Eukaryota > Metazoa > Mollusca > Gastropoda > Lepetellida > Haliotidae > Haliotis > Haliotis asinina. Next base: position 10,256,318 of record NC_090294.1, on the reverse strand, counting down.
AGTGTTTTAATTAATATGATATTATGGCAGATTAACAATACTGAGTGGTCATCATTTTTTCTCATTAGTACCTGACCCATGACGACTTGCGCTACAATTGCAGTTTCTATTTGTAGGAGGTGACTAACAGGATTGGGTCAGGCTCAAGTACATGTTTAATACATGCCATCGTATCCCATTTGCATAGATTGATGCTCATGCTGTTGTTCACGGCATTATTCACAGACCACTGCAGTATAGCTAGAGTATTGTTGTATGCAGCATTAAACAACCAACCAACCAACCAATCTAATTAGTACCCAAAATGTTTCCATGGTGACAACAAAACATCAGATGGGCAGCCTTTATTTACGTGACTGCTCCTGTTGCAGGTGCTATTTGCTGACCTCGCCTTTATCCGCTTTGTTGTGACCGACACAAACACCAGCCATCTTGTCTCCCAGAAGATTGTGCCTCTGAGGTATCTCAGACCAGGTAAGCAAACCAACAGATAACTAATGATTTTTAAACCTAATTATAAATCATACAGGAACACCAGAAACGGGTTTCATGAATTGTACCCGTGTACGAAACTAAACCAGGTCATTAGAATGGTGAGCTAACACTTCAGCCACGAGACCAACCCACAATGGCAGGCATTAGGTTTGATGGATAATGAACCTAGAGCATCACCAAATAAATATGTGTCATGGAATATGTATGAGCATCTCTACCATTAAACTGTACAACGTGTCATTAACAACTGATGTCACAAGACTTAGTTTTTGAGACATGGCATTAGGTGATCAGTTCAACTGAATAATAACATACCTTTTATATACAATTATTACTTCACTTACTTGACATGATATCTGTTATGATAAATGAAAAAATAATAAGCTCATTTTATCCAACAATTACAGTGGATGTTACAAAAAAAATCGTACGTATGCAGATTAAACTGTGTCATCTTATTCATGCAAAGAGGGGATATATATGTGTTTCACATTAATTCTATACTGATTCTAAGCAAATCCAAAGTAAAAGCTATATCAGGATAGACAAGAAAAGCAAGTCTGGAGGGTTATGCTGTTATATTCAAAATGAGATGGTGGTGAGGTAGCATAGTGGTTGCAGCGTTTGCTCATCATGTCATAGACCTGGGATTGATTCTCCTCATGGTTATAATGAGGATGGAACCCATTTCTGGTGTCCATGATATTGCTGGAATATTGCTAAAAGTGGTCTAAAACTGGACTGAAACTAATCACTGATCCTTGTATGCTTGGTATTGCAGGTTACCGTCACGTCCGACTCCGCAATCCGTCCAATCAGCCGCTAGAACTGGCCACACTGTTCATCTACTCAAAACACGAGGAGGAGCTTCTTGAGCCTTGCAACAGCCTTGATATCAGTCACGCGTCAGGCCCTGGAAAACGCATGTCACTCTTTGCCAAGGTCAAGGAACTCTCTGAAGTTGCACGAGCTGATCAGGTAAGTCATCACGTGATTAAAACATTTTAGATTTAGATGCACCGCATTGTACGAAAAATATATTAAACACATGTTTCCAAAATTTATCAATAAAAACCTCTTTTAATTCATACCAAAATCAGAAATGTATTTTTACATTCTCTTGAAGGCTGCAAACCCTGTTGGTACCAGACTGAAGCGTCGAATGTTTTTCATCAGTGTGTTTGGAGTTACTGCCCCCGATGAATATGTCATTCTCAAGGTCACTCAGGACACTACAGTTTATGATGCCATAACACAGGTGAGTTTCCCGGTACTTTAGTTCTTAAGGAATGGCTAGGTGGCAACAATTAATTAAAACAACATTGGTGTTAGTCAGTTATGAGTGCCGTGGATTTCAGTCAGTAACAGGTCAGAGTAATGAATCCATGCTTAGTCAGTCAGGACTGCAACGATATTTGTCACACTTACCAAGACTTTGAGGGCCATTGTAAATATCTCTATGTGCAGTCAAAAACCATGGAAGCTGAAGGAACCTAAGCTAATTCTTTGATTACTGAATATAACTAACAAGACAGTGACATAATGAACTCAATGCTGTGGACATTTCTGGCTTGTGATGCCTCGTTCACAGAAATGTGATAACAAATGAATTATGCCGAGATCATCTTATTAGATTAAAAACATGTTAGAAACAGCAAAGTAACTTCTTGACAACCTTCTCCTTGCCACACAGATTTGACAGATCAGCGGGTAAATAAATTATAAATATAGAAGTAATAGGCAGCAACTAAAGTGTATGTGCAACTCATAAAATTTGACATAACAGCTTTGGATATTAAATTCCTCTGCCTTCTAGCTTATAAAAACTCAATAAGTGCACCACTTTTGTTTGGCATGGGCAGAGATACACATACATTAACCCTGCTTCCAAGACCTGGCTCCTCACTTCCATATCTGTGGAGTTTTTGTTGCCTTGTTGCTTAGTTGCTTCCACTCTGTTGGCAGTCACTCATCAAAGTGGGTCGTCTGGAGGAGCGAGTGGGAGACTTTGTGTTGGTGGAGGATGTACAGAGCGGCTGGGAGAAGAGGGATCAGGAGAAGGCCAGCAGCCAGAGGATCCTGGACATGACTGAGAAGGTTCTGCAGGCACAGAACAAGTGGAAGGGAGCAGGACGCTTCATCCTTCGCAGACTCAGTGATGTAGGTTACTTGTACATGTGGCGATAACCCCATGCTGTTAGTACAATTGCCTGTTCCAATAGTTGATAGTCATGTCTGCCTGTACATCTGCTACATTTGCCAATAGCTCATTGTTTCATCTTTTTGTACAATCTCTTCATCTGTTCCAGGATCCCAGCAGCAGGGCATGGGTAACCACTTTGCTGAAGGACCAGAAGGTGTGCTAATTTTTCTAAAAAAATTCCGTTTGATATATGTTACTAATATCATTAAGCAAAACATTGTGATACTGGAACAGGAAGATGTGCACGTATTATCATCAGGTATTAAGGGAACCAAACCCATTTATTACAATAGCTTTGTAAGATCATGATAATATTTGCAGGGGGCATGATGAAATGACACAGTTCTTGATTTTTTGTGAGATGAAGAAAATGTTAAGTTAATCTCCAGTTGGGGACTGGTAATTTATTACAGGGAAGGGTAGCATGGAAAACTGTTACATGCATTTAGGGTGCTGTGATAAAATGTTATACGATAGTTTGTCTGTTTTGAACAAAGTATGACATACCGTTTATTACCATGTGGTCCTCAGACTAATCCTCTCACCCAAGTAGTTAAAGGAAAAATCATGACTGTTAAGAGTTGAATGTCCAACTTGAACCAGACTTGATATTATTCTGTCTACAGCGTAAACATGACCTTGAGTCAGACACGACAGACTGGGACTCTCTGGAGCACATGTTTGTGGTATGTGTGTACAATGTGTCCCCAGAACAACCATATACAGTCTTCAAGGCCCCTGTCACCAGCACTGCTCAGGACATCATTACACAGGTGGGTGGAGCTGGCCGATATGAGCTGATCATATCATGTGATTGAAGCTACCTGAGATACACTGGGTACTTGGTGCATTCAGTGTCACATCATTGAAGTAGTGATGGTCAGATCATTAAAGTAGTGATGGTCAGATCATTGAAGAAGTGATGGTCACATTTAAGTTAGTGTTGGGTCAGATCATTGAAGTAGTGATAATCACATGACTGATGTGGTGATGGTCACATCAATGAAGTGGTGATGGTCACATCACTGAAGTAGTGGTCACATCATTGAAGCAGTACTAGGTCAGGTCACTGAAGTAGTGATTGAACCTACCCTGGACATACCCACTTCTGTATATGCAGCTAAATCCAAAAATAAATACATCAACTTTATGGGATGTATTCTTTGTTTAAATGCCATGAACGTGAGAACAACGTGTCCAGAAAAATATGTCTAACTTTATTCAGTAATGACAGTCATAATTTTTGCCTTGAGTTCCGCATTTACTTCATCAGACTTTCTCAACAAGGGGAATGACATTTTTGATGGGCAGTGCTACAAAATGAGGTGATGAAGAGTATCACATGCTTGACAATGACATTAGAATCGAAGTTGAAATGTTGTCTTTCACAGAATAAAGAACTTGTATATCATTAATGAATATCCATATCATCATACTTCAAAGGGAAAAATGTACTGTAAATATTTGTTCAAGATTCACTTAATCACCATTTTTCAACAAGGGGAAAAGACATACTGTACATATATACCATCATGTTACTGTGACAGAATGTTTTTTTCAATCAGGCCATGATGAAGTCCCGACGAGCGAACACAGATGATCCCCGCAACTTTGTTCTGGTTGAAGAACTTGAGCTTCCATGTGTCAATGACAGTCAGTCAGGGACAAGCAGACGGAAAGGCAGTGAGCGCTGTGAAAGTCGTGTCTTAGCAGATGACGAGAATGTGCATCAGGCCCAGACAGAGTGGAAGACAAATGGAAGGTTCATGCTGGTTTCGCGGGAGACTGCAGGGGGAGAGGAACATGGGGTGAGATATAGCTAATGTATCAGTGTGCAATATAGGCTGCTTATCTTGTATATCTAAATGTAATTTACACTGAGCATTTCATGGAAATGGAGAAACTTTGTCCACCTATGTCAAAGGTAGCAATGGAATTGTGTACATGGAAACAGGAATGGAGAAGGATTTTATACCAATTAGTGAGTTAGTTTTCCACAATACTCTAGCAACATCATGGACAGGAACACCCTCTATGTTTGTTTATGTTTCCCTCACCCTTTTGGCTCAAGGAAACATAGAGGGCACATCAATCTGATAACCAGTTAATAACGTATAATATTCACGTATTTACCAACTGATGTAACTTCATAACAGGAGAAGAGGCGTAGTCTTCCTCTGCCAATCAAGGTTCTACCAAAGTCCTCTTGTGGGTCCCTGGCCAAAAGAATCGGATCCAAGAAGATTGTAAAGCAGCACTTGATAGGAGAGAGGATGGCTCAGCTGCCACAAACACCGGGTGAGTGCTCAGCATTACAAACTCATTTCTAAGGCTAATAAGATGGTGCCCCACCATGCCACAGTTTTTGTGCAGAGTACTGTCCCTTAAGCATGCAAGGATCCAATGATTATGGGTTTGAATCCCAGATTTATCCTGATTATGAATCTTGGTTCATCAGAACCATTCCTTTAATTTTTGGAATGAATACGTCAGCAGGAGCCTCTGCTTATGACATGAGCAAAGTAAAACCAAGCTATGACGGTGAGGATTATGGATGTCATTTGGTCCTGTGCATAGAGCTCGGGTCAGAAATCAGTTGAAGTTAAGCAATGTTAGGCATGGAGAGTCTGAGGATGGCCATGTTTGGCAGCTCGAATCCTAACCATTTCTAGGACTTGAGTCCTGCCCCATAACAAAACACATGTGATACATGTGGTCTCACCTTGGGCAATTGAGTTTGTTCAAACATGCCTCTGTTCACCCAGCAGAAAATGGGTACCCAACAGGATAAGTCATGTGACTATAACCTTCTAGCACCTCACAGACACCTTGGGTTGTCCAGGGTAATAATGTGCCATGCAAGCTCTTGGAACAGACACGTAGTGCCTGGAGTATTTAGAGCTATAAAAATACACTCAATATCATCACAAGTATTATGTTTACAACTTATTTTGAGGAACCCAACATTTTATAACACAATAATATACTCTGAAATGTCATGTTCCTCAAACTAAATAAGTTTACCTCCATAAATTCTTCCTTTTATGTATATCACTTCTAAATTACTCTAAACAGGTTTTGATTGTGAGGTTTGATGGCTGATTGTGTGGCATCATGAAAAGTTGGCATAGGTTGTTGCTAATGTTGTCAGCCATTGGCTAAGATAACTGGTTACGTGATAAAACTGGAAAATTGTTGATCCCATGGTGTAAAACAACACTCACCATCCCATCATGTTATTACCTTTTCATCTTTACATACTTTGACTTCTGTCTTTCAGACCAGATACGGAAATCCATCAGTTTCCCATCTCAGGTGAACAACACTACCCTGGTTGCCACGGCAACAGCCTCATCGCGGGGACACACACATAATGACAAACCGGGCATGTTCAAGATAAAGAAGTTGTCTCGCCTCAACTTCAAACTGGGGAAATGAAGACTTGAAAAACCAGACACTATATTTCAACATTCCATTTACCAAGGTAGACAACTCTGTCACCTTCTGATTCTGGGTTCAGGTTCAGAAAAAAATTATGATCAAACGATCAAGGTTGAGTGGTGAGGATGAAAAAAATGCTGACAATGTATTTGAAGTCAAGGCCGTGGTACCTAATGATGGTATTTGCTTGTTTACCTGAACTGAAAGGCTTTGTCAGCCATGACAGAGCCAAGCGGACAGTATTTCACAAGGATCGGACATTTCAGTGCTATTCTGTTGGGTTGTGCAATGTAAATGTGGTATGGGATTTGTGATATTCCTGGCAATCATCAACATTGGAAACCTGAACTGATTGCTCCATGTGTGAATAACAACAACATCACAGTTTGAAGGCCACCATGGGTCATACTGTAGCCTTTATTCATACTTCCAGTTTTTCTGTAATAACAGATGATAAAATGGGCAATATCCCTTGAAATGACACATGACACTGCCATCTAATTGGATAATGGTGATGTATAAAAGGCATTGATTGGATGCAAGATTTGATTGGACCAGTACAGGATTTCTTATTGGTTAAAACTAACAGGGCAATACCCTCCGATTGGATGAGAGAATTATGCTGTGATGACCATTTTCTCAATCAAAACACCACATGGTCTGTATTTATTGTTGCACATTTGTGAGAGAAATTAGAAATATTGTAGTGAATTTGCAATTTTCCCATGCTGTGGCAATATCTCAACCTTTGTACTTTTCTTAATCATGAAGACATGACATCATACTATTGTTTCTGTTGATGGAAGTAGTTTTGTTTCCAGCACCATCAGTCTTCAGCAAAATATCATTGTATTGAGTAAACATTCTTAACCAGGATTCATTATTTATTTGATAACTTATTGTGATTGATAGCATTATGTTTGTATGTGGAGAAAGTACAGCACTCTACTAGTCTGAAGTCACACTATTACATGTTAAAGAGGTGAACAAAACAATGTGGATGGTTCATATCTGTCAACTCAGCAAATATTTGTTCTTTAAACTGCATCATGACTTAACTGATTGCATGATACAGAGAGACAGGCTGTATACTTAATATAACCAAGGTTGTAGGGGCATGAAACTGAAGTTGCAAATATATATCATTGATACATCAGTTGTTGCATGCATCTTACATCATGACACCAGGTGTTGAGTGTTTGTCAAATGTCAGAGTGTTGAGGTCAGGTCACGTCCAGATACCAGGTGTTGGGTGCCACTCACATCAAGATACCAGATGCTTAGAGTCACACGACAGAATGAAAGACAGAGTGGCTATGACAGATCATGTCCAGACACTGGGTGTTACGTACATCCCCCTAGTATATATCACACCACAGAAAGAATGAGTGTTGAGATCAGTACACAACCTGACACCAGGTGTCACATGCATGTTGCATCCAGGAAAGAATTCTCAGGTGTTCACCAGGTGTCACATCAAAGACATAATGTCAAGGGCAGGTTACACTCAGATGCCAAGTGTTGAGTGCATGTCGCACCAAGCAACCATGGTTTGCTAATTTACTAGTATTTCACCCAGACACTTGATACTCCATGATGTCACATTCAGTCCCCTGGTGTCTAATGTCACAACCTGGTGTAACACCAGGTGTTGTATGTATATCACACCCCTGGTACCTTTTCCTCAGTACATGTCACACCCGCACAATACATGCCTTTAAGCATGGAATATTATCCAATAGCCATCCAAGTTTTCTTAAAAGGAAAAGACAAATGTATTACATTGTTTGAGGGAACAGAATGATAGGGGTCAAATGCCAAAATGCCCAGCATCCTTCAACTCAGAATTTACAGATACCTGGCTACGTAGAAATTCTCTCTTGTGAAAAGATATCATTTTGTTTTCACAATTTCAAAAAGATGTACATGAATGCGTCTCTCTCCTGACTTTAGGTATTTGGAACATGAAGATAAGTAAAATACAATAATCTGACATCCCAATCATACATTGTTATTTTGGTCTAGAATGTTAGTACTTGAGTGTTTCTTGCTGTGTTAATGGGATGTACATTGTTTGAATACATGAATATTACATACTTGAAATGCTTGATGTACATGAAGAGTGTGATGAGCCGTGTAATGATGACAAGTATTTTTGTTGTAGATTTTGTTTACTACTTCAAACAAACATACCTGGGAACCTTCTGTCAAATCCAGTTGTTTCTTGTTCCCTCATTTGAAATCATTTATCAGGCCACCATGGGCCTTTACCAGTATTGAAACATCCTAGTCTAGTCATGACTACAATGCTACATATGATAGAATGAAAGAATATATGGCATGAATGGACAGTTTTTCAGTAATCTATATTGATGATTTTTTGTAGGATACCAGGTTTGAATGCTGACAGGACACATACCAAGACACCAAGTTTTTAATGCACACACACGAGGACCACGTGTCGGTCAGTGTGCTACTGAGAAACCAGGTGTTGAATGAATGTACCATCAAGACACCAGGTGTTTAGTGATTGCACACTAGGGTCAGGTGATAAATAATGTGCTTTGAAACAGGCGTCGGAAACATTTACCATCAAAACACCAGGGCCTAGATTTTCAAAGCTCTCTTAGAGCTGAGATAGTCGTAAGTTAATGTTAATGCATGGCACTTGTAATTATCTTGGCGCTATGTGAGCCTGGAAAATCTAGGCCCAGATGTTGAGACTGTATACCAAGATACCTGGTATGTTTAGTGAGTACATAATAGGACCAGGTGTTGAGCAACGCGCTACTAAGAAACCAGGTGTTGAATGAATGTGCCATCAAGACACCAGGTGTTCAGTGCATGTAACACCCAGTCACTAGATATCGCCAACATTCACCTGGAATAGTGCTAAAAGTGACATAAGGCCATGTCATTCACTCATTTACTCATGCAAGCTCTGGTTTTGAGTTTCAATGACTTTAATACAAGGTTCACTGTTCTGGACCAACTAGATTTGCAACCAATAATAATCTGTTCATGTTTTCAAGAACAATGTCATTTTGTTTCTAAAACTGTTTGTCACTTTGTTTTATTTGAAACATGTTTTTTGTACAGATGTACAACTCCACCAAGAAAAGAAAGCCTTATGGATCACAATGGAAAACCCTTGTATCCCCCCTGGCTTCTGGAATTATCTGCCAAATGTTACCAATCTCAGATCTTAATATCTACCTAGACTACAAAATATTAGTTTTCTTACCCATCTCTTACAGCATTATAATCCCAGTTTCTTTTTTGTTATCTGTAATTATTTTTAAAAAATATGTTTGCTTTTTGGGGACAAATATATCATGTGATATACATTTGTATATTCAAATACAGAAATACATATGCACATTACTGTGTCCCCCTATACTTATAAAGAAAGAGATGCACACCATCCCAATATTCTCTTTGTTACTTGGTAATATGCCATAACAATTAAAAGGGGAATGTCTCCATTGCAGTTATATTTGTTTTTAAGATAGAGGAGTCTGAGTTTAAACATGGCAGTTGATTTCTTTGGTCAAGGTGTGTTTACAACATAAGAAGTCCTCTCTGTGATAATTGTTAACTATACTTTGTTTTCATATTTTCTATTGAGGTATTCCTGTTGGATCTAGAAATCTTTCATGCCAAAATACTTAATGCCTTTGTAAGCATGTTGAAGATCCTTAATGGCTTTTAATGGCTTAATGGCCTCCCATGTATATAATGTTTTGTTTACTGAAGCCAGTAAATGATGCTCTGCTATTTATACTGAGACCCAATAAGGTATCACAGAGTCTATCATTTAGTGTTATTCTCATATATATTTAAAAATATCAGGGAATTCATGTTTTGATACATTTCACAAATTTAAATTTACTCCATGTAATTATAATTTATTCTTTACAAAACTTAAAAAGACAGACCAGTATTTGTTTGCATTTTAAGTTACAGGGAGCCTCGTATTCCAAATTTTAAGAGTTGAAATATTCTTAAAAACTTGATGTAATTTACTTCTTATGAAGTTAAGAGTTTACAAAATGCAGACAAACAATGTTCAAATTTGAGTATAAATGATTTTCATTCACAGCTCTGTTTTTGGTTTAAAGTGTTTTTGTTTGTTTTCTTTTGCATTCTAGGTATGGTTCATTGAAAACCAAGACTGAATAATGGTCTTGCCTTGCCTTCTCCATTTGGCCTAGGCTGAATGATACCTGCAGGAGTTATCGGTCATTCTAAGCTGGTCACATACATACTATTTCACTGTTATTGTTTTTCAAATTGTTGTGTTTGCAAGAAAATATTTATGCAAATATTTGGTCACACACACACATTTGTGCATTCCAGTTAAAAAGCAGATAATACTGACATTATTTGTGATATGTCACATGTTTATGGTATCATGTAATTGAAAAATTTAAAATTAGGGTGTTATGCAATACTTGTCTGATTCACTTGCTTCATGTGACTGTCTCTCCTTCTTTGTAGTCTTTATCTGTTGCCCATTTGTATGAGAAAGCATTTTATAAAATAATATACTAACTTTAGAAAGGAGCCGGTAAAAATGTTTTCATGTTGCCAAAATTACTTCAGTCCATAAATCACAATGTAATGCCTTTCTGGAACATGAAAGAAAGCACCACCTACATCTCTTGCCTTGGCTCCAATTTCAATCAGAAATGGTTGTAACTCATCTGAAACTTCTAAGCCGAGTTTGGGGTACAAGGACACAGCTCCTGGGACAAAGCTGGAGTAGAACTTTATGTCTGATGACAGGTTGAATATTTAGCGGTCTTTCAGGCATCTAGGAGATGACAATGATAAGCGAAAATAAGGCAACATAACGAAAGAATTTAGATGACAGAAAGTTTTGCTGCATCCTGACAGCACGGATCAAGGTTTTTGAGAAGGGGATGGCACATGAATGATCAAATCCCAAAGTTACTGAGGACTGCTCCTCAGGGAAGTATTTTTTGGTGGGACAAGGGATGTGTAGCCCCCCTCTGGATCTGCCCCGGATACATGAAAATCAAAAGAAGGCAGATAAACAAAAATATGAAAACTTAAATTGTTCTTTCACTCTTTTCCACTTTTTATGACATTGCTATGAATTTTTGGACTATAAATGGTGTAATTAATGTATTCTTCGTGAAGGGCATGCATCATGTATGTTCTTTTGATCAGTACATTTTGAACAGTGCTTACAGATTTTGTTTTATCATATTGTGGTGTATGTAACCATTTAATATAAATACAAGAGTTTTGGAGTAAACTTTGACCAAACAGTTCTTGCAGGAATTATCTAAATGTATTACATGGTCATGTTTTCTTTAGCTTTGTGGTTTGCTCCCAAAATGTCTGATACCAGTCATATCCTTAATGTCAACACTGAAAATGCCAAGAATATCTTCTTATAATTTCATTCCTCGTAGAAAGCTATGATTTTGATTTGACCATAAGCTCATAACATTGTCAAACATGTGTTTGCAGAAGCTTTTATTGGGGAGCTTACCATTTGTGCAACATTAGTTTTGAGGGAGGCCTATTTTGTGTCTGTGACACAGAAAAATATTTTGAAGGGCCTGTTATAGGTGAACACTATGTGTTCCTAGTTCCCATGGTAGCTATTGCCATAAATCTTGGGACACTGTGACCAATAGCTAATGGCAGTAGCACCTCAATGTTCTGAGACACTGTGTTATCGGAACATAACATGTCTCTTTCAGTCTTGTGTTCCTGAAATAAGATCTGTACATAGCACTGTGTTTCTTGAAGGACATACACCTCTTAACACTCCAAATATATAAATGTCATGCAAAGCCCAAACTTGTGGCACACAATTGAAAAATGATAAAATTATTTCTATTAAGTAGTTTTAGAGCATTAAACTGTGTGTTATGTATAAAGGTAAATACTGGTTTGTTAAAGGGGTACACATAAGAACTTTCTCAGCAGTAACTGCTGAATGTACATTTGTTTATTGGTACCAAATGTCTGGAAATTTCAGTTGAAAGTTTTTATCTGTTATTGTTATTTCCATTTGGAAGCCAGCACACTTATACTGTTATACAACTGTGAGATAAATTGTCAAAGTTTGTTAAGGCGAGACCAATTTTGTTTCTTGTTTTACAGATTTAAGTCCTCAGAAAACCTAAAGGCAGGAGGGATTTTTCTTCGTTTTTTTAAAATCACCATAGTAACATTCCTTTTAAATATATAAAGTATTTAACTCTTGGCAATTTGTGAAGCATATATGGGGAAAAAAACATTAGGGTTTTATTTTTTTAGTTGGGAATTATTTTTTCTTATTCTTCAAAAAATCTGGATCCATAAAACAGGAAATAAGATTGGTCTGGTCTAACCATGTTTTCATTGTTTTATTCTTTTAAAACAATCACTTTAAAATAGATAGAGAAGCTGTGTCATATGAGACAGTCATCTGAATCTGGCACAGTCATCCGTGGTAAAAATGTGGTCTTGGGGTCAGGGGATGACCTTATTTTGAGACATGTGTATTATTCTTTATGTGCAGTATAGATTGGGTTCAAAATCAAATGTAATGTTTGTCTTTCTGTGCATTAGGAGTCTGTGTACTGCTAACAGTTGTAGATTTCCAGGCCAAAAACTTACTTCCTTTGCCAGATAGCCAATTTCTGTCAAAGAATGATTTTTCTTCATAGACACATCCTTTGCATCCTTCACCTGGTATCAACCGTTGTTTCACATACATGTTCATAATGCATTTCAATGTAAAGCATTAAGTATTTACACTGCTGGTTCAAGTTGTCATAACTGGCAATGGCACCAGCATGTTTTTTAGATGTCATTTTGTAATAATTTTTTAAGTATATCGGGTATTTTCATATCTTCACTAGATTAGTATTCATATTTATAAAAATGCCCAATTCTAAGTTAATTCTCCTGTACATGAGCAAATGTAAAAAGAAAATATCTTGTTGCATGGGGGACGTCCCATTGTTGATATAAAGGACATATAAATGTTCTCGACATATAGATGGAACAATATTATTATGGAAACTCATGTCTACCAAAGTTTGTCCCATGTACCTCAATGCCCTTTATATATCAATATTTCAATATGTTGATATATATTGAGAGCTTGGAGGTTATCGGACCATGAGAAGATGTTTTTTAATAAGATATACATTTGAGGTATATTTGTACTTTGAATAGATCTTGTAACATAGAAACGCATAATTTGGACGCGAGTTTCCAAGGTACTCTATCTCACTGAGGGGTGTGATACTGTGACTGTCAACAAGGCTACATGCATGTAGTCTTCAGTTGTGTGTGCATCTGTATAAATGTATATATTTAGTCACAGTTGCATTGACCAGAGTTTCATTGAAAATGTTGAAAATATTTGAAATAACATATCAAAATAATAAATGTCTCTGAACAATTGTTGAGTGTTCTTGTTGTGTATGTTTTTTATTTATTCATAATATGTTCAGATGTATTCAAATATATAATCAGTCTCGATTATCCAGCCATAAATATTTGTGAGATGTAAAGGGTATGATAGCAAAGAAAAATTATGAATGGATAACTGAAAATCAGTGATGAGTACAGGTGTTTACAAAAAGAGCAAGCAATAATCAAGTCAAAAAGACAAACACTAGTGTCAAATAGTTTGACTCCCAAAAGGTAAACGGCACCAAGATGGGTAACGAGTTAACAACACCACAGGAATCGGTGTTCATGAGAAGCTTTACCTGAATGTGAACCATGGACCACATGCTGAAATTGTTCACCATACACATTTTGATGGAAATATGAACCAGGAAACGGATTCATCCCACAGATGATATCTTTACTTTGTCAGCTTGCTGACACTGGTCAACTGCCTTTATCAGAGGTCCTTCAGATCAGATGGACTGTTATTTGAAACCCAGCACAAGGCTCAAACATCTTATGGATGCTACACAAACATTGACCAAAACCATTATATGCAAAACTTTGCCATACGGAATATGTTTTTTTCGCATACACCCAAACTAAGTAAATAACTCTTCATAATGTCAGTGACTGGATTATCTCGTCCAGATCTCATTATTCACAGACTGACCTGTAGAGCTGAAACAATTCAATTCACTGGAAATCGATTCTGATATATACGAGTAAGTGTTGATTTTCAATCACTATTCACTATTTCGATTCAATATTTTATCTGGACCAGACAATCAAGTGATCAACAGTATAAGCATCAATCTGTGCAATTGGGAACTGATGACATGTGCCAAGAAAGTCAGCAAGCTTGACCACCCGATCCCGTTACTCTCCTCTTTGACAAGCATAGTCGCCTTTTATGGCTAGCACAGGTCTTAACAAAGTTGGAACATCCAGAAGTAAACTGTTTTCAAGATAAACAGTTAACAAGTTGCCTATTCTTCCCCCGGATCTTCACTGGTCAGGTTCAAGCGGACTTTTGGTTGCAGGAAAGAATACGTTTACAAAATAAACATAAAAGATGTACAAGGGGATTCTACTGAAGTCAGATGTTTTATCCTAATCCTGTTCTACCTCGGACCCTTCATGTATGGGATTTGATTTGGTTTTTGTTACATGCCACACTCAGCAATTATCCTGCTATGTAGTGGTGGTCTGTAAATGGAGTCTGAATGAGATAATCCAGTGGTCAACAATATGAACATCAGTCTATGCAAGAGGGATATGCTGACACGTGTCAACCTAGTCAGTGAGGTCTGACCACCCAATCCTGTTAACTACCTCTTCATGGGTAAATCTGCATTTAAAAAGTCAATTTTAATGCCTCTAGGTCAACTTGCAAGATCAGATAATTTAATATGTGGGTCTGTCTACATAGTTGTATATACAAGTGATCCAGTATTCTACCTAACCATAATACTGTCACAATAACATTACATGGCCCATTTTACATAGTGGACAAAACACATAAAATCAGAAGTTGTTGCATGTACAGGTCATACACATTCAATCTGGAGGTCATTAGTATTTGTTTAGAACACTTCCTGAATGGAAACAGTCATTCTGTTTTGATTGAGCTCAAGGTGTTGTAGTGTGTTTAGAGACTAAGACTGGTCTCTGTCACAGTATCTGTGTCACTGAGGAAATCAAAACAAATTGACCACTGGAATAATACATCACATGATGTCATTGAGTAGATAACCTAATGTGTGAACGGCATATATATTGATTACAAACTTGTTAGGAACTGCACTTTGCTCAAACCAAAAGCCACTTGTCTGTGAATACCCCTTGGTGCAATCTCTCGTCAGCTTTGGGATGAGTGCATAACATAAATCACTGCAATACAGTTATCTTACCTTTAATCTAATACTACTCATTCTTCAATAACTAATGCTTGTTGTAAGAGACTGAACTAACTGGATCATGTTGTCAGACTCTCTGACTTGGTTGACCACATGTCATTATATCCCAACTGAGTGCTCTTGCTGTTAATCATTGGATTGTCTGGACCAGGCTGGATAATTTATAGATCTGCCACATAGCGTGAATATTGCTGAGCGTGGCATAAACTTAAAATCATTCACTCCTTCTGCTGTTCATTCTACTTTTTTACTCATCATTCAGCTATTTATTTTAATGTTAATTTAACCATTTATTCCATTATTTAGTAATTAAATCACACATTCTATCAATTGTTCTATTATCCTTTCAACAATGTATTCAACCTTTCATCCTGCTGTCCATTCTTTCCATCATCCATTCAAAACATATATTCAACCATTCATCCTTTTGTCCATTCCTCTCTTCATACATTCAAACGTATTCAACCATTCATAGAACCATTCATCTCACTGATAATTGTCTAACATTAATTAAGTATGCAATCTGTCTCCCTTTCTACCATCCATTTAGGTATTCATTGAAAATATGGTTAATTCTACAATTTTTCTTCTCTTCATGCTCTCATTCAGTCATCCACTAATTCTAACTTTCATATATCATTATTCAACCACTGATCCCATCTCCTTTCATTCTGTCATTGTAAAACTATCAACAATCTATTCCACTCCATTCAGTCTGTCATTGATGAAAATATTCTGTGTACCATTCATTCAAATATTAATTCTGCCAATAATACTATCATTCAGACATCCAGTCAACCATTCTTCTCATTTACTTAACCACTGATAATACATACCATTGACAACTACTTGCACAAGTCTCTAAGATAACAATTAAAAGCTTATAGGTAATTTTTTTAAATAAAAATAAAAACCAGACTACCTCCGGTTATCTAGCCTTGACTCTTTAAAGGATTGAAATTTCATATATTCGTGAGCTTAGCATTCAGTATAGAGTTGGAGCAAGGCTAGAAATCGATGCACTGTACACGCATAAATCACATTGTTCGAAGTGTCGTATAATATACAACGTTATGCAGCTAGGAGCGCTGTGCATGTTCAGACTCGAATACAAGGTGCAAATTGGATCCTGAAAATACCTTTACTATCAGCATACTATAATTAGGAAGCACTGAACTCTTAATACATCTGGATAGTGTTCTGGTTACTCAATATTTACCTTAAAGATTATTAAATTTCCACCTTTAACTCTTCCGTCAAAACTCGTATGTTTCCGTACAGGAACCGGAAGTAACCGAATGGTAACCCACGGCGAAAAGAAAAATATTTTCTCTTCAATTAGGCCTAGCTAGATAGACCATGTCAAAGCGGATACTGTAACATCTTTAGAGAACTGTCTGTTGGCGACACATAATTGTCATTCTGGAACGATTTTTAAACTGAACTCTGCTTACTGATTGCCGAACATTCGGCCAGGTGCTTGAAATGTCCGACTCCGAAGATGAGTCGGCTGACAAGCAACTGAAAATCGTCATCATGGGAGACGGAGCGTCTGGCAAGGTTATTATTGGCTTTATATATCTATTTAATCTTCTTCACGGCCAACACTAGCTTGACGTGGAGGAAGTTTCGTTGATATGTATAAAAGGAAGGATAAGCATTGATGCTGTCACCATGAAAGAGCTATAATTCTTACTATGTCCGTTTGTTTATTGCCCACTGAGGCTAATTGCCTGATCACGAAGCTACTGGTACACTGACAACTCATATATTAGCAATGTCACATGATATGCATGTCATTGGTATGAAAAGCCATGTTTATTGGGTTTCTTTTTAATGCAAATTTTGTGTTTTTGATCACTTATGAAGTGACATCAGTAATTGAATTGAAAATGGCTGGACATTCACGTAAATGCAGACATAATAATGATAGAATTTTGTGCACAACACAAACTATACTTTATCAAGGAAGGAGGCTCTAAAGAAATGAATCCTTATTTTCTACTTTAGTGCCCTATGTTCTAATGACAACTGATAGGTACTGATTTTGTTATGAATATGATACAGAACCGGAGCCTAACCTCGTTGACAACCTTCATTTGGGGGTTGCAGTAGTTATCATGCAATTTCATAAATGAAGTCTCCACTGACATCATGACACGGTAATGTTGATGTAGTAACAAAGCCACGCTTCGGTGACTAAAAATAGTAAAATGTTCCGAATCGCTGCATTAACTGTAAGTACACTAAATCTAATTGTCCAAGATCACCAATGCCACATTACCAAATTTTATTTGTACAAAATGTCAAATAAGAAAGATACTGTCAGCTCCAGTCATCTGACTTCTCATCATCTGCTTACCTTGGTAACGATGCATGGTAAAATAGGTCTTCAGCAACCCATTCATTGGTTTCACATTAATTTTCAACTCTCTGTGCACATGCACAGAGCTATAGAAATAGCCACAAACCAGATTTCAGTTTGATCATATGCTTTACTGATAGTGTAAACACACTCTTGAGGAAAGAAAAATCAAAACATATACATATTTTTTATATTTATACATATTTTATGTCGACAAAGACAGGAATTAGCTAAACAGTACCTTACTTTATATGAACAAATTTTTGTATAGACACACCTCCTCACCACCATCCTTCTTGTGTACCTGCTTCTCACAACTGAAATAAACACAACATTTTTATACTGTTGCAACCAAAATTGGACATCAATTACTGAAAAGTATGGGCAAATGGATGTATGTACTCAGCTATGAAATCTGTCACTGTAAATAATCTTCATAAAAGCTTTTATTTAGAGTGTACTTAGAGTGTCGATTCACACACGACCAAACCGGAACCGGACAGTGTCTATTTTACACGCTCTGCGTGCTCATGGTGATTTGAAATGTAATATGAAACTGCCGAATGCTTGCCACAAAAGGCGACTATGCTTGTAAGAGGCGACTAATGGGGGCGTCTGGTCACACCCACTGACTTGGTTGACACGTCATCGGTTCCCAGTTGTACAGATTGATGCTCATGCTGTTGATCACTGGATTGTCTGGTCCCGACTCTACTATTCATAGACCAGCATCATATAAAGAAAAAACAAGTTCAATGGATAGTCAACTTCTGTATAGCAATGGGTGTGACATTTCGATATAGGTACTAAAACCTTTACAGGGATTGGGAAAGGCAGGAGCCATGGGCCATGGGCCATTTTGCACATTAGAATGAATAATGGTCCATTAAAATTTGGAAGTATACTGTTGATACAAGGGCAGTGGCCCATTAAAAATTCAGGAAATGGCTAATAATATTGATAATGGCTCATTATCAAAGTTCTCTTTCCCAATCCCTGCCTTTATCAAGCAAGTGGTCATCATTGTTGCTCGTCACGGGATTGTCTGATCCAAAGTTGATTGAATATAACTAAAATGTTGCTGAGTGCTGCGTTAAGCAAAGCAAACCCATTATGTAATAGGGTTACTAGCATGTAACAAATATCATTCGGTGTTAGTTGCATGTTTTGGTCTTGTAGATATCCATTGTGTGAATGTGGTTTGAATGCATTCCTGTTTGCAGACGTCTCTGGCCACCCGATATGCTCAAGAACAGTTCAAGAAGCAATATGGGCAGACAGTCGGGCTGGACTTCTACCTGAAGAGAATAGTTCTGCCAGGTAAACAGTCATTGCTCTACATGAACACAGTTTATCTTAACCATTTCAAGAGGCGGTGGGGTAGCCTTGTGGTAAAAGCGTCCGCTCGTCACACCAAAGACCAGGGTTCGATTCCCCACATGGGTACAATGTATGAGGCTCATTTTCTGGTGTCCCCCGCCATGATATCACTGGAATATTGCTAAAAGCGGCGTTAAACCAAACTCACTCACTCACTTAAACTTTTCAATTTCCAAGTTAAACACCACTTAAACAAACTCTAGCAATGGCTACAAACAAACCCCTGCTTCAAACAGTTCAAAATTAACATTCCTTCGAATGTGTGCGCATGTACATTTCATAACATGTATTAATCATTTTCATTAATGTTGTCAGTTTTAGTTATAAGGTTGAATTAAATCACTGTTAATTAACATGTGCATATGAAAGTGCAATAGTAGTCTCGGTGTATTGAATATTGTACATCACAGGAACTAAAGCATATGTTGCAGTAATGTCTACGTAGGATCTTCAAACACTTGTGTAAAATCTGTCTGAACAATATGCAAAATATACATCATAATAGTGAAAGGGTAATTAGGATAAAGCGGTTGTAGTTACTGCTGTTCAACTGACGTTCACCCCAAAGAAATTGCCTAATATGTACAGCAAAGTTGATGTATTTGAGAGAGATGACATCACTACTGATGACCACTTTCTTACATGATGGTGGCTTCACTGTCATGGTACACAGAATTTTGCAAAGACGTCTACCTTCGATTCAGGGATCATTTGTACTTAAATATGTCATGTAAGTAAATCTGAATGATTCTGACTGTCTGTGTTTTGGTGTGTGTTTTTTATCATTTTCACTGTAAATAAGAGAAGAAGCCAGAAATGTTGATAAGTACCATTACCATTCCGTGTGATTTTCATCAGTCATGGCGTCACGCTGCAAGGAAACTCCTTACCATTGCATGGTATTTCTTTTTAGTTTGCTATTTGTTGCTTTGAGACTGTTCCCCTGCATATTCTAAATGTACTGAGACATAGTAAGCAATTTTTAGACAGTTGGGTGTCGGAAAAGTTCGGAAAATGCTACATCGTGTAAAATCAGAATTTTTCTCAGTTTACATTTCAAACAAGCATAGTCTTTCGAGTGCAGCGTTTCGTTTTATCACCCATTAACTTTTGTTTCATTTTGTCTAGATAGTTATATGTCATGTAATTGCTGTCTCAATACCAGCCTTCGCGAAATGTAATTTTGTAAGTACTATCCAATATGGCAGAAAGTGAACTTCAGCATTTGTATAAGTATATTTTTTAAAACATCCCAACTGACTGAGGGTTCACGTTTCATAATTATAATGAGCGATTACATGAGAACTTGATATTAGTGATCATAAATATGCTATTTTTTAAATTCAGTACTCCCAGTAATTATCAGATTTTCACATTACGAAAAATATGGCAAATGACTCTGTGAGTGTGACTTGGCTTGTGTTGAAAATGGCGATATTTATGATGAAGCATATTTTGAAAGGTTATTTGAAGAAGTTTAGCTTTGTCTGAGATAATAGTGGATGCTATCAATAAACAGGAAATTTCCCGTAGAACTAAAAACTTTTAAATATATTTGTGTGTGTGTGTGTGTGTGTGTGTGATATATTTAGAATGTCATTGGACTTCAAAGCAAGGGTTGAAGAGGAAGAACATATATGTCCCTGTAGCACCCAAAGGGTTAAGGTGTTGGGTAAGATAAATACCTTGTTCACTGGTCACAAAGGGGGCATGGGTTAATGTACCTTCAATGTTTGTTTATGTTCCCTGGGCCTGAAGGCATACCTCACACATTAGTGTCATTTTCTGATTGGCTAAGCGTTGTTTTATTTTTTTTAATGTCCCCCACTTTCTGGTGTCCTGATATTGCTGGAATATTGCTAAAAGCGTAAAACTGAATTTACTCCAGTTTGTTCAAGTGAAGCGATACAATGTCATTTTCAACTGTTCATCGTTCATGGAACAGCAACTGTACCATAATAATGTTGGTGTGCATTCTACTGGAGTACATAAGAAGTACCAGTTTGCCTCCTAACTCAAATTAATACAGTATCTTTATTTATCTGAGTTTTCGGTCACTAAGATAGTAAGAACTCGATAAATACCTATCATGAATATGTTGCACTTTGTAATAATACAGTCGAACCCCATTGTCTCGAACTCGGTTGAGACGAATTCTCGGGTGTGTCGAACTGACATCTCGGTCCCTGCCGATTTCCTTATATTTATCATTATTTTTACCCTGATGTGTCGAACTAGATGTGTCGAATTCCCGGTTGTGTCGAACTCATTTTAGGGTCCCCAAGTAACAAGTACTAACAAGTACAAATTTACCCTTTTGTCTTGAACTGTCAAAGCTGGTTGTTGCAACTGAAAACTTCAGTCGCGCAATCGGAAGTCATCCTCATAAACGTGCTACCTAAAGATTGAAAGTAACGATTAACGGACTCAACAATCAAGTGACATGTTTAACTACGCATCTATACACACATTATCAGCGCACTTACCAACTGAACTTTACTCAAACAATTAACCATAATTAAGTTGTTACCAGTGACACGTTGATCACGGACCGACAGGATATCTCCAAACAAACAATGGCGCATGTTGTTGTCATGTGATAGTCTATGTAAGCGGTGATGTGATTTCCTTGAAAATACAAAATGAAAAGTCAGGAAAACGGAGTTGGGTGTTATTTAAATTGATGTTTTGTTTTTGGTTTAGTATTTAAGGTGTAGGATCACATTTTGTATGCATATTTATTTGCCATGACGAATAAAGTGATTGAATTGATTTACATTTGTATACGTTGTAATTTAAAGATCAATACTGCCGTAAACGTTTATTGCAAAGATATATTGTTCGTATGTGTATCCTACTGCAAAATAACGATGTGTTAAGCACCGTGGTCGTGTTGGTTCTTGGTCTTTTCAATGCTGACGGATGTGTCGAACACTCGGATAAGTCGAACTTTCCCCTTGGACCCGACGAGTTCGACACAACGGGGTTTGACTGTACTAACTAATACTGAGTTGCACCAGTGCAAATAACAAGGCACTAAACATGCTAGATTGAGCCCTACTTGGTAGGTCCCTTTGCTTACCAACATGATACACGCCTTACTTCTGTGTAGATCTTGGTGATTTCCAGCAGGTAAAGATAAAGTAACTGAAGTGATCCCACCTTGTTGCAGGCAATGTTCACGTAGCGCTGCAGGTGTGGGATATCGGTGGACAGACACTGGGAGGCAAGATGCTGGAGAACTACATCTATGGCAGCCATGTAAGTATTTATCTATGTCAGAAAGTCCGGGACTGTCTTCCTAGCCAGATATGCCCTCATTATGTTACAAGATGTGTCAGTACAATACCAGTGCTCATAGGTTTACCTAGGCAGTTAACGTTTGGTTTTCTTTTGAGATTAATATGACCGGTACTGAGTCATTGTGACTGAATTATAATGGCTGCTACTGATATCTCCACTTGGGTTTGGCAGTTTGGTGGATTGTGTGTAAACAGAACAGGTACTGATGGTGTCACATCCTGTAATACAGTGTGTGAAATATCTACTGGCCCAACAGCCCATGGTCTAGTCAGGTTTGTGCATCTCCAAGTCACTGGCCAAACTTTTCCTGGAGTAATTTTTTAAATATATCACTCTCTACCACTTCTTAACTTATAATGCACTTTTAGATCATGCAAGATTATGGTCTGATAAATAGTGGTGTGACAATATAGAAAATTTTCCATACGATACATATTGCGATATCTTGGAATGATGTAATTCAATTCAATGCACTTCACAATATGCTATTTTTAGTTATCTTCTTTAAAAATGTATATTTTTATAACAAGTAACAGTGTAAATTTTCATATAACCATCAATTTCTAGTGAAAGTCAACAATTTAAAGGTCAACGATACGTATCACAATACAAAAAAAAAGTTTCAATATATTTATTGTCTGATAAAGTATCGCATTTATCGATACTAAAAAATATTGTCACAGCTCTACTGGTAAATAATGGTATTTTTACTTTTAGTAATCTTTTGCTTAGTTACTACATTCTAGGCTAGTGAATTGTTTTGTGGGCTAGTAACTTTCAGGCATAGCTAGTACGACTGTTTAGCAAAAACTAGAGATCATTTCGCCCACTGCTATGCTGGTTGGAGCGTCGCAAAGGCAATGTTAGCAATGGTATGCCTGGCAATGATATTTTTGCTATGGTGTAACGGACCTGTATAAAAGAGATCTCTGTCACTCAGGTTCATGAGAAGGTATTGTATTGTCTGTCTGCTCTGTTACTCAGGTATTTGAGAAGGTATTGTGTTGTCCGTCAGCTGTGGTGTCTGGTGGACCTGTGTAAGAAAAACGATGACACAGGCCATTTGTAGAGGAGTATGAGTATGTGTTGTATTGCCTGTTGAAGGGTGCCCTGCTTGTGTATGACATCACCAACTATGCCAGCTTTGAGAACCTTGAGGACTGGTACAACATGGTCAAAAAGGTTTATGGAAAGGAGTCACGACTACCTCACATGGCTCTGGTTGGGAATAAGAGTAAGTATTTTTGACACCAAATTTGAAGTGGTTAAAATTTAGAAATAAAGATGTCTCTGTCATATTAAGGTTCTTGATTTTGGGTCACTCTGAGAATAATGTGTTAATGCACCACAGCAGTATGAATAAGGTCAGAAAATAATGCCAATCACAGGATTATCTGATCCAGACAGTTCTGAACAGGCTGCTGTTATTTGACAGGATTATTTCTTTTAATTCTTGAGTAGAATCTTTGGCATAGTTTTTATGTTATCGATGAGTGAATCAATAAAATCATACACACAAACACGATCAAGCACAAATTTAGGTCCACCCGGCACCTTTCCACATGGCATCTTTGCTTGATGAAATGCTTTGATCAGAAATTCTTACTCCACCTTGTATATGTGTACAACCTTCTACCTGCAGGTGACCTAGAGCACATGAGAACAGTGAAGCTTGACAAGCACCAGAAGTTTGCTCAGGAACATGGCATGTCCAGCCATTTCGTGTCTGCTAAAACTGGGGATACGGTAGGTTGGCATGTGAATAATATAGATTTATGTTTCATGTATCTTCTCCTAAATGTCAGTGTAAAACTTATACTCAATTTACTTTGGATCTACAGATATACACAGCATGTAGCTAAATTGTGGATAACATTGATTCAGGGATTGCACAAGGTCTCCCCCGTCCTGATTCTAAAAGCATGATTAAAACTGAGAAATTCCAAAACACAACTCTTTTTTTCTTGACACAATATTAAGTGTAAGTATATGCGGCAATATTTCTGATATTATGTTGAATGAGGACTACATTTTTCATGGACATGTAACTTTTTTGTCCTGTGTAGGCGGTGTTTTGACATAAATTCTAATGTCATCACATTCTAATGTCATCACATTCTAATGTCATCACATTCTAATGTCATCACATTCTAATGTCATCACATTCTAATGTCATCAAGCAAGCGATGGAATAAAGAAGTAGATGAAGGATAGTCCTCATTCTTCATCTACCCAACTTTAGAAAGCCAGTCAAAAGTACTCTAGTTCAGTTTTTCATAAAAAAACAATAATCCTCATGATTACCATTTTAGCACATTTTAAAAAATCTTCAGTCTTATTGTTGATGTTGATATTGCCAGGTGAACCTGTGTTTCCAACGTGTGGCAGCAGAGATTCTGGGAATCAAGTTGACCAAGCCAGAAGTTGAGCAGCAACAGAGGGTTGTGAAAGCGGAGATCATACAATACAGCAATGATGCTGCAGCCAAACCCATCCCCACACAAACTAAAAGTTCTTTCTGTACGCTGCAGTGACAGCTGAATCCTCTACGATGGTTGCAGCGTCTGTACTGTGATCACATGCTCAGCACTGTAAACCAGGACTTCAAGCTCCACACAGTGTTATCTCGGCATACTCTACACTACTGGTAGTACTTCTTGCAACCCTGCATGGAATTAAGTTATAACTTAAAAGCAGACTTGTGCATGTAAACATTATCTGCAGATGGAGACAGTGTCCTTAAATTGCAGACCTTGACACTTTCATCAATTTTAGGTGTAGCTGAAACAGGTACATTTGTCCCATTCGTTTAAGGCACTGCAGTCTGTGATGCAGAGTTGCATCCCTTGATGAGTGTCTCAGAAGCCATTGATTTGTGGGGTTGAATCCTGGTCCAACAAGATTATGTTTCTTAGCACTCTACTTGGAATTGGTAAATGTGTGAGACCTGAATTGCTTCATTGCATTGCTATCAAAATCCTCTTTCAATATAATTAGCCAGGCATACGCATTTCACAACTACAAAAGTGATGCTGTGGGGTAGCCTCAAGAGTTTACTGAAGATCCGGTTTTGATACCCTGCATTGGTACAGTATGTGAAGCCATTTCTGGTGTCCCCTGTGGTATTAAGGAAGATCTGTGCTGTAGTGTTGAACATGCCTATTATTGTGTCCTGTGTAAAAGTGATTCATTCTTGCAATGTGCAAGGGCAGGAGTAAACTTGTGTGCATCTATAAATGTGTTTCAACATGCACCAAATGGGTTTATCATAACTTTAGATTTAAAGTACGTGAATTAATATAGGTATGCGATAATCGCTGTGATAGGGGCATTGCCATGGCAACAGATAACAGAGGAGCCTCCTGTAGATAGATACAGTCAGCATGACACTGGTCTTATGGTGTGAGATGGAAGTGTGTTTGATGCATGGCATATGAACTTGTTTACTGACTGGTGTAGTAACATATATTTTAATGTGAGCAAGGTTGACTGGTTCTGTGGGTTTTGTATGCCCCATATTCTTGGGGAGAGATAACTTTCATCTTGTTCATGTATTTATCGTCTTTGTGTTTGTTACGTTTGTTTTAAGTTTTTGTGGAAATCCAAAGCATATTTATTTATTGTTTGTTCAGACAGATCCATCTCGTAATATTTTTGGCAATATTACATTGTCATATGAAGACAGTGGCAAATGTAGTAACTGTATAAAATGCTGCCAAAGCTCCAAACAATACACACTCTTTAACCCACTGACTTGCTAAGTGACATTCAAGAGCATACATAACCAAGGCAGTTGCAAGATGTTTAATTCTGAGGGGGGTGGGGTAGCCTAGTGGTTAAAATGTTGGCTCATCACGCCAAAGACCCAGGTTTGAATCCCCACATGAGTACAACGGTTAAAGCCCATTTCTGGTTTCGCCGCCATGATGTTCCAGGAATATTGCTAGAAGCGACATTAAACCAAAGTCAGTCAGTTTAATATTGATCAGAGTGGATTTGTTATTTAATATTGATATTCCATGATCTGTTTTATGCATAAAAAATATTTCCCACCTGGGAACCCATTTGATCATTTCAGTGAAGGCCGTGAAGTATTTGAATGGTTAACTGTTTACTTCAAAAGAGATTGTAAATTGGAATTGTGTTAAAAAACATGAGATATTATGTAACTTTTAAACCGAGATATAAGCTGAAACTGCAAGATGGCAGTTCCATATTGTATTGATGGAGCTGTTATTCCTTCATCACAATTTGACGTCTACATATACAATTTGGAAATATGTTTGAAATAAATGTGTAAAATACTGAAACCTCTGAATGGAGGATTATTGATCAGCTTCCTTGTCAATGCTGATTTCATTCATTGCTGACCTTGTATTATTGGGTGATGTCTATCTTGGTTTCCTCACACAAATATAAAAGGTTTGCAACTCTAAGCAGCTTTCGGGTCCGGTACATTTCGGTTCAGTTCTCAGTTCACTAATGATAAAATACGATAGGATAAACCTTTTTATGGAAAGGCACTGTCAGTTTGGTTGAAGTTCCGAGAAGAAATCTTGGATTTGGGACTCAAACAAAAGTGCCTTGGTACGATGTCATTCATGCAATTGAAGTAATTTGAGTTGTTGACAATAGCAGCACAGAAATGTTAGAAATGGTAACTACATGAAGATGTCATCTAGAGTGAAATAACATGGAATATTTCTGATGACATTCCAAAAGTAATGTGCGTAAGGAGTAAGATGATACTTTTGGCATGAAAACCAAAAATACTGTATTTTCTAAGTGAATTTCAGTGTACCAAATTGAAAAGAAAATATTGCAGTGTACCATTTCAGTCCTAAAATATAAGCTGTGATAAACCTTCAATACTGAAACAATACACATTTGTTTCAAATGAGAGTATTTGTTTCAACGAAAATATGCTGAAATTTCAGTGGTATTACATATGTGCCCTGATCCAAAAGATATGTACCACTGTTGATTCTGCCTTTGGAAGAAATGATCTGTTCCATTTTGTGGTGGTTTTGGGCTGAGATTAGAGTGTGTAACGAGTAATACTGAGTCTACGTTTACTTGGACTGCTTCTTTATCTTCTTTTACAACACTATTAAAGCTTGTCTGGAGATGAACAACATACTTCAAACCATCTAGTTTTGATGGATGGTGTACCCATCATGATATTAAATTTCGTGGCAATAAACTAAAACATGAATCCACTTTAATCAGGAAATAGAATTACCCTAGGTACGAATGCTTACATGCATATAAAGTTCCCTTCAACCTTTATTCCTCACATGGGAAATGTGTATATTCAGGCTATTTCAACAAGATTAAACACACTTAGCCTCCAAAATGAAAAGGATTTCTTTTGATTTGATCTATATATTTCTCATTTTTAACAAGGAAGTGAGTGAACAGTTTGGGGTTGAAAATCCTTTAGTGATGCCATACGTCTGATACTGATTTCAGTGGAAGAGAATCATGGTTGGTTTTATTAAGATAAAAGCGCACGTGTTATCACAGTAATTCTATACCCTTTCTTTAATGGTGAGTAGTATATAAGTCAAACACGGGAGGGAATACATCCTCGATATTTCTGTTGTTATATGTTCCATTGTATCTACACAATACCCTGGATTCATCTAAGGCTCTGCTTAATAATTTTATTACCTCCCTTTTTTGGCGCTTCATTTTCACTGTAGCCAGTCAGCTATGCCACCATTACAACCGTGCTTGCCACTGTCAACAAACATAGCGGTTACAGCTGCAAAGGGTTGTTCGTAGTGTGACTCAGATTTGAGGGAAATCATAAAAACTGACAGGTCCAGAACGTTTAAAAAATAGTACCTCTGCATCATTTGTGTTGCAATGTTTAATCAGTTGGATAATTTGAAAAGTCAAAGTGAGTTGTGATTGGAATGCTTAACCACCCACTGGATAAAAGGCCAGCTAAGGGGGGTAATAAAATTATCAGGCAGAATCGTAGATGCATCCAGGTTATGGTGGGGATTTATCGTATACCCTGAGTGTCGAGGATGGAAGGAATATGGTGCAGGAATTTCTGTATTTCTGGGATACTGCAATCATTTTGAACCCACACCTTCAGAGTCCGGTTCTGGAATTTGTTCTGTACTAAGGAAGTGTAATACCAAATGTAACGTTACATTTTTCAACTTTCTAAAATGGCATTTTGTAGTCACTGTGATCATTGCATTGCAGCACTTGACTGTATT
This sequence comes from Haliotis asinina, assembly GCF_037392515.1. Taxonomy (NCBI): domain Eukaryota; kingdom Metazoa; phylum Mollusca; class Gastropoda; order Lepetellida; family Haliotidae; genus Haliotis; species Haliotis asinina. The sequence continues at coordinate 10,227,548 of NC_090294.1, read as the reverse complement.
CTGTCATCCTGTTTGTGTATGCCATGTGGTGGTGCAGCTTGCAATGTTTCAGTGTTTCATTCCAGCAGACTGTAATACTGACGTTGATTGGGTGTGAGCGGTAAAAGCTGTGACCGGTCAAGCCTCCTTGCCTGGTTCATTCCTACTTTGATTATGTACAAATTTCTTGATGATAGGTATCTGTGTCATTTGGCAGGGAGGACAGTTGTTAGAAAGTCATGTTCAAGGTGATTCTCTGTCATGTTCTAAGGGATGGTATTAGTGGTATTTGAGGTGACCTTCTCCAATGATCTCAGTCATGTTTGAAGGGGTGGTCTGAGTGATGTTTGAGGTGATCTCCAATGATCTCCATGTTTGAAGGGCTGGTCAGGGATGGTCTCAGTGATGTTTGAGGAGATCTTCTCCAGTGATCTCTCAAGTTTGAAGGGATGGTTTGTAATGGTCTTACTGATGTTTTAGGTCATCTTCTCCAGTGATCTCCATCAGGTTTGAAGGGCTGGTGTGGAATGATCTCAGTGGTGTTTGAGAAGATCTTCTCCAGTTATCTGTGTCAAGTTTGAAGGGATGGTTTGTAATGGTCTTACTGATGTTTTAGGTCATCTTCTCCAGTGATCTCCATCAGGTTTGAAGGGCTGGTGTGGAATGATCTCAGTGGTGTTTGAGAAGATCTTCTCCAGTTATCTGTGTCAAGTTTGAAGGGATGGTCTGCAATGGTCTCTGTGATGTTTGAGGTGATTTTCTCCAATCACCATCAGCATGTTGGTCTAGAATGGTCTTCATGATGTTCAAGGTGATCTTCTCCAATGATCATTGTCATGTTTGAATTGATGGTCAGCGATAGTCTCGTTGATGTTTGAGGTGATCTTCTCCAATGATCTTTGTCATGTTTGAAATGATGGTCAGCGATAGTCTCGTTGATGTTTGAGGTGATCTTCTCCAATGATCTTTGTCATGTTTGAAATGATGGTCAGCGATTGTCTTGCTGATGTTTGAGGTGATCTTCTCATATTTGACATATGAAAGTCATAGTTGTGCTTGATGTCCTGTCCTGCAGAGATCTGCTTGTCATCTTTGAGACGACTTTTTTGACAGTCTCTTTGTCATGTTTGATGTGATGTATCTAATGGTGATGGTGATGTTAGAGATAATCTTATGCAATGGTCTCTGTCATGTCTGAGGAGATGTTTTGTGATCATATCTCAGTCATTTTTGAGGTGATGTTATGTCATTGTCTCTGTCAAGTTCTTCTGTGATGATCTTCACTCAGTCCAGTATTTATACTAGCAGACAGGTTTTCACCTTTTTCCACATATTATCTTCATCGTCTATCCACTGCCAACTGCCTGTCTTGTCCAACATCTACAACGAATCCATGTAATATGACAACAGTGCTTGTAAGTATCAGCACTGCCATAGTTTAGATGATTTAGGCCAGAGAGAATTCACTTTCTTGTTCATTACACCGTCTTGTTCAACACAGACATCCATCTTGATTATAACACCTCTTCTGTCATAAAAGTTGGTAGGTGGCCTAGTGATTAAAGTGACTCATTAAAAGCTCTGCTTGAGTCTAACTGACTGATGAAGTGTGTGAAGCCAAAATGTATGGTGTTTGAGACCATAGCTGGAATCTTGCTAAAACAGCATAAAATCCTAGTCTCACATATGCTTGGAGATCATCGAAATGTTCGTTATCAATGTTACCTGAAATTTGTCATGGATGACTCAATAATTTGGATTTATCTCTAATAGGTTACATAAAACATTTTAGGTGAGTTACTTCTGTTTGGAGAGTCCAGGCACCAAGTATTTGAATCTCACCTTTGCTGTCAGCTGTGATATTACTGAAATTCTCATCATCCTGTGATTAGGTGTAAAGACTTTTGAGATGAGTGCAGCTGAAGAAGCCATGAAATCTACTTGATCTACAGCAATATGAGGTTCTTGAAAGGCATTTAGAAGTTGGTATTGAAGTAAAAGGTAAATAAAATGGATGACAACTTCTTGTTTATTGTATATCACAACATGTCTGGGCTATTCCTTACCCCTTGGTCGAGTGATAATTCTCATGACTAAGGGGTGACTAAGGCAACCCTCGTATTTGAAGTCCTGACTACCGCCTTAGGCCTTCATTCAAAATTTGCTTGCCATGTGTTACAAAGTAAAGCAAAGTATTTTCCATTACTTCTGATGGATATTAGTGATGGCCATTTCTAGAGTCCCTCCGACATAATCTTGCTGGAATATCGCTAAAAGGGTGATAAGACCAAACTCACTTCAGACTTTCCTAGAACACTGGACTGAAACACATTGACGTGGTGAAATACTTCACTGTGTAGTGTTTACCCACAACATTGAGACAAGGAGCAGCATACCATTATCAATCCACCCATGGAGGCAGCATGTGGAGCTGTCTGATATTGGAAATCCAAATCCACTCAGTGATCAGACTTCACATGTTTTTAAGTCCCATGTTGATTTGTGCATTCAGAATTTGTCAAAAGATCGGAAGGAAAGCGCATTATAATCAATAATATTCAAGGAAAATAATTTTGGGAAAGTTTTTGTGAATCAAGAATTAGTTTATTAATTGTATTTCAATTACAACATGCTGCCAAATGGGCATCGTTTTTTGTGTGTTTCATGTAGCGACCAAATTCTGAACCTGGGTGGGTCGGTTGGGGAAAACAATAATTAATGAAAACTAAATTTTCTGAATAATGTTCTTGATTCTCACCTGTTGTAATTCTGATTACAATTTCTCACGTTGTGTGGCAGTGTCTGATAAAAAGATATTATATTTTATGACATTTTATATGACACAGCGGTACATTTTAGGTTTGAGTCAGTGGTGTTGGAATGAAAAAATGAGTTCGATGAGGGATCAGTAATAGATTTAGAAGGGTTGGTTGGGCAATGAGGAACACCAAAATTAAAAATTCTGCTCTTAGCTATTTTCTAGACTTATTTGTCTACTGATAAATGCTAAATACTTCAAAAAAGGTGGATGCAGATCCATGTACCAAAATTCTTGTAATTTAGGTTTCCCTGTTGAAGAATTAGAAGCGTTCAGTCACATCTAAATGTTAATTCATGATTGGTGTAAACAAGATAGTTGATGAATATTCTGACATACTTTCACTTTGTGAAACGCACTGCAATAATCACATTGCTTTAATATTGCCAGAATAATAGAGGATATAACTGATTTGTGACCTCTGTTGTAAATGCTTTGTCTTTCTAATTCATGTGCCAATGAAGACCCGGGCTAGAAATAATCTTCAGTAACCCAGGCTTGTCATAAGAGCCAAATAACAAGGTCATGTGGTTGGGTTCGCTGGGTGGGCACATGTCATCATATGCCAGTTGCGTAGACTGATGCTCATGCTGTTGATCACTAGACTGTCTGGTCCAGACCTGATTATTTCCAGACCGCCACCCTATAGCTGGAATATTGCTGAGTGTAGCGTAAAACTAAACTCCCTCCCTCGAACACTTGTCAGTGTCGTTGTATTGCTCCTGATATATGTAAGGGATTGAAAAAAGGGACTTGTTTCCAGTTCATAACAGTTTTCAGTGACCAGATTGTTTAGTGTGAGGTGTCCATGTCCAAGTTACTTGTCATGGTTTTATTTGATGGGCACTAGATATATACTTCAGAAAACAAGTTACGGGAAAATGCACAACACTAGTCTGTGTTCTCTGGGAACCCCCAACCATAACTGACCAGCTATGATCATATTGTAAAACTGGATGACATGTAGCCTCTTTTGTGCAGTATACAGTGGTCGAAATATGCCATTGCCTGACTTCCAGGTCTCGTAGAATTTTCCAGTCAGTCAAATATATATATATCCACATTACCCTGGTATCATACTGTCAAACTACTGAAATGTTTTTAAGGGTGTATGTGTATTTTGATGCTGAAATAGAAATGCAATTGGGAAAGATTATTTGCAAATGGGTAATTGTGGTCACATGAAATTAATACTTGGTCCAGTAGATTTTGAAAATTTACTGGACCTGTGTCAGTCAAGTTTTAAACAAATTTCAACCCCTGGTAAATGTGGAATACGTAGAACAGTTGTTAAGTATTGATTTTGTCTCACCATGCAGTGTTCTCTCATTTTGCTCTCATGATTACTAATCTACAAGAGTGTTCATATATAAGAAAGTGTGAGATGGTGTTTCATCATTGTTATTTACAGTTCATGCTTATATAAGAAAAAATGATTTTGTATACATCTGCCCTTTTTCTTTCCTGGGGTGTCATGAGCATATTTTATCAGCATTACTTGCAGTATATGATTTCATATACAATGTAATGTCGTTGCTGAGGAGTTTGCCTGTATCAAAGAATGATAGATGTAAAACTCCACAGTGTTTATCAGTCTGATATGTATAACACTATGTTTTTCTGTGGTGTGATATTTGAAAGACCGTGTTTTCTTCAAGACTGTTGTTTGTAAGGCTGATCATTATAGGACCATCCTAGCAAGAAGGTATTTTCTCATGACTGATCCTTTAAGGACCAATTTTTCCTTGAGATATATCCTTGAAGGGGTATATGTTACACTCAAGACTGAATCTGAAAGAGATCATTGGTTCCTTTCAAGTCTGATATTCATAAGACCATTTTTTTTTCAAAACTGATCCCACTAAGACCAGTGTTTTCTTACGATTCATTTCTGTATATATCTGTACAAGTAAATGACAATGTGTTCCTTAACACTAACTCTGTATCAGGTCATGTTTTCCTCAAAACTAATCTTGTCTCTGCTATATGATATTCCAGTGGCTTCAAAAGAATGTTTTATGTGAGTCTATTGTCATCTTGGACAAAAGTAGCCTGTCCAGTGGTGTGGTAGATGTTTTTATCCCAAACAGTAAATATTCCATAATATCAAACAAGTCCTCTTGTCATCAGTCTGAGGTGTTTAAGGTATATGTTAAACTGCTTACAATTCAACAGTTCATGATGTGATAATCAATCACAACACATGTACTTTTATTTATTGTTGAAAACTGGACATAAAAGTTTGTATCCAGACTGATAATTTTTTTTAAAGTTACCTGTCCTGCTTGGAATTTTGGGAGTTTTAAGCACTGTTGTACGTTTCAGCATGTTGTTATCACTGGCGACCTGCATCACTTGGACTATATCCCACATTTAGCCAACACTCTGTGATATTACAGCGATATTGGTCAAATCAGTGTTCACACCCAACTCACTCATGTTCAAAGACATTCGCAACTACTTCAGCTGTTTGTCCGTCCATGAGACATTGATAACAAATGTCCATGTGCCTGTTCACAAACCATGTGTATCTTTACCTGAATTATGCAACTGTTTGATGTTTGAATCTCTTTGACAAGTGATCATTGTTCATGTTAAGGCACATGCTTACTCTTGTCATATTGTAAGTAATAGAACTGCATGAACAGTGTTCAGTAAAAAAGGTCTTTCGAATATGGCATTATCAGTTGTTTTAACAGAATAAATGCAAATATATTGTCATGTATATTGACGTAAATTGATGTGTAAACTGGTTTTGAATATACTAGTATACCATTTGTTTCATGCACTGTCCATTATAATGACTATCACTTTTGTGTTGGTGTGTTTTAGATACATGTGCTCTGTACTATACAGATCTCACACAACCTAATTTAGCAAACAGAATATGTCACTTATGCATGCACAACAATCAGCTACACTAGGTATTCAAAAGAGTGAAATGCACATTTGAAAGAAGTCATTCCTTAATTTTGTTTCTGAAGCAATTTCTACAATCAAAGAGTTTATTTTCACTTTAGGTTTTCAATCATTTTGCCTCTTTCTGTCTTTCAAGGTGTGCATTAGAATATTATGTTTGACCATAATAAATTATTTACTTGATTTATAAAAGTTTCGAAAGATGGAAGACCCAAAACGTTGTTTTTTTTCTTCTTTTGAGAAAATGTATGATAAGACTAGATGAATGGGGTTCAGATCAAGCACTAATGTTTATTTGTAGTGTGCATGTAGTGTATTTATAATACAGGGAAACAGGAATATGCAGAGCAGTTATGTCTTTTTGATGGAATAATGTGAAATGGCTTGTTTGATATTGATGCAACAGTGATGAAAGATTGAATAATTCATTTATTATGGGCTAAGCCTCCGCATATTGAATGTCCACTTGGTTTAGGAACTTTGTGTCCACTTTGGCTGAAGAAACCCTTGATGCTGCCTGACTTGTCAGCAGAATCTCGTTGTGGGGACACCTCACATTCCCCACATCTACTGTTTAGATGACCAATTAGTTAACAAAGGGGGTTTAAGGTATAGTCTGTAGCAAAGGAGGTACCGTTTTGCAGTCAGCCCTGACTGTTGAACAACCTCTTGGACTGGAATCCTGGTCTCTCTGAACGGTGATTGTTGAGGAAGAGGCATTGCCATCGCGAAGGGTAACTCTGGCTGTGCAGTCATTTTTGCAGTATTACCAGTATGTTACATCTGGACGTAACTGTGAATACCATCTAACACTAAATTCTGACCACTTTTAGTTATCATTTGTGATCTTATGTTCTTATGTCAAAACGATAAGCTGCTATTAAATCTCAGTAGTTTATATATTTGTTCTATTTCAAATTAATTATTACATCAAAACCTATTAAAACAGTTCACAATCCCTGAGTAACAAACAGGCCTTAGTTCCCTGATAGCGTTCACAAGTGACACTAAATTAGAACAGACCAAAGTCCCACTTCCTCAGGCAGGTGACCTCCTAATCCCTTATCCAAACATTCAGATGTGGGGAAAGTGAGGTTAAACCTTTGTGGTGTTTATTGTAGAGTGTTTTAGAGAGATCTTTCAAGACAATGCAGAGCCAATGACTGCAACTACAGATAGGTATTATCCAACTGTTGTGCAATACCAACAATGATGTGATGGGCATGTGTCACATTGTTGAAGGGAATGCTGAGTGTCAGGATTCTGTAAATGGCTATTCTATATTAAACAGTTGTGAGTTGTTAATATTGCAGATACGGAGTACTAGTTTAAGCATTGGGTGATGTATCTATTGATATCTTCTATCTGAATGTTGTTTGTTTGGAGACAAAACTAGATGTACATATTGGAGACATCAAGGACTTTGCAAAAGAGATGCGTAGAAAAGGGGCCGATGATTTATCATTTATTTGAGCTGGGGAGGAGTGGGGTTGGGGTAGTGAGAAAGGAGTCAGGTGAGGATCATCCAAAATATGACAGTCTCTGGGGATGGTCATGGGATGGTCACAAACAGAATGTATGCAGGCATAGGGATAAGCATCAGAGGGTCATTAGTTTCTATACACTAGTGCATGAAAACATCTAGACCCCCCCTCAGTAATTGGCCAATCCCTTACAGACAAGATGCTTGCTCTTCAGTTTACATGTAAGGTGTTTCAAAAAGGGGATTGGCCCTCTACCTCTGAATTTAACAGTGTACTATGATGCTCTATGTTCCAAAGTCAAAATGTTTCAGGCAGTGTGTATCATTTATTGGTTCATTGCAAACACAGATAGGAAGACTACCCCTGTTGTTCTTATTCATCAGACTTGTTGATGCCCAGGCAAGGAAGGTGAGTACAATACTACGAACACATCTTCACTTGTATCGCACAATGTACATTGAGTGTGACAGGAAAGACGTTTCAACCTGAATCATGCTCTGTTTCATACATGACTTGATCTGATATGTCTGTTTTAAAATGAATGAAAGAAAACTTGTATTGGTTTCCCATAAGGTCACAGTGTTTGCATGTCAAGTTGTTGTTTATCTGCATTAAATTATTTTACTATGACCCTGGTCATGTGTTACTTTGTATCAATTTGTTTGTAGATAAGGTTACACAATATTCCAACGATATGACAGCAGTCTTTCAATAATAGAGTCTGGACCAGACAATCCAGTGATTGACCTGTAAAGGTCCTGGGGTAGAATAGGCCTTCAGCAACCCATGCTTGCCATAAAAGGCGATTATACTTGTTGTAAGAGGTGACTAACGGGATCGGATGGTCAGGCTCGCTGACTGACTTGGTTGGCATATGTCATTGGTTCCCAGTTGCACAGTTCGATGATTGTCTGGTCCAGACACGATTATTTACAGACTGTCGCCATATAGCTAGAATATTGCTGAGTGCTGCGTAAAACTAAACTCACTCACTCACGCAACCCAGTGATCAGCATTAGCATCATGAGAATGTGTGAACCAAGTCAGCAATCTGACAGTCCATCCTGGTAATTGGGTTGTTGAAGACCCGGATCTCCATAGGTAAAAAGTTCCTCAGGTTCCTTGTACTTGTGCACACAATGATCACATTTCAACTCTGATAAACAGTCCAAGCGAGGCCTATGGCTATGTGCTTCAGGGGAATCACCCAATGACACTGTATACACAGTGTAAGAAAAAGCCACTGCCCGCTAGCCCGTGGCTATTTTGAAAATCCAGTCAGGGCAGTAAATCTCCACAGTCACTGGCCCAATTTGCTAGTGAAATTTCATGGTGTAATTCTGTAAATAAGTCACTGTCTATAGGAGGTATTAAGTTACTACATACTTTTAAACCATCATTAAGTACTGATGAAAATTATCTTCATATTAGTAGCTTAATCATGAAACAGGTGTCAACATTAAATTTTGGACTAGTGAATTATTTTATGGGCTAGTAACTTTCAGGCATAGCTAGCCCCAACTGGCTAGCAAAATTTGGAAACTATTTCACACACTGGGTGGACAGATGGCAAACAGCTCCACCAGGAAGCATTCAGAAAAATCAGTGTTTGACACTGAAATTAGAATTGGTGTTCTTTGCAAAGTAGTGATTGATGTGTTAGTATCTTCAAGGGCACACACACAATATTCCTGCTATATGGCTGCAGTCTGTAAATAATTGAGTCTGGACCAGACAATCCAGTGATCAACAGCATGAGCAACTATCCGTGCCGAGAAGACAAGTACATATTTCTGAGATAAAAAGCTGTGTCAACCAAGTCAGCGAGGATGACCACCCATCCTGTTAGCAGGCGTGTAGCAAGGCAATATTTTCGTGTAAGCACCATGGTGAATGTTTCAATGCAGTTGTTGGTTCTACAGATATGGTCAACTGTTGTCTTGAATTAGTATCAACTATAGTGGATGAGATATAGGGGAATATATGGCATAATACAGTTGAGTTTGCTGAAGACTTTTGTTCATACATACAGACATCGGGTTCGTGTAGTGTTTGTTTCATACATTGCTGTGGTACTAATCTATGGTACTGCTTGAATAACTTGGTGACATGTACATGCTGTACAATAAAGTTATTGTTCTCAACTTGTCCCGTTGATATAACCTCCAAATCTATATACTACAAAGTCTGTATTTGTCTGCCTGGATATCCCTCCCGGGTGACCCCAAGATAACAGTGAAAGGGATGGTCGGAAAGACATCACGTTTACACATGTCTCTGAAGAGACAGATACTGGTTTCAGTCATAATTTCTGGTATACACATGGTAAAGCAGGTTATCGGAGTAAGACTGGCTTTCTATGCTGTCGGCTCTCTTAGACTTCTATTTGACAAGGACTTAATGTGTTTGCATAGATGGACTTATCATTCTGTACACATTTGGAGCTAGGCCAGTACACACACGCATACCACTGCGCATGAAGTGACATATTTTTATTTGTTGTGTTGACGCCGCACTTGGCAAGATTTCAACTTTACGATGGCGGTCTGTAAGCAAGTCTGTACCAGACAATCCAGTCGCTGACGTCATGAACATCGACTGACGCAACATGGATACTATGACACGTGTCAACCAAGACAGCTAACCAGACGCTCCGTGACCCGTGAAGGTCCCGGGGTAGAATAGGCCTTCAGCAAGCCATGTTTGTCATTAAAGGCGACTTTGCTTGTCGTAAGAGGCGACTAACGGGATGGGGTGGTCAGGCTCGCTGAATTGGTTGATACATGTCATCGGTTCCCAATTGCGCAGATCGATGCTCATGTTGTTTGTCATTGGATTGTCTGGTCCAGACTCGATTATTTACAGACTGCCGCCATATAGATGGATTTTTTGCTGAGTGCTGCGTAAAATTAAACTAAACTCACTCACTCCGTTAGACGCCCCTAGTATCGTTTGATAAGGATATGCTCTAACCAGGATCTTCACATAGGTTCATGGAAGTACCTTTCGCTTGGTAGCCCATCGCTTGAGCTCCAGTGACGTGTACTGCATTATTTATTATTCGTTGAGATGAAGGGCCGTTTTGCCTATCAAATATATCATCCTCTTCTGAACAGAAATGAAAGGCAATTCTTGAAAAAAATGAAATCTCATAAAAGTAAGCATTCATGTTTATGTCTTCAATTAAAAAACTTGACAAAAAGACGGACATGCGTTTCTTTTGCTGGTCAGTGTATATTTGGGACACTGTTCAGAAGCCCCTGTTTGAAGAATTTAAAATGTAATTTATCAACAAGTATTAACATCACTATATTTACAGCCATACATAGGCATTCGTGTTAATATTAACAGGAAACAGGCAATCACTATGTCGGCTTAAATTTCAAGTTTCAGAAACATCCATTTCAAACAATATGTGAATAAGTTTGATAAAATTTCTCTGTTCCAGTGGAATTTCAATTCCTTAAACTTGCCCGGCTGACGTTACCACTCAACATGTACCAGTTCATCCTGATTGGTTGAAGCCCACTGTTCAGTCTACCAAGAGGTTACCAAACTGCCCCCAGTTAATCAGAAGATACTCCTGGATCCATTCAGACACATGTATATAATAGCACGTGAAATATTACCACGTGTTATGATATACGTGTACAGTAGATATCTCTGTTACCAAGAGCGACAAAATCTTTCGTTAGAAAAAAATAGTTCAGTAGAGTCAATTTACGATTCCGAATATGTCAAGGACAAGTGTTCATGAAGCTCTGTCAAGTAATGATGTTTCCGTATACGACGATCTCGTTATACCCAGTCGATGATACCAGCTATAACACATGCAATGGCAAGTAAATTATTCATCTTTAAAATCTCTGAAATATGTACATGTCTTCGGTCAAACTGGTAGCAGTTAGCCAAACTACTGGGAATTGCAGCGATCGCCATTTTTGTCACTAATGTGTCAAATTTGGGAATGCTCTCCACGTACTCCTGTAAACCAGTTTGAAAGATTTACCAGGCTCTTGATTGTTGAAGCCTTCGAAAGAATTTAGAGATAAATGATTATCTTACTGTGGGCACGTTGTAGTACCGACCTAAACTGAACAGAAATGCCTTAGGTGCACAGTGGATGCGTTTAAGGGCACAACACACGTTTAGTCGACAGCAGTAGAACCAGCAGAACAATCCCTAACCGCAATCTACGCCCCAGACAGCAAAGCTGAATACTTTCCCAAGACCATAGCCTACAGTTGTCTCCTAAATCAGTACAGTTTTGACATCGTTTAAAAATACTTCAAACACAGGTGAAGTTACAAGACCCATCCTGGGTTGGGGGTCTTGACCCGAAGTCGATTTGAAGGGTATGTGGTGTAGAATCACGATACTGTCAGTGATGTTATAAATGTTACCAGTCCTACCGCAAACTGACTATAACAAGTGCAGGTTAACAAATACAAATCTTCCACTGTCTGCACAGCTTTGCGACGAAAACTAAATAACAACGCGGTGAGTTCTGTGGTCATACAACTGCTCGATTATCGATCAATAACGCTGCTGCATAGCCATAATTTATGTCTAAGGGTGGGGTGGAGGATGAGTTGGTGATGTGTGTGTGTGAGTGTGTGTGTGTGTGTGTGTGTGTGTGTGTGTGTGTGTGTGTGTGTGTGAGAGAGAGAGAGAGAGAGAGAGAGAGAGATCATCTACGTGCGTACATATGACCTGAGTGGTGGGGGGACATTTACATTGTACATGCTTCCCATCATCACTGCTCTCGCCATTAAGTAAGGACGGACTCTAGTCAAACGTAATTGATTCAGAGGCTTTTATTGGGCCTTGTTTGTCTGTCCATCAGCCTGTGAGTCTGTCGGTCTGTCTGACATTGACACTGTGAGTGTTACGACGACAAAGACAGTTATACTTTGTATATAAGTTTATAATGACACTCGATTTGAAACAGTGTGGGTAACGGGGCCTAACAAAACTGCAGGACCAAAGGGGGTATAGGCACCCCTATGCACCCGCGCGCTCCACACACACACACGCACGCACGCACACACACACGCTCACACACGCTTACACACGCTCACACTCGCACTCTCTGGATCCGCCTATGAAAAAGACAATAAAAGAAGTGTCGAGGTTAAAACAAGAACCAGCGTGGAGGGGTCATAGGAAAGCGGTAAACGACGGTACCACAAGCCCATGTTGGGAGGACATTCAACTGCCCCGTAGTACTGTGGACAACGTGACCCAGTGATTCAGAACACGATGTCGTACAACAAACAAACCAAGAACCGTTATCCCCATGTAGATCGATACCTACGCACCTTGCATTTGCAACAGATTTTTGCCTGTGACGTCATCGGCGTTGGAACGTGTGGTCAGCAGGCAAACAGTAGGAAGACCATAAGCGCAGCCGGCATCAGACCCTACAGAGGCTCGCTGTTGATTAAAGAAGTTGATGCGCGAGGAAGTAAGGCATAGGTAGCATCATTACTGGGAGCGCATCCTCTTCACCGACGACAGCAGGTTCTTCATGTCCCATTCTGATGGCAACAAGATGTTTATCGTCGAAGGGAACACACTGTCCGTTGCTGCACCCAAGAGGTCGTCCCATTCGTGGGTGTAGGGAGACAATTGTGGTGCCAAGAGAACGCCATTGGTCATCATTGATGGTACCTTGAATGTCATACGCTATAGAGCTGAGGTCCTACGCCCTGTCGTACTGCCATTCCATCGTTAATGGCTGCAGGGTATTATGATCCAACACGACAAACTAGCGCCGTATAAAATTTCCTTAACGTCAACAGCGTTCGTGTACTACCATGGTCAGTTCGCTCTCCAGATTTTAGTCTCATACAATATCTTTGGTATATCATGGACAGACAACAACCCCCCAACGCCCGGAATAAACTCGTTGCGGCCTTCCACGAGGAATGGCGACACATCTAACATGACATCATCGGGCGACAGACGAAATCAGTACGCGCGTCTACGAGTATTTGCCTACATTTTTAAGAAAATGTTTTGGGTACCCCACACAGATATTACCAGCCATATTTAATATTCATTGTATTGTTATGACTGTTTCCACATAAGGTTTTAGCACAGTTTGATGTCTACAATACCGTTTACATTGATCATTTATGTTTGGTAGTCTTTCCGCTATCGGATTTCAAATCGGCTGCCAAGTTTCATTTGCACGTTAGTTTACAAATGACAAAACTTACCCCCTTTGGAAACAAATGTACTGTCCTTCAATACAGGAAGAAATGTTGAAACACAGAGATTCTTCTGCTTATGGGTAGGTGTACGATACAGTTCATGGATATATTGAATATGTTATTGTTTGTCAAATGTGTATTTTATTCCATGTATAATCATTCACGTGGCACTTTAATAAACTACATCTGTCTGTCTGTCTGTATATTTGTATAAACTGGCATATGTGGTGTTCGAGTCCATAGCTTTGTAAACTGCTATCATGGTCTGACAAAGGTCAGCGTCATATCTATAAATGATTGAGTGTTGACAGTTTTCAAGCCTGTCCTTGATAGACCTCTGACAAAGCCCTGGTCATCAGTGGAGAATACCTATATATGTTAAGACACTGGGATAACAGGTAGCATCTTCTTGAGTCTTGTCAGTGACGACAGGAACACGTGGTTGAGTGCTCCGGTAACGTCACAGCACCATTTCTCTGCTGCTAAACGACGTGACTATTTCCACGTGATGAGATACAGTGTCCATTGATGAGATGCTGCCTAGTGGCCCAGTATTGACAAGTCCAGCCACCTGGGAGCACTATCAACCGTAAGTTCATATCTTTAACTCGGATTCATGTTTCATCCGAAAACCAATACAACCCGATTTGACAAAATAAGTGATCGCTACTGTAACGAATATGCGTGACACTGTCAACACGTTTGCCAGCTAATAGAACACTTACTTAGGAGTATTCAATGTGAACGATAAGATATCAAAAAGCTGCCAAAGGATTAAAAATCAATGCAATAGGGTTGCGCAACAGGGGGAAATTACCAGTCTTCGTATATGCTTCGTACATGGATCTCATTGTCGTTATCGTTATCCCGTGCTATCCTTATCGGCTAGAATGCGATGTCCCCTGTCAGACACCATGCATTGTCAGTATTTTTGCTATATTGCAAATTCGGAATTGTGGATCTCGTTTTGATGCCTACATTGGATACTGGATCTAAACGCTCTCGTAGCTTCCTTTTTTCCCCCACCCTAAACATATTTACATACCTGTATTAGTCATGGAGCTGCAAACACCTCGTGCATGACTATCTCTGTACGTGAATACTTCAAATATTGAATACATTATCGTAAAAACAACCCTCATTCTGTTGATATCGTTTTAATCTTTTTACCATTTGTTCCAGATGTCATTTGAATTAGAAAAAAACCCTTGAATGTTTGAACGTATCCACTATAAATACAGTTATCAGTGTCGTTTTAATCTATAAAACTGTTGTTGAAACTACCACGTAGAATGATAATACCGCCGATAATTACACACTGTCATTTCAAAAGTGGTTAGGTGTAACAAGTGTTATACATGTATTCAGGGTAAGCCTTTCTTGGTGAAATACAGATTCTTGCACCCTTTTGACAGTGAGTCCGAGCAGATGAGCTTAACGCATAACTGACTGAGTTAGTGAGTGAGTGAGTTTAGTTTTGCTTTGCTTTTAGCAATATTCCTGCAATTTCATGGTGGTGGGCACCAGGAATTCCACATTGCACTCATATGTGGAATCGAACCCAGGTTTTCGGCGCGACTAGCGAACGCTTTAACCACTAGGCTACCCCACCGACCTTATTTAACTACTAGGCTACCCCATCGCCACATGTGCACAACCGCTGGTATAGGACGCACGTGACACAACAATACTGCCAGTTTGAGACTGAAGGTCATGTCTAAATACGCAGAAGATTCGAGACGCTATCCATCAGCATGAGTGAGGGACTTGGGTTTACCGCCGCAATGAAGAGTATTCCCGTTATAAAGGGCTTCTCTGTTTGGTGGTTACCGATGAAAGAGTAAGTGAGTGGGTTGGATTTTACACCGTTTTTGGCAATATTCCAGAAATAGCCCGTAGGGGAACACCAGAAAAGAGCCCTACACGTAGTACCTATGTGGGGAAAAGAACCCGGACCATCGGCGTGACGAGCGAACACTTTAGCCACTTGGCTACAACAAAGCTCCTGGTGCTAAAAGAAAGCCTGGGATGATACAGGTCAGAGGTCCAATGACTTCTGTCCTGGCCAAGGGCATGTTATTACACCTTAGGCAAGTGAGTTCGTTCATAAATTGCTTCTGTTCAGCAAGCAGTGAGTGGGTACCCTGGGGGAGAAGTCATGTACCTTAAAGGCAGCTCGGGCTTATAGGGGCAATAATGTGGTAACGCTTCGAGCATGTACACGTGCGTGGAAACAAGAGGTTAATAAGTAGCCATTATTATGGTCTTCGCAAACGTGGACACACAAGTTCACAACGAGTCCCGTTTCCATCGACGACAAGACCGGTCGTACCCGAAAATAAAAAAAACCTACTGATATTTTACTGCATATTCTTTCATCCTTATAGAATCAAGAACATGTATGACGTTTTAAAACTCATTAAACCTTTACCTCTGAACCAGTAGGTGAAATATCCACTGGATCCTGGATCATCCTAGATGCATCTACGGCTCGGCCCGAAAATTTTAGTCCCTCCCTTCGCTGGCTCCGCATTCTCAGAATAGCCAATCAGCTAAGCTACCGTTCTAACTGAGCTTGCCAGTGTCAACAACGGTAGCGGACGCAGCTGCGAAGATTTGTTCACAATGCGACATAGATTTGGGAGGAAATCATTAGTAACTACTCGTCTCTTTCCGTGACCCACAAGAAGACTCGTACCCATCTCGTACGCCATCATTGCCAAGAATCGTGGCAAACTAATCAAATCGCGCGTAGTAAAACGCATTTCAAACCATGAAAATGGCGGGACCGTTGAACTTTGAAACCTCGCTAAACCATACCAAGCACAATTTAAACATAAACTTTGAGCTTAAGGATGAACAACTTTCATCTGTAAAACATATATACAAAAGTAATGACCGTATTGCTGTTTTGTCCACGGGATGTTGGATATTTTAAGAGCCATGTTTGGAAATTCAGAATTATCTTTCCTTCATAATAGTACTAGACAATTTTTATCTCCATGCCCGTTTGCGCCTAGACTGGACCCAGTCATAAACATGGCCACGAGAGGGGTACGAGACGCCATCCGGCTTGCCGGAATGACACTAGTAATTACAAATGGGGAGGAAATCATACAAACACATTTATAGGTTCGAAAATTTTTTAAAATGTATGCAAGAACTCCTGCCTGTTTCAGAGAACCAGTGCATGATTTGTGTTGGCAAGTTTAATTGGTTAGATAATTTAAAAAGTGAATGTGAGTTGTGACTGGTTCGCTCAACTTCCCAGTGTATACACTTGATTGGATGAAAAGTCAGCCAACGGATGTAATACATTTATCGGATTAGCCGTAGATGCATCCAGGGTGTAGTGAAGATTTGTCGGAACGTATACACTAGAGCTATCAAGGATGAGTGTTTCAAAGGGACAGTGTTAAGTGAACTGATGATACCTCTGGTGAAATCTATACGGCATCACTAATATCGCTGTTTGGCGATACCACACAGCTTGACTGGATTCCCAGTTTAGTTTAGTGTTGGCCATTCCCAACATAAATTCTTGGAAAGATCACATTCCCCTTTTCTATCTCATCATTGCGTAAATTGCGACAGAGATGGAAAACAATTAGATAAAAAACATATTTTATTGCAAATTTTATTGCAAATGGTCCTTTTCACATCCCGAGCTGTATTGGTGTTGTTTTATATGTATTACCGTCCCCGTGAGACATATTTTTTGCCCTATAATAAAGGACTGGTCTCAAATATTTCCGCCTTGAATCGCGCGAAGCATAACACGATTAAGCCCTTAAGCTCTGACATATAACACAATAACATCGTGCAAACCTGTTACACACAAAGGTGAAGGTGACCGTCATTGCATACTGCTTGACAAGTATTTGATGAGCCAGCGCAGTGAACGAGTTTGTGACAGGCAGGCGGGGCTAGTAATCTGGACGAATATACTTGGTTGTAACAGGTAAATTGGCGATTAAGCACGTGCAACAGCTGCTAACCGTGGCGGGAAATCAATACCACTACTGTTTAACAAGTGTCTCGTGGAGCGATTTAGTTCAGCAAGGAAACTGAACTTTTCAATACATACATTTAGACGACAACCTGTTTCCCTCTTGTTTCAAATGGAATGTTCTGGAGGCCGTTCCCATATATGCAAAATAGGTGTGATCTGTCAGGTCGTGGTTCATCTAATACTTGTCAAGCAGCAGTAACGACACCAAACAGGACCATGCCTTGTATGCGCATTTAAAATTCAGTGAGTTAAGATTTTAAGTTACATAGGCAATATTTCAGCCGTATCGTGACTAAAAACAAGTCATAAATACATGAAAGACAATGATAAATTATAAAACCCAGTCAACGAAGGACAGTGAAGGACCATTCATTTCAACTGAAATGTAATGATTAAGTGATTAAAACATTTTACCAGGAAATGAAAATACAAGACACAAACGGGCTATAGATTGCCATCAACCGAAGTTAGATCCCTATACTAGGGACCATTGGAACTTAAGGTATGTTAACTTCCTGCGTGGACCCAGGACTTACACCATCCCCTCAGCTATTAGCAGTTTAGACACATCTAGCCATACATTAAAATGAGTGAGTGAGGGAGTTAGGATTTAACGTCACATCGGCAATATTTCAACCATGTTGTGGCGAGAACATTTAATTGTGTTACGTACCAATTTATTGTAAGTTATAAAAAATTGTCACAGACTGTCACACTATCAAGAGTGAGTGAGTGTGTTTAGTTTTACGTCGCACTCAGCAATATTCCAGCTATATGGCGGTGGTGTGTAAATAATCGAGTCTGGACCAGACAATCCAGTGACCAACAACATGAGCATCGATCTGCGCAATTGGGAACCGATGACATGTGTCAACCAAGTCAGCGAGTGTAACCACCCGATCCCGTTAATCGCCTCTTACGACAAGCATAGTCGCTTTTTATGGCAAGCGTGGGTTGCTGAGGGCCTATACTACCCCGGGACCTTCACGGGTCCACACTATCAAGAAATAAAACTAGCATATATGTCTAAACAAAGACTTCAAAGTGAGAGACTACAATATAAGTATGGTCTAAGGATCACCAACATCTGAAAGTAGACCACCACTTTAGGGACCATGGGGACTTACAGTACTTTGGCTACCTGCATGGACCTTAACTGGATTTACATCATCTCTTCAGCCACTGGCGATGGTACTGATAGCTAGCCATAATAAAAAGACAAATAATCTACCATTTAAAAAGTGCGCAGAGCTAAACATACTTTGAAAGTTCTTTGAAAGGACAATATTGCTAAACTTACTCACTACTGTGATTTTCAGTGTTTTATAGCTGATCTTAGACCATGTCCTCCGCCATCTTCTTGCTGGTCTTCGCGGGGTTGGCGGTGTCTGTCATGGCGGATTACACCGGGAAGGTGCTACTCGTCTCCATGGACGGCTTCCGGTACGACTACCTGAACGTGGTGGACACCCCCAACTTTGACGCCTTCGCCAGGCAAGGCGTGAAGGTACCCTACATGAATAACAGTTTCTTGACGAAGACATTTCCAAATCATTACACCATGGTGACTGGTGAGTACCCGAGAAAAGAAAGAGAGTAAAGTATACTTAACCAAATAAAACTCTTGACATTTATTAAACTGAATCCCGTAGTGGAGGTACGTGCGGTATGTGCAGGTTTTTGAAATTAGATGACATAGTACTATCACACAGGTAAAAATGTAGACAATGAAAAGTTGGAAAATGATGCAGGAAGTATCATGTCTGTCGGAGCACTGCAACCGGAAGTCCCACGTTCGTGCGACGTCTGGACTTATATTTAGGTCCTGTTGCAAATGTGTTCGGTCTGGTTCATGTCTGGAAGGAGTACCTCAGCGATCGGACAGGTGAAGATCCGGGTTATAATTGATCTTTAGCAAGCACTGCTTGTCGTAGAGGTGACTAACCTGATCGGATGGTCAGGCTTGCTGGCTAGGTTGGCACATGGCCTTAGTTCGTATCCCACTAACGTAGATCGATGTTCGTGTTGTTGATTACTGGATTGTCTGGTCCGGTTATTTATTGACCGCCGCCTTAAACTTGGAATATTGCCTCGAGCGGCTTCAAACTACAAACCAACCACCCAATCAACGACCGCGTTACATATGTTAGAAGATGCGCGTCATACTGCATTACCATGTTGAAATGTCAGCCCATCAAAATGTTCCTGCGAGAAGGGTCAAAACCTGGTCCAGATAATGTATGCCAAACCATGTCTCCAAACCATTACGCTGTTATCCCCATATGAACTTTACGATCACAGCGTAGTGCGAGATATTCCTCCCTGTGACAGGGAGTATGTAGAGTGACCCTTCATCGCCGACTCTTCTAGTATATGGCGTGTCGTCAGGACCATTGTACTTGCTGAGCACGATGGAATGGCATCAGTAATGGTCCTGTGTATAGACCTCTAACTCGGATACTGCGACGTGCAGTCAGTTACGGACACTGCCTCTGAGCAGTTGCGGTACTTGGATTTGCAATTACAAACATGTTCGTAACCTGATTTGTCACTGCTGAAGATCGAGAAATAGTGCAACTACTGCAACGGATTAAGCTAACCCAGGGCACTCTCACGCTGCTGATTTGTCGCGGAGTACAATTTTTATAAACAAATAACAAACTTACAATTTTAATGAGCTTTCCGGTTTAGCAATTTCTGTGCACTGTGCACTGTCACAGATTGTCCGATAGCTAAGGTGATGACGTGACTCGCTGCACATGACTGTTGTATTTCACGCATTTTTCATGTTTATAACCACATTTTTCATGTTTATAACCACATTTTTCACGTCTGTAACCAAAGCCATGTTCTTGAAACTGACTGAATTTGGGTTTACACTGCTCTCAGCAATATTCCAGCAACATCTCGGCTGGGGACAGACAGATAGCGGCTTCACACATTTCACCCATGTGGTGATTTGAACCCGGATCTTCGGCGTGGCAAGCTGACACCTTAACCACTAGACTAACGTCCCACTAACGTCACTGACATGTGTATGGCACAAGAAAAAAAAACACTAAAAATACCTAACGCCAAATTAATAAAGTGAAATGTTTCTCGAGCATCTGTGCGTCACTTTTATTTGTGCTCGTAACCATTTTTATTGACATTTCACACACAAAGAAACACACTTGACCGCGTCCCGATCATCCATGTGTCCATTGTGACTGTATCTACAACTCATTAACACGTGTTAAACTTCCCAAACTCTATTCCTAAGAAAAAAGAGAAAGAAAATGTGTTCCTCTTTCGTCAAAACTTATATCAATTTTTTTGAAAAGTCCTACCGCCCTCGTTACTTTTGAAAAAAAATGTGTCCGAGAAACTTTTTTTTATATATGCAGCCTGACCTCTCACAATTACTTCCAATTGACAACCCTGTACGTACTTAACGTACCATAAACATCACACATTTCTTACCCAGGTCTTCACGAGGAAAGTCATGGCATCACAGAGAACCACATGTACGACCCTGAGTTCAATTCCAGCTTCTCAATGAGGACTCACGAACCTCGCTGGTGGAATGGAGGAGAACCTTTATGGGTCACAGCCAAAAAACAGGTACTCAGTCAAAACGTTTTCATTCTTTCCTCATCCTATGCATAAACAAAGTGAGTGAGTAAATATGGTTTTATGTTTTTAAAAGTCAGGATACCGCCCGTATGAATATGGTTTTACACCGCCTTCAGCAATATTCCAGTTATATGACGGCGGGAGACACCTAAAATGGGCTTCACACATTGTACGTATGTGGGGAATCGAACCCGGGTTTTCGGTGTGACGAACGAACGTATTAACCACTAGGCCACCCCCAACGCACCACACAAACACGACAGTCGAGACAGCCGCTGTAGTCTATTGGATAGGGTCTACACGGCAGTATTTAGAATTGCCAAAATGGATCACATTTCACACATTGACTTATTCGGGCACTGACAGAAACCGCGTTCTCTTACATTCCCAGGGTTTGAAGACGGGCACCTACTACTGGCCTGGCAGCGAGGTTGAGATTCGAGGTGTTCGCCCCGACTACTGGTTCAGTTACAGTGACACAACACCCTATAAACAACGAGTGGATACAGTCATTGGCTGGTTCAAGAACGATACCGTCAGTATGGCCACCCTGTATTATCCGGAACCCGACCATACTGGACATGTAAGTGGTCCAGATTCCCAAGCTATCAAAGACAAGGTCAAGTACATGGATAGTATCCTTGGTTATCTCGTGCAGAAAATGAAGGATAATGACCTTGAGGACACGGTCAATGTCATCGTTGCCAGTGACCATGGCATGACTTGGATCAGTCCTCAAAGGGTGAGTCCAACATTGTAGCTGATTCTGGTTAGCTGTCCTGTACAAAGAGTCTCATCCAAGCGGTTGGATGAATGATTGTGTCAGTGGTTAAGTGAATGAGTTCATTTTGGTATCTTAATGCTTGAGATAACGGCGTATGACTGACTGATTGATGGGTGGTTGAGTGAATGAGTGGTTGAATTGTTGAGTCAGCTTGTTGATGGGTACGTTGCCGACAGACTGTTTGAGTGATCGGTTACATGAATGGTGGTGAATCGTTGAATGATTAGGTTCATTGGTATGCAGGTAATTGAGTCGTTAAGTGAATGAATGTTGAATTGTTGAGCACATGAGTGAATAGCTGAGGAACGATGGAATGTTAATTCACCGGTTTAGTGAGAGAGTAGTTGAGTCAGCGATTTCCGATGTTTTTGTGAATGGTTGAACAGGTTGTTCAATGAGTGACGTAATGGTTGAACAAGTACTTCAGTGAGTTGCACTGAAATGTGCAGAGCCCATTTCTGGTTTCTCCCTCCGTGATATTGATGGAATATTGCTAAAAGCTGCTTAAAAATAACCTCACTCACTCTTGTCACATTGGGTATATTCACATATTTACACATTTTCCCCATTCTGCCATAAAAGGCTACAGGTCTACCAGGGCAAATAATCTGATTTCAGTTCTAGTGATGTCCAATCTCGTTTTAGGCCATTGACCTCCGGGATCATTTGGACAATAGCGACGTTGTCCTCATACCGAGTGTTGGTCCCGTTGCTCACATTCTACCAGTTAAAGGGCGTGAGGACGCCGTCATGGCAGCGCTAAGAAACGTGTCCCACATCACAGCCTACAGGAAGGAGGACATTCCGGACCACTTTCACTATAAGAACAACCGCAGGATCATGCCAGTCGTCGTTATAGCAGATGAGGGATGGATGATCTATGATGTAAGGTGATAGGATGCACGGACTAGATGGGGGCCTAGATGAAGGGGAATTACATGGTTTAGTTTTTAGCTGCTGCTGTTGAAGATCCAGGACAGCATTAGTCCTTAGTCGTGTGTTTGTTGGCTGGTTTGTTGGTTAATGCAACACACAGCAATATTCCAGCAGTATGGCGTTGGTCTGTAAATGACCGAGTCCGAACCAAACAGTTCAGTGATCAACAGCATGAGCATCGATCTGTGCAACTGGGAGCCTGACCACCCGATTCCGTTAATCGTCTCTTATGACAAGCATCGATCTACGCAATCGGGATACCAAGTCAGCGAGTTTGATCACCCGCCCCGGTAGTCGCCTCTTACGACAAGCATGGGTTACTGAAATTTAGTTCTTCGTTCTTGATAGATGCATGTCAGGCACAGTCCCAGCTGTTCAGATCCATCCTCATGGTGTCATTCACTGGATTGTCTGGTCCAGACACGACTACTTGTAGAAAGCCATATACCTGGATTATTGCTGAGTGCCCCGTAGAACTAAATTCATTCACTCAGCGTTTACAATGGGTCTGACGACATGCCAGATTTTACTAGAATCAGTAATGACGAGTCACGCTTCATATTGCCCTTTGCCCGTCATAGGGCGGAAGAAAGCAACAAATATACAAACGATCCAATATAACTTTGATTCCACTAAATATGTTTCTATGGAATGTCAAGACTTGGTATTCGTTTGCACTAGCGCTAAACTTAAGTCAAGCTGAAAATAGTCTTACAGTTTATGTGTTGTGCTTTTCTCTCATTATCAGACAGTAAACAAGAAAAGTGATCTTAACGGGACTCATGGCTACGACAACAGATTGATGTCAATGAAGCCGATCTTCCTGGCGAAAGGACCCAACTTCAAGGTCAACTTCACGTCAGATCCGATCCGGAATGTCGACATCTACCCCCTTGTATGTAAACTGCTCAAAATAGAACCAGCGCCGAACAACGGAAGTCTTGCACGAGTCAATGCATTCATCCGAGACTCTCCTTCAATTTCCGGGTCCCCAATCAATGCACCAGTATTGGTTTTTGAGTGTTTGCTTGCATTCACAGTCGTCGCCAACTACATATTGTAGAGTTGACACTTTCTTGGAACAATTTCACCAAGAGTCGATGAGACTTAATTGTAATCTACGTTACTAACCGATTATGCGTACCAAATTTTAGAGTGGATTTCAGAGGATTAAAATGTATATATAGATTTATTGGGTCGAAATCTTCACTCTTGAAAATCCAACCGTCTAGTACCGAACTTCCTGTGCTCCGGTTGTGACGTCACTTCCGCTGATCATTATGACTTGGACAATCGTCATGACTCATTGTTTTGTTCCATATGTACTGGATTTATTTTTAAATATTTGAAAAACTAAGATGAAAATGTAACGTTTTTTCAATCTGTCACATTGTAATGTGTTGTATGATTCTGATTCCTGTGTAACCGGAAATCGGTGAAAATGTAAGTGATATATTTGTCACGGTCGATGTAGCATACATCAGATCTATGAATATCTCACAGGAGATATGTGTCTTCAAATTGGTGTCTTAAGTGATAGGTAGTGAAGCATGATATGTTCTGGACAACTCGAATGTTCAAGTGTATATTTTCCTCTACCGTGAGGATATATCACATGACTGTTTCAGACCAAACGTTTAAGTGCACCTACATATTTAGACACATCAAGCAGACATCCATTTGTATACATAAGAGGTAGTCTCCGAGAACAGGTGCTGTGACGTCATTAACGCCATTCACACGGATCCTGTCCTTCCAATCTACCCACGTGATGACTTCTTCATTGAATCTCTTCTCAAATTTTGTAGTAGATTAATATATTTGATTGACGTAGAAATTTCTCCTGGTACATTCAAATTCCTTACTTAGACATCTCTAGCCAAGACTGTTGTATATATAGACATAATGAGTTTAGGAGACCACAAGTGAGTGAGTGGATATGGTTTTACGCTGCTTGTAGCAACATTGCAACAATACCATGGCGGGGGACACCAGAAGTGGGCTTCGCACTTTGTACCCATGTTGGGAATCGAACCCTGGTCTTCGGCCTGACGAGCCAACGCTTTAACCACACGGCTACCCCGCCGTCCGATACCGCAAGTACCGCAATACTTGGTTTATGATGCACTGTTCTCGATGCACTGTTTTAGTATCAATATGCTTTCATTTGATAAGCAATAGATAAGCAATTGTTATATGTGAAATCATGCGGTCAAACTGATTGAAATTACCGAAGAATACTTGCAAGCTGTCATTAACATTCCAGCACTGGCAACCTAGAAA